>NC_069784.1:2478333-2787500 GCF_027406575.1 Nycticebus coucang | reverse complement strand
AGGCTTTAGTTCCAGCGTTGGCTGTGTCTCCCATCACTTGTGCCAGAAATCTATGACTCAGGAATTTTAGTTTTTAAAAATGACTTTTTTTCAACAAATGAAAATAGTTTTACAGCAAACACTGTGGAAATACAACAGTCTTTGGGGTCAGAATTCTGCCTCTGACACTTTCAAATTTGTGACCTTGTCATGTTACTTCCTCAGTAAATCAGGGGCTCCTCTGAGCCCCAGTTTCACTATCACTAAACACGAAGTTAATCTTATACTTGAGGAGGTTATAATTCGCAGGATTACAGTAGGGTTCAGCTAACACTAGTTGCTAAGACAGTAAACACCCAAGTCTCAAAAGAAGCTTATTTCTTGCCCATAAATGATTACGGTGGTGAGAAGGGGCCACCACACGGCGCCGCCTCTGTTAACACCTGGTCCCCTAGGCCACTGTGGGGGACCGCAGGAGCGGGGAGGGGCTCACACTTACGCCGTGTATGTAGCATGTCTTTTAGACACTGATTTCATTTCCTTCGGACATTTGCACAGGAATGGGATTGCTGGATCATAAGGAGGTCTGTTTTCAATTATTTGTGGAACATTGATACTGTTTTTCATAATGGCTGTATCAATTCACATTCCTGCCAACAGTGTTCAAGGTTCCCTTCTCTCCATATCCCTGTCAATGCTTGTTACCTTTCTTCCTTTCAAGTAACAGCTAGCCCTCCAGGTGCAAGCCCTCATTTCAGCTTCCATCTGCGTCTCCCTAATGATTAGTGATAGCGAGCCCCTTTGTTGAGTAGGCCCCTTTTTCATCTTCCTCCTGAATGAAATCCTTAAGAAAATGTTGAATTTCCAAGTGGATAAAATGCCTAATGTAGGTTCCAACACTAGTCCCTTGGTAGAGTCAAAGAAAAGTTTATTACTCCCAAGATGAGGAATGAGGAAATGGTTCTCTGAGAGGTCCAGAATAGAAAGTGTGGCACATGTTCAAGCACTTTATAGAGAAACAGTCCCACCAGCCTGCCAGAGTGAAGCCCAACAGAAGTCGCAGGAGCCTGCATGCCCCTGTCCAGGGGATAGTGGGTGGACCTTGTCACGTCTTGTGTCGGAGACAATGGACACTTACAGGTGCTGGCCCTGAATTAAACGTCAGTTGGGTTCAATGTTCTCTCCTATGGGCTACATAATATAGGGCTGACTAATGTCAGAAGATCTATGAAATTCACAAAAATGATATATAAAAATATATAAGAAACTAGGAAATGATATAAAAATAGAAGGTATTATTATTTGTGCCCAAGTTCTTCAAGCCAATATTCACTGGATATCAATTGCCGCATGACTATTACAAACACCACTTTCCCAGCTGGCATGAGAGATGAGTGATGATGGAAATCAGGACGTTTCAAGAAGTTAGGAAAGGGGGGCACTGGGGATGCCTGGAGTAAACGAGCGGAGGAGGAAAGACATGTCTGTAACATAAGCTGGGAGGGGGCCGTTCTAGGACAGTAACAAAGAGCCTGTTATGCCATTTCCCACAGCAGGAGAGGAGCCTGAAGCAGGAGGGGAGGGCGTGTGAACACTTGACCTTCCCCACTGCACTTAACAGCTCCCTCTGATGCCTCTTGTTGAGTTTTCATTTTTTTCACAATAGTATTTAATCCTTTTTAAAATTCTTCAGATAATCACAGTAGTTATTCTGAGGCTACATCCAAATAATTAATACATCAGAACTGGTTATGAGAATATCAGAGTAGAAATGATGTAGAAAATTGAACTTATACTCTCTTCGTCCAAGCTGGCGGTAAATCCCTCCCACCTCTGAACTTACCCAACATTTATCTGTTGTGCTTTGTCATCTGGCATCTGCATAAAGTGGAATCACCTCTAACAGACTGTGAATTCCTACTCTCTCTCAGCTTTGAGCTCTACTGCCTAATACGATGTCTAGCATATTGCAGGTGTAATTAAACGAAAAATATGAAAATGAATTATTGTCAGATAAATTCTCTTATTCCTTAGCTATTTGTCCTGTGGTGGATGGAAATATCTACCCAGGAGAAAAGTCCAAGCCAGAGATGTTAGGGAAGAATATTTGACCACATCCTGGGAGAAAGCTATTTTTGGCATCTTATGAAAAACAAAACAAAACCCAGTTTTAGTCATAAGTACTAAGGACACAAGTTCAATCAGAAATGGAAAAGGAGATATACAACTGATAACTATAGAGGAACAAAATACCACGTGTGAATACTACGAACATCTCCATGTACATAAACTAGAAAACACGGAGGAAATGGACAGATTCCTGGAAATGCACGACCTCCCAAGACTCAGTCAGGAAGAAACAGAACTGCTGAACAGACCAATGATGAGTAGTGAGATCTAAGCAGAAATAAAAAATCTCCCATCCAAAAAGCCCTGGACCAGATGGATTCACACACAAATTCTACCAGCCCTACAAAGAACAGCTGGAACCCAGACTTTAGAAATTACTCCAAAACATGGAGAAGGAGGGAATCCTCCCCAACTCATTCTACAAAGCCTTATCACCTTGATACCAAAACCAGGAAAAGACATAACAAAAAAAAAAAAAAAAACTACAGACCAATATCCCTTATGAATATAGATGCAAAAATCCTCAAGAAAATACTAGCAAACCAAATTCAACAGCACATCAAAAAAACAATTTTCCAGGACCCAGTGATCTTCATCCCAGTCATGCAAGGATGGCTCAATGTAAGTAAATCAATGCATGTGATTCATCACATAAACAAAAGCAAAAACAAAGATCATATAATCATCTCAAAAAATGCAGAAAAAAATACAAAATCCAGCATGCTTCCACAATAAAAATCTTCAACAAAGCAGGCACAGAAGAACATGCCTCAAAATTGTAAAGGCCATGTATGACAAACCCACAGCCCAGGGAGCCTCACCTCTGTTCTCACCCCAAGTCTGCCTAGAACCAGTGATAAGAGAATTCCATCCCCACCACCTGCCATCTAGTAAGTGCCCACAGTACTTATCTTTAGACGAGGGAAAGTCCACTTGTCACGCACACCCACACACACTTCAGTAAATCCAGCCAAAGCACACTACCACAGCACCCTCCACCCTGCCTCATGTTGTACCGTGATCACCTCCCCATAGACCTGTCTCCCTTTAACCAGCCCCCAAGGGCAGAGGGCAAACCCAGCTCGCACAGGCAGCCCAGTCTCTAGCTGCCCCGGCCCACAGAGGCATGTTTCAGGAATGAGGGGTGCATCAGAAGCAGCTCCTGTCCGCAGCTCAGTCTCAAGCGCTGCCCTGGCCTGTGGAGGCAACTCACGTGTTTCAGGAATGAGGGGTACATCACAAGGTGCTCCTGGGCCGGTCGTGGTGGCTCACAACTGTAATCCCAGCACTTGGGAAGCAGAGACTGGTGGATCGCCTGAGCTCATGGGTTCAGGACCAGCCTGAGCAAGAGCCAAGACCTTGTCTTGAAAAAATAGCCAGGTGTTGTGGTGGGTGCCTGTAGTCCCAGCTACTTGGGAGGCTGAGGCAAAAGAATCACTAGAGCCCAAGAGTTTGAGGTTGTTGTGAGCTGTGACACCAGAGCACTCAAGGGCATCATACTGAGACTCCGTCTCAAAAAAAAAAAAAAAAAGAAGCTGCTCCTGTAGTCAGATCAAACATCACTCAGGCCCCACAGTTAAGTAAGCATGGTGGTATTTACGCTGTTCTGTGATTTTTAAATGAATGAAATTTTAAATGCAATTAATACACAATCTCATGCTTCTAGAGTCCCCTTGCAATGTGATATGCCACTCCGCCCCAGCTGTGAAAGAGCTCGGGGTATCTGCCAAGCCATGGCCCAGTGATAAAGTGCTACCCACAGAGACCGCACGTGGCTCCCGGCTGCTCTCACCAGCACTTCCCGCTCGCAAGAACAGACCCGAGTGGGAGGGAACGCGCCTCCACCCGCCTCAGCTCTGAAACTAGACAGCCCGGTAATTTCTCCACTATAGGTGCTCACGAAAGGACAGCCTCCAGTCGGCTAGGTGGCAATTATCCTTAGGCAGGCAGCCAAAACCTGATACCAGCTCTGCGCCAGCCAGGCAAGTGAAGCGGACGCATCATGGGGGAGCTTGTCAAACTCATTAGAGGTTAGGGCTGCTCCTCAGAGGGGTCAGTTCAGGGCAGGGCCCGGAGCTGCCATCCACTGCTCACCATCTGAATCTCCTGTCACATACACAACCCTCCCCAATTTCCTCTGCGTTCCACTTTAAAACAATTATAACCTGTTATGGCTTTATATATATTAAATATATACTTAAATATTTTAAGTGTGAAGTGAAAAGCTTAGAATCATAGTCACAAAGATTTACCCAGCAAGAAGGGATCTTGAAGACAATCTAGTTCATCCCCTTCATCAGAAAGAGGGGGGTGAGACAGTCACAAGCCCACCAGTGGTGCATCTGGAGTAGCCCGGTGTGTCTGACTTCCAGCCCGTCCAGCCAGCGCGGAGTGCCCCTGTGCTGCACTGCCCCACTGGAAAACCTTTTCCCGTTCTCACCTGGGATTATGGCCCCAGTCCGAGCTGGTCCTGGTTCTCCTGTCCCTTCCCTTGTTCCCTTTTCTTACCCCAGAGTCTAGAGTGAAGACAACACCCTTTCACTCCCACCCAACACTCCCACAGAAGCACTAATGACACTCTGCCGTTCCAGATTAGGGGCCAAACCTTCCCATGTGCAGGCTCCTTCCAGATGAAGAAACAAACATGTCATCAGAACAAACGGGGACAGAAGTGCTTTTCATGCCCTGGGACAGGGTTGGGGGGGGGACAGAGTTCTGTAAGTCCCATAGAAAACTAGGCCCTTCCAAGCCCTGAAAAAGCCAAGATAAATACTTCATATGAAAAGACATATGAAAAAAATTGATGTACAACCACTAAGAACAAACAGGATCCATAGTCCGACCTCTGTGGCTGGTGGTCTGGACGCTGAGCTTCACAAGCTGGGGCCAGTGTGCAGGTGCTAAGTCCAGAGACTCAACCCCAATCCCAGAGGGACAGGCCCCACATAACCAGGGACCCCAGCTTGGTCGCCACCCAGGAAGCACAATAAGTCAGGAAGCAGCCTTGGAGAACAGACACAGAAACTCATCCCAGGACATGTTTTCCCTCCAGCCAAGTAGACTAAACATGCTCATAGCTCAAGTAGGGTGACCCTGACCCTGAAGAATGAGCTCGGTTTCCACCTCCCCGTCACACCTTCCCTCAGCCTCTATACAGTAAGTGCATTTCTTTCTGACTCTGAAAAATGTAAGCCTACATAGTAGTGTGGCTATGTCCACAGCTTCCCTGACTCGTGAGTGAGTGATAACCACGTTCAGACCCACATCTCTGTCATTCCCAGATGGCTTTGGTCCGTGCAGCAGGGTGCGTGTGTCAGCAGATGTGAGTTGGACTCCTGGAGATGCCTCTTTCTTGAACATGTTATTTCAGCTAGTGGAGATCCTTTTCTTGATTTGTCTGATGGGACCACAATGCCTACTCCACTGGGCTGTCCTGGGGTCTCCATGAGACGACATGTCTAGAGTGACCGGCGTGGTATTTGATGTCCAGTGGAGGACTCAGTCCATGTCTCTTCCTCACTGCCGTCTCTCCGCAGGGTCCATATATGCAAACTCTTACAGCCAGAGGTGCTTCAAAATTTAGAATTTCATATTCATAACACCTCCCCATCGAATCTGGGGCAGCACACTATAAATTTAACATGTTAGTATCATATTTTTGAGAGAGAGATATGTCTGAATACCTGGCTTGTGTTTAAATTATTGGAATTAAAGTCTATAAATAGTTTCAAATCAGTCTGATCAGATTTACAGCCAAACTTCTGAAAATGCTTTTGATTTTCAGTCACTTGAACTTTGGAACTACAGCCAAGGGACTGTGGATCTGTGATACGGTGATTCTAACAATGTTGGATCCGCCACTAGCTCTTCTTTTAAAATTTTATTTAGGATTGATATGAGGGCACAAATGTTTAGGTTACATGGCTTTTGTTTCTGAGGTAAAGTTCAAGTTGTAGTTGAGCCCTTCCCTCTGGGGGCGTGCACAGCCTGCCAATTGCCTTTCCTCCCCCCCACCTCCTTGCTAAATATACTTGTGTTTTTCTTTCCTATGGGCATGTAGTTATTTACATATTGGTTTCATATTGAGTACACTGGTTACCTTTTTTTTCTTTCTTACTTTACTAAAAAGAATGTGTTTCAGCTCTAGGTAAACACAAAAGCTGTCAAGTCTCCATGGTACATATATGCCACAGTCTGTTAGTCTAGCCATGGGCTGATGGGCCCACCAGTTCTTAAGGGCAGGTTTAGTATGTGTTTTCCTTAGTGCAGGGGTCCTCAAACTACGGCCTGCGGGCCACATGCGGCGGTATGATTGTATTTGTTCCCGTTTTGTTTTTTTTTACTTCAAAATAAGATATGTGCAGTGTGCATAGGAATTTGTTCATAGGTTCTTTTTTTTGAAACTATACCCCAGCCCTCCAATGGTCTGAGGGACAGTGAGCTGGCCCCCTGTTTAAAAAGTTTGAGGACCCCTGCCTTAGTGCCTGGCTCACCCTAGGAACTCAACAGCCATTTTTCAAAGATTGAGTAAATGAAAGAAAGAAGCATACTCCTTAAGAAACATGGAAGTGATCCCCCTTGACCTCTCACTAGGGGAATCAATCCCTCAGTCCCTTGTTCTTCCTCCACGTTTCACATCCTGCACACACAGATTTGATCAGATATGGGCCACAGGGAGAAGAGGCAGCATCAAAGTAGATCTACACTTACGACCTCCTGTGGTTGCAAAAATTATTCTTTAAGAAAGAAATACAATTAGATATTTTTCTAAAAGATCTGAATTAAATCACTGCTCTGGAACTGGAAAAGAAAACAGCAACTTTTGGGCGGTGCCTGTGGCTCACAGGAATAGGGCGCTGACCCCATATGCCAGAGGTAGTGGGTTCAAACCCAGCCCCGGCCAAAAACTGCAAAAAAAAGAAAAAGAAAAAGAAAACAGCAACTTTTAATTATGGTAAAAATGATTTAAAAGACATAGGTTAAAATTTAAAATTGCCTTGTACCCAAAGAGCTGAAATGAGTGCACTGAGTCTCATTCTCCTGTATTTAACACCAGCTCAGCAAGATTAGCTCTTGTGCATGAACATCACAGCCTGGAGCTCACACGCCAGGCAGACGCAGGATGGGTCAGAGATGCTGACAGGTTGGGAGAATGTTAAAAACTTTTTTTTAATGGATCTCTGGACTTTTTAAAAACAATGATCCGTGAAGGAGGCTAAGTAGGAAGGAGTCCCGAGCACGAGAAGAGGGATGACTCTCCTCACTTGGGAATAAGGGCATCTTTTCCCAATTTGGGAATGAAAGAAGCTCTGGGTGGTTATATCATTTGACATATAGGTAGCGGGTGTTCAGGGAAGGAGGAAGTATCAACCCAGTGCTTGTTTTTCTCAATGAAATGGAGCCTGGGTTCAGTATGGAGGAAGACAGGGACCTAAGCAGAGTGAAGTGGGAAAGCAGCGTGGGGAGTGGGCCACCTGATGATGGAAACGAAAACACACCAAAAAGCGAATGTGTAGAAAACAGAGACAATATTGGAAGAGGAAACTTAAAAAAAAAAAAAAAATAGCTATTGCTAATATCCTCAGCGAGAAAGGAGACTCTATTTCAGCCACAAAATAAGAGAGAGAGAGAGAGAGAGAGAGAGACACACACACACAGGCGCTCGGCACCTGTGGCTCAAGCAGCTAAGGCACCAGCCACATACACCTGAGCTGGTGGGTTCGAATCCAGCCCGGACCCGCCAAACAACAATTAACGGCTGAAACCAAAAAATAGCTGGGTGTTGTGGCAGGTGCCTGTAGTCCCAGTACCTGGGAGGCTGAGACAAGAGAATCACTTGAGCCCAGGAGTTGGAGGTTGCTGTGAGCCATGATGCCACAGTACTCTACCCAGGGCAACAGCTTGAGGCTCTGTCTCAAAAATAAATAAAATTTTAAAAAGTTAAAAAAAAAAAAGAGAGAGAGCACATGGAAATCTAAAAATAAGATAGCAAAACTGAAAGGCTTAAAAGAAAAATGATTCTGAACTAAAAAAGTATCCAAGAAAAAGGTCTACAGTTGGTCCTTGGGTCACAAATGAGATAGGCTCTGTAGGTTCATTAAGTTGAATTTATATGTAAGTTGGAACAGGTGCTTTTACCTATTCCCTGTAATAACCTCTGTCTGCAAGTGTGAGCTGTGCGAGTTGGATATTTGTAACTCAGGACTGACTGCCTGTACCTTACAGATAAAGTGTGAATAAAATTTGCTTGGTCATATAGATGTCACCAAATATTATGATATGAATATTTTAAAAAAACAGAAGAAGTGAAATTTACTTTTTGTGAGTATCTGTACATGTGTTTCATCTAGGAGGGGGTAAGACCACCAGCTCCTCATCTTCCACAGCAGGAAGTCAGGATGTGAGAGCAGAAACCAAGCCAAAGCAGCGTGAGCTGTGACTGAGGAGCTGTGGACAGGCCGGAGCCATGTGAGCTGTGACTGAGGAGCCGTGGACGGGCAGAAGCGGGGTGAGCTGTGACCGAGAAGCCGTGGACAGGCCAGAGCCATGTGAGCTGTGACAGAGGAGCTGTGGACAGGCCGAAGCGGTGTGAGCTGTGACCGAGGAGCCATGGGCGGGCAGAAGTGGGGTGAGCTGTGACCAAGGAGCCGTGGACAGGCCGGAGCCATGTGAGCTGTGACAGAGGAGCTGTGGACAGGCCAGAGCCATGTGAGCTGTGACAGAGGAGCCGTGGACGGGCAGAAGCGGTGTGAGCTGTGACCGAGGAACCGTGGACGGGCAGAAGCGGTGTGAGCTGTGACTGAGGAGCCGTGGACGGGAAGAAGCGGTGTGAGCCGTGACCGAGGAGCTGTGGACGGGCCGGAGCAGTGTGAGCCGTGACCGAGGAGCCGTGGACGGGAAGAAGCGGTGTGAGCCGTGACCGAGGAGCTGTGGACGGGCCGGAGCAGTGTGAGCCGTGACCGAGGAGCCGTGGACGGGCCGGAGCCATGTGAGCTGTGACTGAGGAGCCGTGGACGTGCCGGGGTGGTGTGAGCCGTGACCGAGGAGCCATGGACGGGCCGGAGCCATGTGAGCTGTGACAGAGGAGCTGTGGACAGGTCACAGCCACCGTCCCCGCAGCAGGAGTGAGGTTGGCAATCTGACTCATTTTCTTTTTAATAATCTCTGTAGAAATAACTGACTTTTAAGGCTGTATGAATATAAAAGCGTTTTTTAATATGAAATTACATTTTAAAGAGTAAACAGATGTATAAATCGGCAGTATCTGGCACATAGCACACATTCTATATAATGACACTTTTTAAATTCTTATTATTTTATGATTCACTCTTATTATATGACTTTTCTAATGTTGCTTATAATAGTCCAGGAAGTATTCCTTTTTTTCCTTTTCCCAAAACTCTTTCCTGTATATCAGCAAAGATACCCAGGAAGTTTTGAGAGGATGTTCTGTAGTGACAACGAATGGGCATCCTGCACTCTTGGTGGCCAGCCCACCCCTCCCCCTGCTGAGGAACCCAAGTACTGGGCACGTCCTGCCTCTAGCTCAGACAGGGTCTGAGGGAGCTGGCTCTGAGGTGGGCAGGACGGCAGGAAAGTGCCCCAGCTCGTCCTCCAACTATTGCTGCTGACTTGAAGATGACAGACACTCGGCCAAGGACTTAGCAGTGCAGTTTCCAGGCAGGTGGAGGGCTGGCAAGGCTGATGATTCAGGCACAGACCGGCAATTTGCTTCCCCACCTTTCTACAGGGCAACTCAGTGCTCACATTTTACATTCTGATCGAATATACATTAGCATATTGAAATGTCTTCTGCTCCTGCTTCTCTGGAAAAGCTGCCCTATTTATTCAGCCACCTCAGAGAAACAGACACCCTGGAGTTTTAACTTTTCAAATCTTGATTGTTTATGCCAAGGAAGCAAAGTCTCTGACCCCAAGTCACTCAAGGAGCTGGCAGCAGACCCCAACAGACAAGTCCAGCTGAGGCTGGAGCCCGTGCCCCAAATTCCTGGCACTGAACCCCACATCCTCCCCAAGCATCTCAATCCTCATGGCAGCAACCAACCAAATTCTGGGACTCACTACTCAAATTAATATAACACTCCCAGTGAAATTAACTGTCAGTGCCTTTAAAAATCAAAAGCAAACACAAAAACAAGAGCTGTTTCAAAGGTTAATTGATTCAACTCAACCCAGCAAATACTTTTTGAATATCAACTCAGTGACAGACGCTGATTCACATTCTAGGGGGATGTGGAGGACAGGGGAGGGGACACGAGAGGCCAACAAGAGGGACTAAAGCAAGAAAACACCCAGTGATCAGAATTGACCTATACGTGTTTCTTAAATAACTAAGCTGGAAAGAAGAGAGTAGATAAAAATACTGCCCCAAACGAACACGTGCCAGGCTGACATTTCACTGGGCTCTAATGTTGAAGCAGGGACACATACACCCTGGCTCCAGCTCTGCTCTGCCTCGCCATGGTAACCGCCAGGCCCTCATCTGCCAGATGCTTTTTATATCCTCTGAGTGTGGCTGGGGAGAACCTACATGGATGGATGGCTAAGGTACCCTGCCTCTCTGCAGCACGGTACCCCAAGTATGTCTCTCAGAACAAACCTCTTCTAAGCAGCACAACTTGAGAAATCGAGTAATCCTACTACGTATCAGAAAATTAATGCCTTCAACAGACACAGGCCAAGTCCCAAGTATCATGGCCTGTGGGGCACCGCTGGCGTGGCATGTGCTAGGACCACCACAGACTGGGAGGCTTAACCAACAAGTTTATTTTCTTACAGTTCTGGAGGCTGGGAAGGCCAAGATCAAATGTTGGCAGGTGTGGGGTTTCCCGAGGCCCCTCTCTCTGGCTCTC
The DNA here is from genome assembly GCF_027406575.1 of Nycticebus coucang. NCBI lineage: Eukaryota > Metazoa > Chordata > Mammalia > Primates > Lorisidae > Nycticebus > Nycticebus coucang. Next base: position 2,776,518 of record NC_069784.1, on the reverse strand, counting down.
AGACTGCTGCCTTCTCACCGCGTCCTCATCTGGTCTTTTCTCTGCAGGTGCATCCCGGATGTCCCTTTTGTGTCCAACTTTTCTCTTCTTATAAGGACACCTGTCAGATGGGATTAGGGCCCACCCTAACAACCTCATTTTAATTTAATCACCTTTTTAAAGGTCCTATCATCAAATATAGTCACATTCTAAGAGACCAGGGATTGAGACAAACTAATTTGGTAAGACACAATTCAACCCGTAACAGAAGGGGCAGGGAAAGTTGGGCTTATCTCCTCCCAGACACTCCCTCAATCTCCATCCCTCCCTCCAGTGTATGTCAGCATCAGCTGAAGGGCACTTGTTAAAAATTCAGTCTCCTGGGCACACCGGCGTCCCATTAATGCACTAGTCTGGGGTCAAGCCCACCAAGTCCTGCGGTTCCAAAGATGAAAAGACAAGATCTTTGACCTCAAGAGGTTACCAATCTATGAAGCAGCAGACATGGACATAATTACATGGCTTGGCAAGCATTTTACTGAGGGATAAAGTAGATTTGGGGGATTGTTACCTAAAGCGTCGTGACACTGGCCTAGGGCAGTCAGAAACACTCTAGAAACAAGAGCAAGCATTAAGGCCAGGGTGGGTAGGAGTGCGAGCACTCCAGCCCATCAGCAGGTGGCGGCAGAGCTGGGTCTTAGGAGGGGGGAGCACAGAGAGGGAGGCTATGGACAGCAGATGAGTCAAAAAGGCTGGAACAGCTGGGGTTACCAAGTCCGTGCAGGTCAAGCCCCAGGTCAAACTACCTCTTACAGGAAATACGTGGATGCTAGAAAGTTTAAGCAGGAAAGTGGTCACATGTGCATTTCAAAAATGCCACTCGATGAAGGTGTGACACCCACACCTCCTGACAATGCAGGGGGCCTCGCTGGCCTTCCTTAAGGTAGATCCCACAATAGCACGAGCTTTAGGAGGAAAGGTCAGCGTATCACACCCTGCCAGGCCAGGGGGATGGGCGGCTCCCTGCACAGGTTCCACACCACACTGGCATCTGCCCACTGTCCTGAGTCAAAGCTCCCAGCACTCCGAGTGTTGCTTCCTTTGCTTGTGCTCTTCCTAATGACTGGAATGTCACCTCCCTGCTACTCTCTGTCCTTCCTACAACACACAACTCGGACATCCCTCCGTAAGAAATCCTTACTTGGTGGACCCAGGGTCATTCAGAAAAACCTTGAGTTCTAGATAGCTAGGATTACTGATCCCACTAATTTTATTTTGAGACAGAGTCTTACTATGTTGCCCTCCGTAGAGTGCAGTGGTATCACAGCTTACAGCTACCTCAAACTCTTGGGCTTAAGTGATTCTCTTGCCTCAGCCTCCTGAGTAGCTGGGACTACAGGTGCCTGCCACAATGCCCGGCTATTTTTTTGTTATTGTTGTCATTGTTGGTTAACCAGCTCTGGCTGGGTTCGAACTCACCAGCCCTGGTGCATGTGGCTGGTGCCCTAACCTTTAAGCCACCAGCACCAAGCCCCATCCCACTAATTTTAAACAGAGTACATAATTTATCCCTTTTCCAGGACACCATGAGCTCACGGGTCCCAGGGACTACATTTTTCATCTCTGTAATTCTAGTGCCTAGCCCAGTGCTGGCATTGTCAGAGTTCAATAAATTAATTTGTACATTTTAAAATAGAAGTAACATGCCCACCCTTGGCGCTCTCCATCTTGGCTTTGATCACCAAGGCACTCAGGAAAAAAGCCAGAATAGCCAGAATAGAAGTGAAGGGACAAAGGGGTGATTCGCTCTCTTAACAAATCTTTCCTGAGCATCTCCCATTCTCCTGTACCTACTGGCTGGTGGGAATACAAGGGGCAAAGCACACCTCATCTAGCCTTCACAGGGCCCACGTGTCTGCACATGCAAGGCAACAAAAGTGCCAGATCTGGGGACACTGCAAACATCTAATTAGGAAGTGGGGAGGGGTGGGAGACAGTTACAGAGAAGCATTCATCATCTGAATGGTTTTAGGGGTGCCTACACATGTTGGAACTTAAATTGATATTTAAGATATATGCAGTTTATTGTAGTTTAAGTTTAGTTCAATAAAGTTATTAAAAAATAATGATTATGACGAAAATGAGAAATGAGATTTGTGTGTGACAAGGGTGGGAAGAAAGAAATTGGCAGGAGGCTTTTTAAAGATGGGGTGGATAGACCTATAAATTATTTTATCATTTTTTTTTCTTTTTGAGACAGTCTCACAGTCACCCTTGGTGGAGTGTTATGGCATCATGGCTCACAGCAACCTCATACTCTTGGGCTAAAGCAACTATCTTGCCCCAGCCTCCTGAGTAGCAGGGACTACAAGCACCTGCCACAATGCCTGGCTATTTTAGAGAAGGGATTTCGCTCTAGCTCAGGCTGGTCTTGAATTCGTGAGCTCAGGCAATCTTCCTGCCTTGGCCTCCCAGAATGCTGGGATTACAGTGTGAGCCACCATGCCCAGCCTATTTTATCATCTTAAATAATGGAAGTCATTTAGACCCGTACTTTCAGTTTCCATTTGGGAATCTGAGGCCCAGAGGGTTATGATGACTGTCCTGAGGTCCCATAACTCATTTCTGGTCATTAATACTATCCATTTAGGTGACAACTAAGAGGTGCTTGAAGCCCATCATCTCACTAGTCTCACTGGTCCCCACCACTTCCCTTCTAAGCAGGCATCTTTATTCCCTTGTGTGAGGAACAGGACACAGGCTTAAACACCCTGCTAAAACCCACATGGCTAGAAAATGGAAGAGCTGTGATTCAGATCCATGCCAGTCTGAGTCAAAGACTGAGCTGATTTCATTTTCATAAAACCCACTGTTAATAATTACCTACAAAGTATTTTGGTTCTAAGCATAAAGTAAAACTATCATACAAATTTTCTATTATAAAACACAGAATCTTTGATGTGAGGACAATGCTTTGGAAGGAGGAGGACATGATGGCTACACAACATTGTTAATGCCACTAAAATGTGCACCTTGACATGGTTAATTTTCTACTACATAAACTTTACTTCAATAAAAAACAAATGTTTGCCTTTAGTAAAACACAGTGAAATGAAGTTATTTCCAGCCTTATATTTTTAACAGATCTACTATTTCAAAAGCTCTCTGGAAATTTTTTTTTAAGTTGCAAAATATTAATATATGACAAATCGGAGCCTAGGAACAACAGTGCAGGGGTGTGGCATAAAGAGCGCTTGGCTGCAGGTGGGCTGGAGTTTATCCGCCACAGCACCTGGGGGAGTCTCTAGGCCAGGCATCCTCAAACTGCACCCACGGGCCACATGGAGCGGTGTGAATTGTATTTGTTCCCGTTTTGTTTTTTACTTCAAAATAAGATATGGGCAGAGTGCATAGGAATTTGTTCATAGTTTTTTTTTTTTTTTTAAACCATAGTCCGGCCTTCCAACAGTCTGAGGGAAAGTGAATTGGCCCCGTTTAAAAAGTTTGAGGACGCCAGCTCTAGGCCTTTGAAAAGCTCAGTTTCTTCACAGTAAGGAGGTTCCAGCCTCCTCTGCTTGCCTTGATGTCTCACTGTAAGACTCGTATGGTAAGGCTCAAATAAAGGAAATAGTTAACAACTTTGATTTCCTCTAAAAAGCAAGACAAAACTGAGGCATTATCATTATGGTGGAAACACTGTGATCTGAGATGAGCGCCTCTGCGCAGGCCCGGACGCTGCGTCAGGCGTCACGTGGCCACGTGGCAGCGCCTCTGCGCAGGCCCGGACGCTGCGTCAGGCGTCACGTGGCCAGGCGGCCTGCGCCAGTTGCTGGGCCCAGGTGAGGGAAGCCCGAGCTGGCTCGTGGCGGCCAGGTAGACAGAGGAAGAGACGCTGCTCGCGTCATCCAAACCCACGCGCCACAGATGGACAGCCCCCGTCTCGGGCATCAGCAGCTGCAAGTGGGAGCAAACGGAGGGACGCTGCAGAAAACCAGAGCTGACGCCGTGGACACAGGGCCAGCAGCTCAGCCGACTCCAGTGCCTGGGCCCCGGGCGGCAGCGGATGGAGAGCCCCGCAGTGCCTGGAGCCGAAATCCTCCCGCAGAAGCATGAAAGTAATAAAGTGGCTGTTGAGTTCCTGGCTGACTCTGACTCCGGGGAGGCTCGGTGCACCGCGGAGGGTGAGTCAAGTCCGAGGGCGCTGTCGGACCGCGGCTGTGGCGTCGGACTCAACTGTATCCCTGCCTCGTCCACACACTCGCCCACGCGCTCAGGTACCTCAGTGAACATGGAGCCTGTTTATGCATCTCCCCAGGCGGAGCAGCTCGCCTCTGCCGCAGGGAGGCACGTGCAGAACGCGCCGACTCGCAGGTGTGAGGGACACTTGGTCAACAGCAGCTGGGACGGTGATTCTGACTCCCGCTGAGCCTTCAGCCCCTCTAAGGGGAAGGATGAAAACATTTTTGGAAACATTGCTACAATTAGTATTTCAGTTTGCTTCATACAACAGGCTGCCGGACTGCTGTCCTAGCCAGGGCTGTGTCCTGCTGGGAGCTGCTTTTCCCTCGGGGTGCCTCCCCCTTGTTCCCCGCAGCCCACTCAGTCTTCTCTTTTCTATATCCCTTGAATTTGAGGCTCCAGGGACCTGACTGCCACTAAGGGCTTCCAGAGTCAGGAAGTATAGGTCAGGGTCACGGTGTGAGATACAGTTTCTTCAGCCCTTCCAGCTAACTGAGCCCTTGACTGAGAGTGAGACAGGCAAGAAAGTGTGGGGTTTGACTTGCAGCCACGTTTAGGCTGGGCATTCTGCCCGTCAATTCCTGTGTCCAGCAGTCAGTCCTGGACTTGGCAGTGATGTGAATGCCACATATCCCTTAAACTCCCTCCTCTGTTCCTTCGTTTCTCTCTCCTGCTACAGTCATTGTCTGGGAGAGGGGTGGGTGGGAGTGCAGGCTGCCTGCCCCCCAAACCCTATGGCCACCCCTACCACCCACCTCAGCATGGCTCTGTAATTTGCTGTTCCTCCAAAATCCAAGCTACCCTTTAGGATCTGCCTAGAAAGACTTGTCTATTAGTTCCAGATACTAACAGTGGGACGGCAGGAGGTCAGGAGAGACCAGGTTAAAGGAGGGAAACGCTGCTTCTTGTAAATGTGCCAATTTAACTAGAAAGGATTTTCCTCCCTTTTTTCCTCCTATGACGAAGTGTAAGTGAGAAAAGATGAGGGTTGAGACTAGAGGGGGTGAGAAAGACCATTTCCTTGGGGACCAGTCCTAGCCTGCCACGTCCACGTGAGGACTGGGTGGCTCTGAGCAGCCACCTCACCCCCCCCTCAGGCACAGGTGGCACAGGTGGCCTCCACCTGAAGAAAGCCCAGCCAGAGCACCACAGTGCTGTCATCCAGCCCCATCTCCCTGTAAGCACAGTGACCCTTCAGTGCTCAGCAGCCCTGACCTCAGACCCCAGCACTCCTAAGGGCAGCCATCATTCCCCGACAGCTAGCACTGACCTGGTATCCAGAGCAATGGTGCCCCCCAGGTGGCTTCTGTCTGGAAAGAAAGAGCCAGGCGGGAGCTGCTAGGGCAGAGAGGAGGAAAATGTCCCCTGAGCAGACCCAGACCAGAGCTGTTGTTCCAAGATACTGCAGGCTGCTCTGGGAACATTTTGGCCATAGCAAGCAGGGGAGCTGCGGGCACCTCTTCCCTCTGCTTCTCCAAAGGAACTCACTTTAATCTCGTTTGTAAATGAGAAACTGAGGCAAAGTCACCACATAGCTAGTACAGTCTTTCCAGTAAAAAAAAATAAAAAACACTATTAAAAAAGCTTACAACTGGGTGGCTGAAAACAACTAGAATTTATTTTCCCACAGTTCTGCAGGCTGGAAACGTACTCAGGTGTCAGAAGGGCTGTCCCCTCTGGGGCTAGAGACAAACCCTCCTCACTCTTTCTAGTTTCTCAAGGTGCCAGCGGCCCTGGACGTGTCCTGGCTTGTGGCAGCATCACTCCAGCCTCTCCCCCAATCCTCACATGGTTGTGTCCCCCTTCTCTGTCTCTGTCCAAATTTCTCTCTCTAAGGACGCCTGTCACTGGATTTCTAATCCTGCATAACCTCATCTTAATTTGATTACACTCGGAAGGACCCTATTTCCAAATAAGGTCACGTTCACAGCTTCCAGGTTATTCTGAATTTGGTGGTTGGTGGGGGGGACACGATTTGAGATTATAAAGCTGTAAGTGACCCAGCTCGGATGGAAGCCCAGGTCTGTCTAAGGCCTTCTTTAACTGCTGCCAGGAATGTGTGCCCAAGGGAAACAGACTTCCCTGCTCATCCTTCCTGAGCTCCATGAAGGCAGAAGTTGCTCTGAGACCAAGGACCCCACTGCCCTGAAGCTGACACCTACACCACTTCTTAGCCCACAGCCTTTGTCATGCTTCTTCCTGCCACCTCCTCTGGCACTTTCTTGAGGGACAAAGTCTGTGTCCCTCAAAGTCTGGAGGGAACTCACAGCCACCAGCCCTAAAGCCCCTGCAGCGTCTGTCACCCACACTCACCTTAGAACCAGCTGCCTGAAGGGCAGCAAGGGTGATGGTAATGGCTGACTTAGGGTATCAGCTTGACCGGATAAGGGGATGCCCAGCCAGCCAGGTGTCACTCTCAGAGTCTCACTGGGCATTGAGCCTGTCCTGCTTCTGCTGAAAGGGAGACCCAGCAGGTTTTGCTTTTGACTAATGACGGCTGCCCCAGGTGTGTCTCCAAGGGTGTTTTCAGAGACGGGCCTGTGAGTTGTGGGCTGAATGGGGAAGATCCGTGCCCCAGGTGAGTCAGCACCATCCAATTGTCTGGGGGCACAGACTAAAAAACAAGGGGGACAAAGGGTGAATTCTCTCTGCTGGTACAAGAGTGCCCTTCTGCCTTTGAACATCAGAATTCCACCTTCTCCAGGCATTGGGCTCCAGCACTGGTAGCAATGCACCAAGGGATCCCCCACCCTGGCCTTCAGCCTCAAGCAGAGTTACACCACCAGCCTTCCCACTGTGAGTCCTCCAGACTCCCCTGGTTCTCCAGTTTGCAGACGGCCTGTCATGGGACTTCACAGCCTCCATAACCAAATGAGTCAATTCCCCCAACAAATGCCTTTTTGAGCATCCCTCTCTATATTCTATCAGGTGTTTCTCTGAAGAACCCTGACTAAATGGTGACATTACAGAATAATCAAGTGATTAAGAATTAGGCACACTGGAGACTGACCTTGAGCCTCTCCTCATTCTAGTTGCGCTGTAGTTACTATCTCCTCAGAGCCTTGGTTTCCTCATCTATAAGATGAGCAAGATAATATTGACCTGATTGGGTTGCACTGAGAAAAAAGCAGGTTAATGTGTGCCAAGTGCCAGGCATGCACAGAGTGCTCATAAATGCATAGTAGGGCTGCAGTGCCCCCCTGGGTCGCCAGCCTGACTCCCAGCCACCAGCACCTGTGCTTCCCTGCCCTTCCATTGCTGGAGCTGCTCTGCCACCCGAAAGACGGCCTGCAGTGCAGGAGAGGTCCTCAACAAAGGAGATTCGGAGCTGGTGGCAAATACCTGCTGCCTCATTCCCTGCATGGGATGGTTCTGCGAGGCTCCCTGATGAGGTTGGGCTCCAGCTGTCCATAGTGGCGGAGCTTGAAAAAGTGCCCTTTCTTGGCTGTGTCATTTCTCTGTCCCCTTCACTCCTCTCCCCATGTCTCTCTTCCCCTTCCAGCACCCACCCCCAAAGATGTGGGGCAAACATACCAAGATGCTGAGCAGATGCCTGAAACTGCAGATAGCACCAAACCCCACATGAACTGTCTCTTCCCATACATACCTAGGATTATGTTTAAATGTACATTAGGCATGGTAAGAGATAAGCGACGATGACTAACAATAAAATAGAATGATTATAAACGATACCCTGGCATCACTACTCTTGTGCTTTGGGGCCATCAGTTAATAAAATAAGGATGACTCAGATTCAAATGCAAACCCTTGATGCTGAGACATCCATCTGATGAGTGCACCGGCTGAGTAACTACGAGGCAGGCCAGCACGCCAAAGAAAGGGATGAGTCACATCCCAGGATGCAGAGGCTGCGCAAGATTTTACACTCTGAATTATTCGTTTCTGGAATTTTCCTTTTAAAATTGCTGGACCACAGTTGACTACAGATAACTGAAACTGTGAAAAGCAAGCCCACGTGTCTGAGGGGAGACCACTGTCTCAAGGTCAGCTTCTGGGGATTTCCAAGTAAACAAAACATAAAACTGTTACAACTACACCATCTCATTGTTAAGACTCTATGGTCTTATTACCATTATTATTCTAATGGTAATAAGAATTCTTCCTTACATAGAGCTGAAATCTGCCTGCAGGGAAGTTTTTACCATTGGTCCCAGTCTAAGCTATCTAAGTTGTTTTCCTTGTCTTTTCCTACTGCAGAGACCTCCAGAAACAGCTCTCCACCAGCCACCCATCTTGCCTGTGCCCCCTCCATTAAGCCTTCTGTCTTCCACGGTAAGACTTGCCATGTCACACCATCCTCCTTCGTATTATACATCTGGACTGACCCCCGGGTTGTGGCACACCCTGTTCCCAGGGACATTTGCTCTGTTTACACCAAACCCCTGTAAGATCTACTTTTATGATTAGGAGGAAGGGGAGAAGAAAGAACAGAGGGAAAGGAGGAGGGAGACGGTGGACGGGGCGCAGTCAGGCTGGGCGGCTCCTCCTGCTCTGCTCTCCAGTTCTGTGGCTCATCCAGTACCTCTTCCAGCTTTGGACAGCAGACCATGACTTAGGGACTGCACATATCTGAGTTCAATCCTTACATAGGCTCTGAACCCACTATGTGCTCAGCTGGGGGACTGAGAGAGGAAAGACATAGTGTGGTACCCTCAGGAGCTGCCCCCCCCCAATAAAGCTGCCTGTAGCCACTCCCTCTTAGGAGACCAACACTCTTTCCTTTGATGAACATTCTCATCCCAACTTTTAATTCATTTACTTTGGATGAAGATAGCTTTTGGACCTCACCAATCAAAACATACCATTCCCTTGGCCACATAATTCATCAGGGATGAATACAGAGCCCAGCTGTGCTAGTGAGAACCCTCCTGGGGGCTGGGTGTGGTGGCTCCTGCCTGTGACCCCAGCACTCTGGGAAGCAAAGGTGGGAGGATCACTTGAGGTCACGAGTTTGAGACCAGCCTAAGTAAGAGCGAGACCCCATCTCTACTAAAAATAAAAAAACTAGGCGGATGTGGTGGCACGTGCCTGTAGTCCCAGCTACTCAGGAGGCTGAGGCAGGAGGATTGCTGGAGCCTAGGACTGTGAGGTTGCTGTGAGCTGTGATAACACCAGGGCACTCTACCCAAGGCAACATAATGAGTCTCTCTCAAAACAACAACAAACGAAGAAGAGTTTTCCTGGCCAAGTCATTCTGAGGCCTTTTCCTTCCTCCGGAGTCACTGAGCAGGTGGAGTGGAAGCTACTTTGAGTCTTTCATCTTGACAACAGAGAGCCATGTCTAATGGTGAAGCTAATATAGAGGATAACAGACCTCAGAGTGCGAGGAAGAAAGGAGACCTAATGATGTCACTATTAACATCACGTGAGCACCACGTGTGGCCAAGAATGAGGCCAGGTAACTAGCCCTTTCCCTTTTAGAACCAATAAGCTCACCTTTTTTGCTTATTAAGCAAGTTTGAGTTGTGTTCCTCACACTTGCAACCAAAAAAGTATTGACAAATATGCAGTTGAGCAAACATTTAGTAACCATTAAAGAAAGAACTTTTTTTAGTGTTTAAAAAAAATCATTGAAGAAATTTAAATGCTACATTAAAAAAATACAATTTTTCTCAATGCAAAAAGAAGCAACAATCAAGGAATGAAAATATGAGACATACAGAAAAAAAGTAAAATAGCAGATGTAAATCCAACCACATCAATTGTATTAACAATCACGTGAAAGGATAGAACTACCCACTCAAGGGGCAGAGACCGCAGACGGGATCAAGCACATCCCAACTATTCGCTGTCCACAGGAGGCACTTCAGATTCAGAGGTACAGATAGAGTCCAAGTAAAAGCATGAAGAAAGACATTTTGCAAGCATCAACCACAAGAAAGCTGAAGTAGCTGTGCTAATATCAGACGAACAGGTTAGAGAATGTCACTAGCAATAGAGGGACACTTCCATGATAAAAGGTCAACCACCAGGAATTCACACTTGGAAGCAAACATGTGGCTAATGACAGAGCACCAAAAGGGAGAGATGGCATTTCAACAATAATAACTGCAAACTGTGACACCTCACTTAAAATAATGAACAAAACGACTAGATAAAAGATCAACAAGAAAATGAAAGACTCAAGAAGAGCATCAAGAGCAGAGTATGTGTGCATCCTCTCCAGTACACAGAATATTCTCCAGGACAAGCCATATACTGGGGGGAAAAAAAACCTCACAAATCTAAAACGGTAGCTATAACACAAAATACATTCTTTGACCACAATAGGATAAAATTAGAAATTAATAACAGAAAGAAATCTGGGAAAATTACAAACATGTAGAAATTAATCAACATGCTCTTAAACTACCAATGGGTCAAAAAAGAAATAAAAAGGCTTGGCACTCATAGCTCAGTGGGTAGGGTGCCAGCCACATACACCAATGGTGGCGGGTTGGAGCTTGCCCAGGCCTGCTAAGCAACAATGACAAACACAACCAAAAAATAGCGTGGCGTTGTGGCAGGTGCTTGTAGTCCCAGCTACTCAGGCGGCTGAGGCAAGAGAATCATTTAAGCCCAAGAGTTTAAGGTTGCTGTGAGCTGTGACACCACAGCTCTTTACCGAGAATGACATAGTAAGACTCTGTCACAAAAAAAAAAAAAAGAAAAGAAAAAGAAATAAAAAGCAAAATTGGAAAGTACTTGGCGACAAATAAAAATGAAGATACAAAATATTATAACTTATTGGATGAGGCTGAAGTTGTGCCTAATGGGGAACATATAAATGCCTTTATCAAAGAAGGAGAAAGGTCTCAAATCGGTAACTTAGGCTTCCACTTAGGACACTGGAAAAAAGACAAACTAAACTCAAAGCATGTAGAAAAACATTATTAGGTGGGCATTAGGCTCAGCGCCGCATAGCCATATACACCAGAGCTGGCGGGATTGAATCCAGCCCAGCCCTGCCAAACAGTGACAACTACAACCAAAATAGCTGGGCATTGTGGCGGGTGCCTGTAGTCCCAGCTACTTGGGAAGCTGAAGCAAGAGAATCGCTTAAGCCCAAGAGTTTGAGGTTGCTGTGAGCTGTGATGCCATGGCACTCTACCCAGGACGACAGCTTGAGACTCTGTCTCAAAAAAAAAAAAAAGTGGGCATTAATGAAATAAGAACTGAAAAATGATAAATAAAACGAAAAGTTGGTTCTTAGAAAAGATCAACAAAATTGAAAAACCTTAAGCTAGACTGACTAAGAATGAATGAGGATTCAGACTACTAATATCAGAAACGAAAGTAATGATTTTATTGACAACTTTTCTAGAAAGAAAAAAGATTATGTAGGGCGCTAGCCCCATATACTGAGGATGGCAGGTTCAAATCCGGCCCTCGGCCAAACTGCAACAAAAAGATAACTGGGAGTTATGGCAGGTGCCTGTAGTCCCAGCTACTTGGGAGGCTGAGGCAAGGGAATCGCCTAGGCCCAGGAGTTGGAGGTTGCTGTGAGCTGTGTGATGCCACGGCACTCTACCGAGGGTGATAAAACGAGACTCTGTCTCTACAAAAAAAAAAAGATTATGTAGAAACATTCTGAAAAATTGTATGTCAATAAGATGATTTGTGTGAAATGGACAAATCTTAGAAAAACCACTGAAACTGACTTTAAAAGAAATAGACAAACTGAAGAGATTTATGATGAGTGAAGAGATTGAATTAGTAATCAAAAAACTACCCACGAAAGTCCAGGTACAGATGGCTTAACTCCTTTGGGAGAATTTACCAATTCTTCATAAATTCTTCCTCCCCACCCCCAAAATAGAAGAGAACACTTTTTAAGTTATTCTATAAGGGAAATATGGGCTTAACAATAAAACCAGACAAAGATGTCAGAAGAAAAAAATATGGGCCAATATTTCTTAGGAATATGGATGCAAAATATTCTCAATGTCAGCAAATCTATCCTAGCAATATATAAACATGACTAAGGGGGACTTATCCAGAATGCCTGGTTAGTTTAATAGCTGACAATCAATTAATGTAATATGCCATATGAACAGAATAACATATAAAATCTCATAATCATTTCCATAAACACACAAAAATACTTGACAAAATTCAACACTCCTTTATGATGGAAACTCAACAATGTAGGTATAGAAGGTAATTTCTTCAACCCAACAAAAAGAAGCTGCAAAAAAACTATACTTAATAGTAAAAGACTAAGTGTGTTCTCTCCAAGATCAGTAATGAGACAAAGAGGCCTTCTCTCACCATTTCTATTCAACATACATGTTGGCAGTCTGGCCAGGGCTCTTAAGCAAGAAAAAGAAATGAAGTGTGTTCAGATTGCAAAGAAGAAGTAAAACAATCTCCATTTGCAGAAGACATGATCTTGTATATAGAAAAACCCAAGTAATTCATTAAAAATCTATTAGACCTGATCCAAAGTTCAACAAGGTTGTGGGATACAAGATAATATACAAAAATCAATTGTGTTTCCATATACTTAACAATCTAAAAATGGTCCACTAGAACTGGTTTTCCTTTTCAATACCTTTTCAATAAAAATTAACATAGGGTAGGGATGGATTTTTCTCTTATTGTTCTTTCTCCTATTGATATTTGGAAGTTTAAGAAATTTTCTCCTGGCTCGGCGCCTGTGGCTCAAGCGACTAAGTCGCCAGCCACATAGACCTGAGCTGGTGGATTCAAATCCAGCCCGGGCCGGCCAAACAATGATGGCTGCAGCCAAAAAATAGCTGGGTATTGTGGCGGGCGCCTGTAATCCCAGCTATTTGGGAGGCAAAGGCAGGAGAATCGCTTGAGCCCAGGAGTTGGAGGTTGCTGTGAGCTGTGATGCCACGGCACACTACCCAGGGCAACAGCTTGAGGTTTTATCTCAAAAAAAAAAAAAAGAAAAGAAAAAGAAAAAAGAAATTTTCTCCATTTATTGATTTAAAAAGTACTGTTCAAATGTCTGCTATGTTGCTAGCCTGTGTGTGCATATACCTGAGGATATGCTGATAGAATTCCCTGGAGGATTTCAAGTCACATTCGTCATATTGAACTTCGTGTGTCCTGCCTACAGCCAAATGCTCATGGTGAACTTATCAGGAAACAGGCTTCATTTTTCACCTTGTAAAATAAACTGTGTTCCAGCATAATTTCTAAGTTACTTCTCTTCAACTCAAAATCATTTTAGCATGGTTCCTAGAGTTGCCCACCAACGTCATTTCACCCTGTATCTGGGTAAAATGCTCCCAAGTAGATTCTACTTCCTCGAGAGGCTTGTCCCAAGGAAGTGCACACAGAGCGTTGCCATCATCAGCCTATCAGCTCTCACCAGACACTGCACTGAATTAGTTACCTGCTCTCCTTTGTATCTTTCTATAAAAGAGTCAGCCGAGCAAGAAAGGAGCTATGCCCACCTCAGTCATCTCTGTCTCTACAATGCTTAAAACGTGCCTGGCATATAATAGGGGCTTAGTTAATATGAACTAATTGAATAGACGGACTTTGCTGGCCGTCAGAATTATTAAATCAGACAGAAAAACAAAGCATCAGAGCATAAGAAGCCAACGAAGACCTAGCCTGAGTGCTGAGCAGAGAGGAAAGAGGTTTAATAGGAGTGTGCTCTCAGCCGGCAGCATGATCGTCAGCAACTGTTTTTCTCTAAGTGTTAGTTTCCTTAGTACATAATACCTAAGTCCTTCCCAGAGAGAGAATGGTATGAGTTAGTACTTGAATTTACTCATCTTACATAATGCTACTTGTACAGGGACAGGCGTGATTAGAGAAAGATGGAGAGGTACACTGAAACTTTCCCAGATTCTGAAGGGGACTTGTGAGTACTTTGAGTGTAATGTCTTCATTTCCCCCTAACACTTTAACAGCTCTCTTTTTCCTAGCTCTAAGTAGGTTATTAGAGTATCCTTTTGCCCATTATTGTAATTAGGGCCACTCTTGAGCTCATGACAACTAGAGAAAGAGAATTTTGTGGTGTAATTATGTTAGAGGCAGAAAAGGACCTGCGTAGAGGAGACGTGTGTGTTCGTGTGAAAAGGAGATGGTTTAAGATGAAAATTGGTTTGTAAGCAGTAAATGGCAGGAAAAAAAAAAAACAGAAAAACATCCTTATGAAGAGGAAGAAAGGAAGGAAATGCTGGATGAATCAGCGCTTCACACGGGGCACTCAAAGGCAGCGTCGACCCAGAGGGATTTGAGCAGGTTAAGAAGGAGGTGACTCCATGCAAGAGGAGACAGCAACTACTTTTTTGTTGTTGTTTTAACTTTTTGCTACTAAAGAACATTTTCTTTTTACTCATACCTCAATTCTCATGCAACTGGGGTACAATTCTGATGCCTTAATTTACATCAATGGGGGTGCAAAAAGTGTATACACATTTTAAGAGGTCTTGGAAGTAAAATAAATCATTCCCAAAAAAGTATATGAATTGCAGGTGAAATGGATGTGGCCGCAAGTCTAGGTAGACTTCCCCAATAACAGTACCTTCGATTCAACTTCGCAAAACAATACACAGATAATATCTCTTAAAATCACCCTGAAAATATCTCTTAAAACAGCCAACTTGTCCTAGAGAATCGTGAAGGGAAAAGGCTTTCCTCCAGATCACAAAGAGATAGACCAGGCTGGAAGAAGAGGGTGAGGGCAGAGATCTACAGCTCCTGGAACAAAGAGAAGTCCAGGCACTATGTCATAGGTACAGAGGGTGGGGAACATGTTCTCTGCCTCCTGGTATGCTACAGGGTGGAGATGCAACTCCTACAAAATGATCAGTGCCTTCTGGACCCTAGACAGTCCCTGCAGAGTCTCTGTGTCCCAAGCATGACCTGGAATAATACCACTGAATCTCAAGGGGGTAATGAAGTTTCAGCAGTTTTTTGGAAAGACAAGATCCTACTCCACACTCTCCAGTCCTCAGTAAACACACATACATTGGCACCTGTTTTATGTAGAATTGTATTCCCCCCCAAAAATGTTGAAGTTCTAAGCCCCGCTACCTGTGAACGACAAGCATTTTCTTCCTGATAATATAAAATAATTGTATATGACTGAATTCAATGAAATATAGCATCTCTGACATAGCTGGTTGTCCTCCAATTCAATTCTGACACCATCTACATTGAGATAGTGTCAGAGTCCACAACACAGGTCATAGCCAGCTATAAATTCAGGTTCCCATGACCCCCTCCTGGAGTTCAGTTAATTTGCCAGCAGGGTTCAGGGAACTCAGGAAAACACTTATGTTTATCCTATCACTATAAAGGAGATGACAGGGCACAGATGGACAGCCAGATGACCGAGATGCCCAGGGCGAGGTGCAGGGGTAGAGGCCGGGACTTCCACACTCACTCCTGATTGCCTCCCCTCAGCAACTTGTAGGGGTTCAGCTGCTCAGAAGCCCCTGAATTAAGTCCTTTTGAGGTTTTATGGAGGATTCATTACAAAAACATAATTGACTAAGTTATAGCCCATGCCTATCATCCCAGCACTGTAGGAGGCCCAGGTGGATGGATTGCTTGAGCTCAGGAGTTGGAGACCAGCCTCAGAAGGAGTAAGACCTCGTGCCTAAAAATAGCCGGGCACTGTGGTGGGTAACTGTAGTCCCAGCTACTCAGGAGGCTAAGGCAAGAGAATTACTTTGAGCCTAAGAGTTTGAGATTGCAGTGAGCTGTGATGCCAGAGCTCTCTACCAAAGGTGACAAAAAAAGAAAAAAAAAACCACTTTACCTGTTCACTTCCCCTGTACCTCAAAAAAAAAAAAAAAAAAAAGCCACATACACAACTCATTGGTCCTGGGTGAAGAACTTAGTCTTGTGGGGGCGGGGCACAGTTCCAACCCTCTAATCACAGGGTTGGTTTCCCAGACAACCAGTCCCCATTGGAGGCTACTCAAGAACCCGCAGCCGCCGTCTCATTAGCATATAAAATAGGCTCTTATCACTCTGGAGATTACAAGGATTTTAGAAGCTGTAGGTCAGGAAAAAGAGAATCAAATATATATATTTCACATCACAGTAAACTGGAATGTCATCCATGCTGGTTAGAAAAAACA
The DNA here is from genome assembly GCF_027406575.1 of Nycticebus coucang. Taxonomy (NCBI): domain Eukaryota; kingdom Metazoa; phylum Chordata; class Mammalia; order Primates; family Lorisidae; genus Nycticebus; species Nycticebus coucang. The sequence goes on along the minus strand of NC_069784.1, from coordinate 2,760,223 downwards.
AACTGTTTTGCCTCTGCTCTCACACACAGAAGACTTTCCCCACAACGTGGGTTCTCCCCACCACCAAGCAAATCACTGATTATGCCACAGATACCGAACAGGTGACCTACAACTCAATTCGGCCGCAGTGCACTGGAGGCGGGGGCCCCCAAACTGCGTCTCCACCCCCATATGCGACAAGCCGCGCCCTCCGGAACTTCTGAATGACTGGCTCCACGTTGGGTTCTCCGACCTTTTTGGATTCAATTAATTTGCTAAGAGGGCTCACAAAACTCAAGGGAAAACGTACATTTACCAGCTTCTTATAAAGGATACAGGTCCCCGCGTGGGGAGGGTCCCAGAGCGTCCAGCTCTGCAGGTGCAGACCCCATAGCCGCTGCCACATGTTCCGCCGTCCAGAAGTTCTCTGAAGGCCCCTGGTGGGTCTCGGGAGGTTTCCGGTTACGTAGGCATGAAACCCTCCTCCCTTCCCCTCCCCCACTGGCCAATGAGGATCAAACTGACCTCCAGCCCCCTCCCCTCCCCGGAAGTTGGGGTGCACCCGGAAAGTCCCGACCCTCGAATGAAGTCTTTGTCTTCTGATGACCAGCCCTTTCCAGATGTTATCAGTCAACATTAGCGTACAAAAAGACAGTACTTGGGAGATTATAAGGAATTAAAAAATTGTACGCCAGGAAATGGTGATAAAGACAAAATACACGGTGTATTCCACATTATCACGTGTACTGGCCTTGACCGTTGCTCCACGGAACCAACTCTGAGAATCTTTATTGACTCAACTCCTAAATCTAAAAGGTTAAGTGCGCATTTGGCCACCATGTTTCTGCCGTGAGCCATGAACCCCATTACTGGCTAAATCTCGCATCACGTCATAACCACAATGCAATATAGGGTGACAATCTCACTATGTCGACCTCGGTAGAGTGCCGTAGCGTCATAGCGCACTGCAACTTCCAACTCCTGGGCTCAAGCGCTTCTCTGGCTTCAGCCTCCCGAGTGGCTGGGACTCAGGAGCCCATCACAACGCCCGCCTATATTTAGAGACGGGGGTCTCGCTCTAGCTCAAGCAATCCACCCTCCTCAGCCTCCCAAGTGCTGGGGTAATAGGTCACTGCAGCCTCCAACTCCTGGGCTCAAAGCATTCCTCTGCCACAATCTCCTAGCAGCTGCTACAGGCTCAGTGACCACATCTAGCCAATTTTTTGGCCTTTTTGAGACTTCAGTCTCACTTTGTCGCCCTTAGTAGAGTGCCGAGATGTCCCAGCTCACACCAGCCTCAAACTCTTGGGCTTAAGCACTTCTCTTGCCTCAGCCTCCCAAGTAACTGGGAACACAGGTGCCCGCCACAAGGCCCAGATATTTTTTGTTGTCATTGTCGCTTAGCAGGCCCGGGCCGGTTTGAACCCACCAGTGTTATGGTGGGTGTTATGGTCGGTGCCCTAACGACTGACTGACAGACTCCGATCTCAATATTTTGTATTCTGTAGAGATAAAGGTTTCCAACTTCAGACTCAAGGGATCCTCTAGCCTTGGCCTCCCAAAATACTGAGATTACAGGCATGAGTCCCCGCGCCTGCCATCCAAGTGCAAGTTGAGTTCGTTCAGCCCAAAGGATCCTCAGAACTCGGCGAACTGTAATCTCCCTGCGGGGTAAACCTACCTTCCCAGAGATTACCAGCCAATCACAACAGCCCAGGTTCCACCAATCACAGGCCGCCAAGGTTCCATCGGTCACAGAGGCCAAGATTCAGCCAATCACAGAAGTTCAAACGAGGCGGACAAACAGCTGTTCCACCTGTTACAATACCTCACTTCCGTTTCTGACGTCGCTGGTTTAAGATCCATAACTGGGGTCTGACCAAGCCGCAGCCCTAGAGTTGCTCTGGACCTATGGTGATGGGCGCTGCAGGAATTGTGGGTTGTTCTTTGCTCAGTTGTACTGTTAAATTTAACTTACGTGAAGTTTTCCTTGTAACAGATGGGTCTGAAGGAGCGTTGGAATGAGGGCTTCCGGTGATCTCCCGAGCACCGAGTGGCCGTGAGGTCGCGGCTGGGCGAATGGTACCCGTGGCTCGCTCTCGGCAACTGCAGATCGTTGGTAAGTTCCGAACTCCGGAAGAAAAAATTATATGTGTGTGTGTGTGTTACCCTTGATAGAGTGCTCTGGCGTCATAGCTCACAAAAACCTTAAACTCTTGGGCTCCAGCGATCCTCCTGCCTCAGCCTCCCGAGTAGCTGGGACTACAGGATCCTGCCACAACTCCCAGCTATTTTTAGAGACGTGGTCTAGCACTTGCTCAGGCTGGTCCCAGTTCCTCAGCTCGAGCAATCCGCCTGCCTTGGCCTCCCAGACTGCTAGGATTATGAGGCCGCAGCACCTGGCCTAGACAACTATTTTTAGTTTTCTAAAAAATGAGCTTTGTGGCAGGCACCTGTAGTCCCAGCTACTCAGGAGGCTAAAGCAGGAGGATCGCTTGAACCTGGGAGTTCTGAGGTTGCTGTGAGCTGTGATAACGCCATAGAACTCCATGGGCAACAGAACAAGACTCTGTCTTAAAAAAAAAAAAAAAAAAAAAAAGTCGGCAGTGCCTGTGGCTCCGTGAGTAGGGTGCTGGCCCCATGCACCGAGGGTGGCAGGTTCGAACCGGGCCCAAGCCAGACTGCAACAAAAAATAGCCGGGCCTGTGGGGGGTACGTGCAGTCCTAGCTACTTGGGAGGCTAAGGCAAGAGAATCACTTAAGCCCAAGAGTTGGAGATTGATGTGAGCTGTGACGCTATGGCACTCTACCAAGGGCTACAAAGTTAGACTCTGTCTCAAAAAAAAAAAAAAGCTGGACTGGTTCCAGATTGGATTGAAAATGACTCCAGTTTGAGGCCTCAGATGTCTGACTGGGTCGAAAGGAAGCTGGCAGTGAATGGGCAATACTGCAGAGGGTACAAAGCACAGATTTTGAGAATTTACAGGGATTTTTGTATTCTATTCCCTTTGGTTCTTTCTCTTGCATGCTTAGGTAGGGAAAACCATTGGCTAAGTTGATCAAAGGGATCTGGAAGCCAAAGGCAAAAACTTATTATAAAAAATGAAATCTTAACTTCCGGAAGACTGAATATTCCAACTCCTAGCTATGCCTCCCATTACATATACAGATTGCTTCCAGGACCGTGGCGTATAACAGCATCTGCACATAAGCCCTGAAATGGGCCTTGCAGACCCACATATACAAAAAGTTGGCCCTGTATACATAGGTTTTGTATCCTAAGAATAGAGTATATTTGATCCGCATTTGGTTGAAAAAAGTTTACATACAAGAGGGCCCACACAGTTTAAACTCATTGTCGATGGGTCAGCTGTGTCTTAGGACTTTACACTCACAAAAAATGAACACTTAGAAAAAATGGTAAACGCTTATTAAAGATGATTTAAAATTGCAGTGGAATGTTCCAAATGAACAACATTGCACTTTAAGTAGTGCTTTAAAAATGAGGGTTTCTGAATTAGGCTAACCTAGTGAGGTCTATTGATGTGCAGAAGCTTCTTAAAAGATTTCAATGTTTTTATTTCCTCTTTTAAAAGACTCTTTACCTGTGGCTCAGTCAGTAAGGCGCCAGCCTCATATACCGAGGGTGGTGGGTTCAAACCTGCCCCGGCCGAACTGCAACCAAAAAATAGCCGGGCGTTGTGGTGGGCGCCTGTAGTCCCAGCTACTCTGGAGGCTGAGGCAAGAGAATCGCTTAAGCCCAGGAGTTGGACGTTGCTGTGAGCTGCGAGATGCCCCGGCACTCTACCGAGAGCCATAAAGTGAAAAAGAAAAAAAAAAGACCCTTTACAGGCCAAGCACAGTGACTTGCTCCTATAATCTCAGCACTTTGGGAGGCCAGGGCAGCAGGATTACTTGAGGCCAGTAGTTTGAGCAACATAGTAAGAACCTATCTGTACAAAGAAATAGAAGAATTGGCCTACTGTGGTTGTGCAAGCCGTGTCCCTGACTACGTGGGCGGCTGAGCCCAGAAGTTCAAGGCTGTTGTAAACAATGATCATGCCAGATACTAGCCTGGGTGACAGAGAAAGAGCCTGTCTCAAAAACCAAAGAGTCCCAGCTACTTGGGAGCCTTGAGACAAGGGAATCATTTGAGCCCAAGAGTTTGAGGTTGCTGTGAGCTGTGATGCCACAGTACTCCACCAGGGCAACAAAGTGAGACTCTGTTTCAAAAAAAAAAAAAAAAAAAGAAGACTCCATCCAAAAGGGAAATAAAATTTTTAGCTACGAGTTGATAAAAAAATAAAAATTGGATCTGTATCTATAAAAGGAACCTTCATTTGTAAGGGCGTCTGCCTGTGTGTACCTAGAAGAGGGGAGAATTAAGTCACTAGAAACTTTTTTTTTTTGCAGTTTTTGGCCAGGGCTGGGTTTGAACCCATCACCTCTGGCATATGGGGCCGGGGCCCTACTCCTTTGAGTCACAGGCACCACCCAAGTTACTAGAAACTCTTAACCATCAGTTTAAAACAACTCCTAGGAAGAAAAAACTATTTGGAAACCAGAAAACAAAAAATCTTAATGAAAGCTATAGGTCTGCTTCTGCCTGTGTGTGTCTGTATGGAAAATGGGAATGTGTTCAGAATTGTGAAGTGTAATCAGACGTTTTTGCCTGGGTCTACTGTCCAGACATATTTATACTGCCTCTGTTAGATGTTTTAAGGTCATAAACTGCTGGCTTTTGTAATATTTTTGATACTTTTCTTCATTTGTCTTTGGTTTTGAGCCTTTAGATTCTGGAGTCTGGACAGATGGCCATGGTGAGGCGTAGGTCCATATGCGTGACCACAGCACCTGAGCTACCAGCTGTATACACCTCCTGGCCATGCTAGAAGGGGTCAGGCCAGCATCTCCTCACAGCTCTGTCCTCTGTCCTGAGCTCTCCAGCTAGTGTATAAATTCAAGATTGAGCTAAGCCCTCCCCCTACCCTACCTGGTTGTTCTGGGTACAGCGTGTGTACTTGGGAGTCCAGGACAAGAAAGACATTAGGGACAGTACTTGTGTCATAGTTTCAAAATTCTTTTCAGTAATTTAAAATTTTAGTCATGTTAAATCATGTGATAATCATAAAATGTATCAGTCATTTCTTTGAACGTTAAAATATGAAAACAATTACTAAACGTTTTAAGTTTATATACTTTGGCATCTTATTTAAAAATTTTTTTTTATTTGTACGAATTTATTTGGTACATTAGAAAATTTGTTACACGTATATAATTTGCAGTGATCAAGCCAGGGTATGCAGGGTCTCCGTCACCCGAGTACATACATTTTTGGCAAGTATAGGCACCCTTACTATACTACTGTGCTGTCAAACACTGAGTTTATCCCTTCCGTCTAACTGTATGTGGGTACCCTTCGACTCACTCCTCTTGCTCATCCTCCTCCTGCACACTCTGCCCTTCTCTCCTTTCCCAGTCTCTGTTGCCCATTTTCTAATCTGCCTCCCTGTGTTCCAGTCTTTTAGCTCCTACATATAAGGGAGGACATTGGATGTTTGTTTTTTTATGCCTGGCTTATTTCACTTAAGAAAATGAAGTCCAGTCCCATCCGCATTGTTATAAGTGAGGCGTCTTATTTGTATATGGTACAGGAAAGCTAAATAGATTTAGATCTGTTAATAGACAAAAAATTGAGGAAGTATTTGTTTCTAAAGAATTACGAAATGGTTTTCTTCTACAAATACTAGTACAAGACAGTTTCAAATCCTAGAAATTGGGGTTCAAATTCAAACGCATACCTGTGATTATAACAACGAAACCAAGAGAATTCTATATGCAAAGTGTACAAAAAAGGCAAGATACGTTTTTGGTGAGGAAAGTTATAAAGGTATAAAAATACGGTTGTTGAAAAAATTTTGTCTAATTTAGAAGTTATTTAAAATTTGTTCCAAGTTGAAGATAATAAAAAAATATAAATCTAAGTGTATATAGAAAAGTGGTTACCTAGAGGCTAGAAAAGATTTATGGAAATCTTGTGTGGTCAAAATCTGAAATTGGATGAGTTTGTTGTATTAAAATTAGCTTAGTACTGGGTGGCGCCTGTGGCTCAAAGGAGTAGGGCGCCAGCCCCATATGCCAGAGGTGGCAGGTTCAAACCCAGCCCCAGAGAAAAACTGCAAAAATAAAATTAGCTTAGTACTAGTAATACATAATGTAAAAGTAAAATTTGTTTTTCTCTTTTGAACAAGATTTTTCTGTAGTATTAGTAAGAGATAGTAAAAGATTTTTGTTTTCCTTTTGAGTAAACTTTGGAAAAAATAACAGCAGGACAGGAGAGAGATTCAGTCCCATGCTGTCTGAAACCTTTGAATTACTTAGAAAACTGAGTCTGTCCTCAATGAATAAAGGTTTCTCTCTCTTTTTTTTTTTTTTTTTTTGTAGAGATATAGTCTTACTTTATTGCCCTCAGTAGAGTACTGTAGCATCACAGCTCACAGCTCACAGCAACCTCCAGTTCCTTAGGTGATTCTCTTGCCTCAGCCTCCCGAGTAGCTGGGACTACAGGCACCCGCCACACTGCCGGGCTATTTTTTTGTTGCAGTTTGGCTGGGGCTGGGTTTGAACCCGCCACCCTCTGTGCATGGGGCTGGCGCCCTACTCACTGAGCCACAGGCGCCTCCCAGTTTTTCTCTTTTTAAAAACCTTTTAATTATCATGTTGGTTAAGTAAATAAGTAAATGGCTAGTAGTTTAAAGTGGCCTGTGACCTTATTTTGATTGTTTTAAACCTTTGACATATTTGGCTTGCCAAAATCAAATTCCAAATGCTAAAATTATATCTTTTTTTTTTTTTTTTTTTAACCTCAGACTAACTTTGGGATGTTCCAAAGGGCCACTGAAGCTTCAGAAGAGATAATAAGCTAATTGTGTGTGTTAAATTATCTGGGAAGGACTGGCAAATAAGAAATAATGTATGTGACTGGAATGATAAAAAGTGATTCCATGTGCTGGGAAATTAACACTGCAACTGACCCTTTCTGGCAATGAATTTAAGCAGTAGCTTGTACGTCTTTAGGTTTAGAATTAAGGAAAGTAAAATTCTGAAAATAAAAATTATATAGTAGTGAAGGTAATTCAAAAAGAAAGGCTACCTAGTGGAATTTCTAGTCTACATGGGATAGGTTACATAGGGAGAAAGGGAAGTGGGACAAGAGAAATAAACTAGTAAATTATCATGTCCCTGTAAGGAATAACCAGGCTACAGAATCTAAATTGGGATATAGTATTTTTTCTGTGTCCTTCCTGGCCACCTCCACATATATCTGACGTGGATATATGTGCATTAGATGTGGAGGCAGCAGGAGTGCCTGCGTTGCTTTCTCCAATAAGGAAAAAAGTGTTGGTGTAACGGTGGTTCTGGTGCTGGTACCCAGGATAACAATATACAGTCCCCACAATCAGATCTTGCTCCTGGTGAATCTGTTCATTCATTTTCCAAGTTCTGCACCATTGTGTTATACTGTAGGGATGCAAAGGTGAGGAAATCAGGTTCCGTCACTCAGACTCACAGCCGTTTCCTGTACAGGGAATCCTCAGGTTGTCTGTGTCACACTAACCCAGGGAATACTGTTCACATTGAGAATATAGGACTAGAAACCACTCCCCCAATGAGGACTTATGCAGTGGCCCTCCTTGAAGCTTCTCAACTCAAAAACGTTATATTCGTTTTAAAAGAGAGATTCAAGTAAGGTAAGCATAATATTGTCTTTAACTTGAATAAAGCTAAATAATAAGAAACTCATTTGAAAGATCTAATGAGATTTTCAATCTCTCAATCTGTCTTTTAAGTAAAAAGTCAAAGAAGATAGCAAAAATAGTAGTTCCTATCTGTACATGTTCCTATTCTTAATTCAGACCAGAGCCAAAAATTCCAGTGGTTCAAGATGCCTCTGGATTGACGTTGCCCAAAGTATGTCCCATGAAACAAAAAAGAATTTGGTGCAACGCATCTGAGGTCAAGTAAATCTGGGAAACATAAGGTTGAGTAGGTTTCTTTATTGCAGAAGTCGGGGAGACATGAATGTGTTAGCAAAGAATGTGGATCTCTGAGTGAAGGGAATAGTGTGTATCAGATCAGCAGAACACTTCTTCAGGATGCAGGTGGTAGGCCTGGCCTTCTGGTCAAAGACACTTGATGATTCTATGACCTTGGCCAGGTGCACCTGCTAATCCACTTGACAGTGAGGGGTATAGTGTATACCAGGCATCCTTAAACTTTTTAAACATGGGGCCAATTCACTGTCCCTCAGACCATTTGAGGGCCGGACTATAGTTTAAACAAAAAAACTATGAACAAATTCCTATGCACACTACACATATCTTATTTTGAAGTAAAAAAACAAAACAGGAACAAATTTACACCGCTTCATGTGGCCCGTGGGCCACAGTTTGAGGACGTCTGGTGTATACCAAGAAAAAGATCTGGGGAGGAAGGGCAGGCAGTGTGTCCATCAGGGAAAAGGCAAACTTAAATGTTAGGATAATCTGTGGCACTAACCTTGAAAGAATAAGAACCAAGACCAGTCATTCAACTCCCTGAGAGCAAAACCAGGTCAGCCACCTCAGTCTTTCAGGCAATACCCAGCATAAGCTGATACTTAAGAAGCATTAATAAAAATGAATTTAGTACCTGGGCATGTGCACACATCGCTGACTTTACTTGGGTGTACATGGTTTATACACAAGTCATTTGCACTTAATTCACTGTAAACATTTTGCCATATTATATCCCTGGTACCACATGTAAGAAAAACTATCAGCAGTACAAAGAATATAGTCCTTGGTTCTAATTTCCTCAAATTAAACATATAACACTAATCAGGAGAAGATGAGCCCTGCAGCTGAGGCTGAGAAACACTCCCAAGTGACCTCTTCAGCATGGAAATCGTGCCTTTCCTGAAACTTCAGCCCTGGTCCCAGCTATGGGCAAAGAGATGGGGCAGCGGCAAATGCTACCCTCACATCCTGGTAAGACGTGTGAGGACGTTTGAGGATGCCTGCACTAGTGTCTGGAAGCACCTGGTGGTGTGAGAGCTCTTTGTGGCGTGTACTTTAATTAGACCACCATCCACTAGTGTAGGCGTCCTCAAACTGCAGCCCGCAGGCCACATGAAGCGGTGTGAATTGTATTTGTTCCCGTTTTGTTTTTTACTTCAAAATAAGGTATGTGCAGTGTGCTTAGGAATTTGTTCATAGTTTTTTTTTTTAAACTATAGTCCGGCCCTCCAGTGGTCTGAGGGACAGTGAATTGGCCCCCTGTTTAAAAAGTTTGAGGACGCCTGCACTAGTGTCTGGAAGCACCTGTGTTGGTCTGTTTTATGTTGTTCTAACACAACACCTGAGACCAGGAAATTTATAAACAACAGAAGTTTGTTTGGTCTGTGGTTCTGGAGCCTGGGAAGGCCAAGAGCATGGCACTGGCATCTGGTGAGGGCCTTTGTGCTGGGTCACCCCACGCTAGAAGGTGGAAGGGCAGAAAAGGCAGAGAGCAAGAGGGCACAGGGTGCCACAGCACTGCACCCAGGGTGACGGTGAGATTCTGTCTCAAAAGACAAAATTACCTGCTTGAAAATTCAGTAACCCATGGCTCAAGTAGGGTGCTCAAGTTTTCCTTGCCTGTTTTTTTATGTGCATGTGGATCCCTCAATCATCAATAATGACTATTGAGGGCTCAGGGGTGGGGGGAGCTGCCTAGGCAGGGACCTAATTGAGTGCAGCTAAGGTGAGAAGCCCCCAACCATCTTGCGCAGAAGGCCAAGTGGCACAGGAGGCTGGGGGCATGACTCTGGGTCTTTTCAGCACATGGGAGCACATGTTCACACTGAGCATGAAGATCACCCTCCGAGTACACACATGTTCACACCGAGCGTGAAGATCACCCTCCAACAAGTACACACATGTTCACACCGAGCGTGAAGATCACCCTCCAAGTACACACATGTTCACACTGAGCGTGAAGATCACCCTCCAACAAGTACACACATGTTCACACCGAGTGTGAAGATCACCCTCTGAGTACACACATGTTCACACCGAGCGTGAAGATCACCCTCCAAGTACACACATGTTCACACTGAGCGTGAAGATCACCCCAACAAGTACACACATGTTCACAGCGAGCGTGAAGATCACCCTCCAACAAGTATACACATGTTCACACCGAGCGTGAAGATCACCCTCCAACAAGTATACACATGTTCACACCAAGCGTGAAGATCACCCTCCTAGTACACATGTTCACATCAAGGGTGAAGATTGCCTTCCTAGTACACACGTGTGCACATGGAGCATAAAGATCCTCCCCAGTACACATGTGTTCACACAAAGTCAAGATCGCCTTCCTAGTACACACATGTCCATGCCAAGTGTGAAGATCGACCCTGGTGCATACGTGTGCACAGACTCACAACTACATGGATTTCTGTAATCCTTTTCCAAGGAGACAGCACATTCTACAGATTCCTGGAGAACAGGGTATATAAACAAGGCACAGTTTACACAGTTCCTCCTCCTTCCTTTAATAAATACAACAATCTCAGATGGATAAAACTAGAGATTTAGATGCTATTTCTGAGAATTAGAGTTTACAGACTGGTGGCTTTTCAGGGCAGGGGGTGCCATCTGACTTACCAGGGTGCTAGCTCGAGGACTGTGAATTTTCACAGGTTGCTAAATAATTTGCACTTGGCTGGGACCAGGACGTTTCGTACTTGCACCCATGCCCAGCATTTCCGTCACCACATATGCTAAGGATCTATTGCCCAGCAAATGTGAGAGATTGATGATAAAAATGTGAGTCATTGCACAGGGTTACAAATTAACCAGTCTTATTCCACTCAACAAACATTTATAGAGCATCTATATTTAGTAGACACTAGGCCAGGGCAATGATGCCGTGAAATGCACACAGCCAGACGGCCTGTCACAGAGTTTGAATCCTCACATGGGCTTCACAGACGGGCTGGCCCAGATGTGAGCAGTGGACACAGAGCTGGAACTTTTGCATCCTGGTCCCAGCTGTGGCACTTCACTGTGTGTCAGCAAGCAAAGGTTATTAAGTAAAGTTGCTGCTGTCACAGAACAAGAGCAAAAAGAGTAAGTCATACCTAATCCTCCCTCGGTCATTTTCTATAAGATAGTGAGTGTGAAAGCTGGTTCAATGTGCTGTAGTTGAGGAAGCTCTTTGTATAATACTGCAAAATGATTTCTGAAAAAGACTGTTAGTTGTTTTTAGAAAGGGGTACCAAAAAGTACTCCCATTTTATAAAAGAAAAGAAAGCAAGAAAAAGAATGCTTTGTGTCCTGTTAAATGCACAGAATATGTGTGGAGATAAATGCCAGAAAATCATATTGCTGACCTCTGAGAAGGGTGACAGTGTGCAGAGTCTAAAATGCAAAGATGGGCAGAGCATGGTGGCTCATGCCTGTAATCCCAGCACTCTGGGAGGCCAGGGCGGGAAGATCACTTGAGGCCAGGTGTTGGAAACTAGACTGAGCAAGAGTAAAACCCCATCTCAACAAAAAATTTTAAAAAATTAGCCAGGTGTAGGGGCACATGCCTGGAATCTCAGCTATTCAGAAGGCTGAGGCAGGGGGATCACTTGAGCCCAGAAGTTTGAGGCTGCAGTGAGCCATGATGTCGCCACAGCACTCCAGCCCAGGAAACACAGCGAGACTCTGTCTCAAGAAAAAAATAAATACAATGATGATAAGAGAGAGAAATTTTTTTGAGGCAGTGTTAAGTAAGTGGTATGTGGGGACCAAGCGACAGGTCCCCAGGTGTCCAGGTTTTGGGTTCCCAGTACCAAAGAATGGTTACTGGTACCGAATCAGCAAAATCAACAAAGTAAGCAAAAAAAAAAAAAGGTAGGGCCATAAAATGGCTCAAAGTAATTGTTAAAATAGAAATGGGAACAAATAAAATTTAGCAAAGAAAAGAAAGTTTATTAACAACTTACACAGTAAGCTAGGCCTGGTTTTAGTATCTGCAGGCATCACAAAAGCACATTTTTTAGAGAAGTACCACCTGCTCCTTGGAAAGTCTTATTATTTTTCTTTTTGATTGGTCCATCCTAAGTCTTAATCAATTCTATTGTATACCGTAAGTCTTTGGGGTATTAATCAGCTGCTCTTTCTAAACCCACTTCTGAAATGGTCAAGTTGACCTCTCCACATTCCCTAATTGCACTGGAAAATCCCTCAAGCATTGTCTAATTCTTTTTCCTGGAATTGCCCAACCCAGGGTCTGCGTAGTCCTATCCTCGTGACAGCTGAGAATATCCTGACCACTAGCTGCCTAACAACAGGTCTTGCTCTGTCACCCTCAGTAAAGTGCCATTGCATCACAGCTCACAGAAACCCAGACTCCTGGGTTCAAGCAATCCTCCTGCCTCAGCCTCCTGAGTAGCTGGGACTACAGGTGCCCACAACCACCATGCCCAAGTAATTTTTCTTATTTTTTGAATAGAGATGGGGGTCTCACTATGTTGTCCAGGCTGATTTTAAACTCCTGGGCTCAAGCAATCCTATAGAGGGAGAATTTTTATTGTATATCATTTTGAACCTTTAAATGGTGAGCCACAGGAAGTAATCAACTATTCAAAAATAACACTTAAATTGAAATAGATTTAAATATTTTTTTAAAAGCATTCCAAATATGTTGAGTTTTTCTGTGAAGAACAGTGTTCTTGATAGTGTACTGTAAAGTTATGTAAGTAGTTATTAATATAAAATAAATACATTAATCACAAGAGGAAAACTTCATGTTTTGATTCAAGAGAATCAAGTGTCATTGGTACAGTTTCAGCTATTAGCAATGCCAGGTAGACGGAGGGACAGATTTTTGTTCATAGCCCTTGGTTTCTATACTCCGAAAGGCACAGCAGTCACATGTGGAATAGAGCCCAGCGAAGCTCTTCTCAGCCTCCTCGTTCAAATGAACTGGAGAGAACAGGAAGTATATGGTGGGCAGTGGGGTGGATGGCTGGACTAACAGATGGACAGATGGATGGACAGAGGGGCAGATCATCCACTCTCAGAGGCACGTAAGCCTCACACATTTGCACTGCATTAGTTCTCGTCTTTACTGTGAAATGAGAATGTAGGACTGAGGCTGGAAGTTTAACAGGATTCATGGTCACATGAGTCCTTGAGGGGCCCTGCCACTCTCGCTTCACCCTAAAACACTGTTAAAACTTATCAACTTGGAGGGGGCGCCGGCCCCACATGCCGAGGGTGGCGGGTTCAAACCCAGCCCCTGCCAAACTGCAACCAAAAAATAGCCGGGCGTTGTGGCGGGCGCCTGTGGTCCCAGCTGCTCGGGAGGCTGAGGCAGGAGAATCGCGTAAGCCCAAGAGTTAGAGGTTGCTGTGAGCCGTGTGATGCCACGGCACTCTACCGAGGGCGGTACAGTGAGACTCTGTCTCTACAAAAAAAAAAAAACTTCTCAACTTGAGGGCAGCGCCTGTGGCTCAAGGAGTAGGGCGCCAGTCCCATGTGCCAGAGGTGGCGGGTTCAAACCCAGCCCCGCCAAAAACCAAAAAAAAAAAAACTTCTCAACTTGGGAAGGATTTCCTCAATGTCGCAGGGACAGACACTGACTCTAATCTGAAAATTCCCCGTCCCCACCCAAAATCCTTCTCTCTGGTTTCCCACCTACTCTTCCACGGACGTGTGCGTAGGTCTTTTTTAATTTCCCTCACTCACATGTTCTCGCTTTGTCATGTGGGTCTGTGTATGTTTCTTTCACTGCATTCCTGGATATATGTTTGTGCTATTGTAAATGCCACTTCATTTAATTTTCTAATTATGTGCATTACGATGACTTTTTGTATATTAACCTTGTATTCTGCTGCTTTGCTGAATTCACCTGAGAGATCTAACAGCAGGGTTTTTTCCTGTAGATTTCTTCCTGTGCTCAGGTACACAATCCTGTCATCTGGGAAAAGAGTTTCATTTTCTCTGTTCCCCTCACCCTGCTGGATCTCCGCACTTCCGCACTGTCCTTAGGAGTCTGCTGTCGTTCTTGTTCCCTGGGATATTCCTGAGACGCTTTCAGGACTTTCTGTTTGGGGGAGATTTGGGCAGTTTGACCTCGATGGATATAGGTATGATTTTGTCCATATTTATTCCCTGCATGAGGTGAGGTTCTTAGATTTGATGATTAATGTTTTCCATAAAGTTGGAAAAAAATTGTCCATTTCTTCAACTACTTTTTTTTTTTTTTAGACAGAGCCTCAAGCTGTGGCTCTGGGTAGAGGTTGCTCACAGCAACCTCCAACTCCTGGGCTCAAGCGATTCTCCTGCCTCTGCCTCCCAAGTAGCTGGGATTACAGGCGCCCGCCACAATGCCCAGCTATTTTTTGGTTGCAGCCGTCATTGTTGTTTGGCGGGCCCGGGCTGGATTTGAACCCGCCAGCTCAGGTGTATGTGGCCGGCGCCTTAGCCGCTTGAGCCACAGGTGTCGGGCCTTTTCTCTCTTTTTGTGGGGGAGACTCTGATTACACGTATTTTAGACTGCCTGACATTTTCCCATAGACCATCAATACCATATAATTTTTCTTTTTTCTTTTGTTTATTTTGAATAATGTCTGTTTACTAATATTCAGGTTTGATGATCCTTTCTGCTACAGTATCCATTCTGGTGATAAAACAATACCATTTATTTTTTCTTTTAAATATTGTATCTATAGTTCTAGAATTTTCATCTGGTTTTCCCTCAGAGTGTCTGTTTTCTGCTAATATTACCCATCTGTTCACCCATTCCTTCCTTCTTTTTCCTATAGATCTTTGAACATACTCATAAAAGTTGTTTAAAGTTCTTTTCTACTACTCCAATGTGCGGAGTATCTCTGGGTCTATTACTGACGATTTTTCCCCATACATCTGACATATTTTTATTGTATACTGGACATGATATGGAGAAGAATGGTGAGGTCTGATATTTTTTCCTGGAGAGCAAAAAGCTCTTTTCCAGGGCTGGTAGCTAAAGTGAGAAAGTGAGTGTTCAGTGTTCATTTAGTGTCGAGCTTAGCTGGAGCTTAGCCTTGGCTTTGCTAAGGTTGAGCCCCCCTTGGCCAACCAGCCTCTTTGACCTCATCAGCTTTGGAGCCAGGATGCCTTGGATTCAATGGGCAGCGAGCACTTGGTTCCAGGAGCCATGAAGATAATTCAAGAACTCTTTCTGCCTTTCCCTCAGTGCCATGTTCTTAGCCATTCACGTGGTGGTTGAGGAGAATATAAAGCTGAGCTTTCAGGGCACTTCCAGAACCAAGCATCGTGCTCACCCCCACCGGCTCCAGCAGCTTACCGGATGTCTCTCTTCCCAGCACAGTCTTTTCATCTGTGTAACCTCTCCCTCTGCCGACTTACACCCGGATCCGGAGTTTGACTCTATAAAGTTGTGCAGCTCTCTGCTCACCTCTGTAGGACTCTTCTGAGGAAGTCAGTTCATCAAGGTTCCTCGCAGCCACTGCTTTCCAGTAGTCCTGCTGAGAAGTATGATCCCCGGGGGTATAGAAGGTCTTCCTTTCATTATATCCAATTAGAATTCCCATTATATTTTTTGATGTTACACATATTTTCTCGGTCTGTTGATCCTAACGTACAGCTAGTATTTCAGAATCTACCAAATGTTTAGATAGATAGAGATGTGTAACTAGATGGTGGAAAGCAGACACGGGTGATGGGTGGTGGAGCACTTGACATTCTACAAGTCAATGAAGTGAGGACGTTTATTATTCTCCCAGAAACGGGGAGGTTAATAAAGCTGCCCAGGACACCAGTTCATATTTGGAAGAGCAGAAATTCAGAATCAGGTCGTCTGACTGCAGAACTCACTCTGTCATCGCCGAGCCACCCAGCCTCCTGGTGCACAGAGGACATGGGTGCCCAGGTGGGAAGGGGACTCCTCTGCTCCCGAAGCTCAGCTCGCTCCCAACTCCTCACCTGGAGAATTCAGTCTACTGACCATTTCCCCCCTTTCCAGGCGATGTGTCATCCTGGCAGAGAACATTATGTATTTCATTAAATTACACTTTGTTTCTCTGGCACAAATCAATTCAAAACCAATGCTGATGTCCCTGAAACCGCAACAGGCATCACTGTCCCAGGTCTGTTCTCTCCTTCTCTAACATCACATTCCTGAAAGCTAAAGAATCATCATCTGTTTTAATAGAAATGACCTTCCCTTTGTGACACCAGATTGAAATGTTCATGTCTCAGAAGATGTCTGAACAGAAAATGTCAAATTACCTTTGTCGGTGCCTTTCCAGAAGGCGCTGTCCATCTCAGGGACCTTCGGCTAGACAGTCTTCAACTCTGCTCACTCAAGTGGAGACTTACTGGCTGTATTTTTGTAGAGATGGTGGTTAATGCCTTTCTCTATCTGCCCTGTTTTAATAACCTATCAGCCTAGCTGAACTTCTTTCTAAAACCTTTCTGGGTGACCTGCCTGACTTTTGAGACTGGAGCTGAAGCCGTCATTCCTCTTGGGTTCAGCCATCTGAGCGGTCCAACTGACCTTCTGCTAGGTCATCTGACCAACAGAGGTGTCCTCTGTTCAGACAAGGCCCATGGTTCCTGGCCATCCTTTATTCTATCCCACTGCAGCAATCCCCTCACTCCCACGGCCACACCCAGGTCTTAGCATTCTCGTAACTCTGACTTTCCCAATGGAAATATCAGGCTTAGAAATCTCATGGCCAGATCACAACTTCTTGAGCTTTAGCCTGTGGACCTATAACAGGTAAAACCATCCCTAAATCCAAATCTTCAGGGTGTCGTCTTTATCTGGCTTCATGTCCAGCCTGTTTGCCATGCTTCACACCCAGTATCACCCACACCCAGGGTTTCTCTCTTGCCTGTCGTTCTGCTGTATTGGCCCTAATGGCCCCAAATCCCTGGAGAATCCAGCGAGCGTGGGCCCCGCATCTGCTCCAGGCTGTGCAGAGTAGACAAACATGCAATCCGAGGTTCAGGCCTCCTCAGCCAGGGCCTCAGCCCATGAGTCCCTCTACGGGGCCCTTGTCGGTCCCCTTTCCCACTCACCACAGCCACAACACCACCCAGTGTCAGGATTGCATGTGGGTAACATGTAACTGAAACCTCAACAGCAGGGTCCTGCATGCAATACAAGTTTGTTCCTCAACCAGGTAAAAAGAAGTCAGAGGTTGACAGTGCAATGGTAGCTGTTTGTAAATACATGCATGTATGTATACACACAGACCACACACATATATACACATGGACAAGCATACACATACATACATACAGACACAGACATACATACATACACACACATGCATATGCACACATTTTCTTTATCCATTCATCCATTGATAGACACTTAGGTTGATTCCATACCTTTGCTATTATGTGAATATTTAAGGTTAATTGACCTCCACCAAAACACTCCTGGAGAGACTGCAAAAATACACTGATTTTTCTTGAACGAAGAGGCTGACGGCAGAAACCCTGAACAGGCTGTTTCACTTAACCTGTCGGGAAGGAAATGAGTGACTTAAACTTTATAGTTCTGTGATTCTCCTCTGCCCTCTGAAGCACTTCAGAGTTTTTGCAACCTCTACGAAGTGTCCTGACTCAAATAAATCAACACTAGCGGTACTGGTAATAACCCCCTCTCCGAGGCATTCCTGCCCATCCCCCTTATTTTTGCCTGCAGTAGAGAAAAGAGTACATCTTTGTGAAAGCAAAGAAGCTACACTTTAGAATTTTTCTTTAAAAACTCAAATTGATTCTTTGTGAAAACAGGAGAAAATCAGAAAAGTTTATTCCCCAGAAAATGAGATTCTATTTTATCTAGATTGTTGGAAGCATGGTTTAGAATGTTGAATGACCGGATCATGGACTCTTCAAATCTACAGCCTGGCACTTAACCGGCACTCTGACAAGGCTGCAGGCTTTCCATTTATACTGTCCTTGAGACTAAATCCCAAGAACTGTCATTTCCACAAATGATGAAATTTCCTGGGGCCATAACTGTGTCTCATTAACACCTACATTCTTCGCAGCAGAGGTGTGACGAGTGGACTCTGAGAACTGTGGATGAATGGCTAGACGGCGAGATAGATGTTGAAGCAGATGGTTGCACAGATGACTGGATGGATAAATACAATGAGTTATTTTTGTGATCTCGATCAACTCTCCTTTGGAAGGGCATCAAGATGAAGCTGTATAACATTGGATTCTGTTGAAAGAGACAGGAAGAACCAGGGGTTATAGGAAAACCCAGCAAAACACAACAAAACAAATTAATATTTAAACTTTACATTTTGTGTGTGTATGTGTATGTGTATATATGCGTATGTATGTGTGCGTATACATATATGCATGTATTTTGAAATGTAAAGTTTATATTTTGGTATCCTCAAAATAATATTAGGTACATATTAGAACCCAGGCATGCTCTGGTCCAGAACCTGATACTCAGAGTATGCACAGCAAATAGTAGCATCCATGGCGATACCCAGGGACCATGTCAGGAATGCAGTCAGGCTCCTCCCTGAGGAGACTGTGTGGGGTTTCTGAGAACAGGAGAAGGAAGAGAAATCCAAGCTCACGGAATACCCAGAGCTGCATAGGGATAGGACCAGTTTACGCATGTGTGGGCATCAGCAAGGATGCACACGGGCTCCAGCGTGGCTATGCACTCATGGGTACTGGGGCACCTTACCCAACATGAGCACTCCTCTGCTGCTCCAGAGGCAGCCGGAAGTCCCCACATCTCCATGATTGACTCCCATTCTCATGGGAGTTGAAATAAATCTGCAGCATGAGTGCCTTATGCAGTGCACAGCCTACAATCACATGAGGGCAACTTGGATGGCCAGGATGTTGAAGGTGCAAGAATGAGAGTAGCTCAAAAGACCCAGGGAGCAGCGCACCACTGCTGGGATAAATGAATGTCAGCCATGTTGAATTACGTCATTGCTCCACGCAGGGTACAAATGCCAGAGAGAAAATGTCTAATTGGTGTGTTTGGGGCCTTGTGCTCACACCTTGGCCAGGGCTAGGCAACAGCCCTTGATTAACAGGACTATATCCCACCAAGAGAAATAATTTCCCAGAACAAAATTAGGGTGCTATTCCTAGAAAAGAGAACACACTGGGCAGACAAAAGCAACAGAGGGCAAATATGAAAAATTAATTAAGGGTCACATTTCTATACTGCCTGACTTCTCAGAGCCTTTATTTAGCAAATTTCATTTTTCTGAATCATTAGTGGGAGATGAAAAGTAGAACATTTCTCAACTATCTCACAAAAATCTCATTTTTGATAATATTTAAAGAGACTAATTAGTGTCCCCCCCAAATACTTCCAGGACAATTATATTATTTCAGGCTTTCCATGAAATTAGCCTTACAACTTTTTTCTCTTAGTTAGGAGCATTTGTTTGGTTAAATTGCTCAATGATGCATAAACATGATGTATAGTGTTTATTTCAGAATAATCAAGCAATTTTGTCACAGAAATTCTATTACTCAAAACCCCTCATTTTCCTAAGACAGTAATATATTCAGATTAAAAGAAGTTTTAAGGCATGAATCAGACAAAACAAGCATTCAAAAGTGCAAGTCCAGGCTTGGCACCCACAGCACAGCAGTTATGGTGCCAGCCATGTACTCTGAGGGTGGCAGGTTCGAACCCAACCTGGGCCAGCTAAACAACTGCAACAAAAATATAGCCAGGCGTTGTGGCAAGCACTTGTAGTCTCAGCTACTTGGGAGGCTGAGGCAGTAGTATCGCCTGAACCCAGGAGTTTGAGGTTGCTGTGAGCTGTGACACCACAACACTCTACAGAGAGTTCTCAAAAAAATAAGTGCAAGTCCAAAACAAGAAAAAGATTAAGGGCGGCACCTGTGGCTCAGTCGGTAAGGCACCGGCCACATATACCAAGGGTGGCGGGTTCAAACCCGGCCCCGGCTGAACTGCAACCAAAAAATAGCCGGGCGTTGTGGCGGGCGCCTGTAGTCCCAGCTGCTCGGGAGGCTGAGGCAGGAAAATCGCCTAAGCCCAGGAGTTGGAGGTTGCTGTGAGCTGGGTGAGGCCACGGCACTCTACCAAGGGCCATAAAGTGAAACTCTTGTCTCTACAAAAAAAAAAAAAGAAAGAAAAAGATTAAATGTGTTCTAAAATGAGGTGAGCAAAAACAATTGATCGATTGTTTTACTTTTTAAATTACTATTTAAAGGGAGGGGTCAAGAGGATGAAAAGTGCATTTAAAAATTTCTATTACCATAAAAACTCGTATGGGGACATTTATTTACAGGGAAATAAAATAGAAACTGAATGCTGCATATAAAATAGGTGGCCTGTTAGCCCCGAGCTAGAGCCATGTGGGAGACAGTTCCCAGAAATTAGTTAAGAAGTTACACAGAAATCAACCAGACAAGAGCTGAGGTCCAGACCTGACAGGAGGATCACTTGAGCCCAGGAGTCAGAGGTTGCTGTGAGCTGTGACACCATTGCACTCTACCCAGGGGACAAAGTGAGACTGTCTCAAAAAAAAAAAGAAGAAGGAAGGAGGGAGAGAGGGAGAGAAAAGAGGGAAGGAGGGGAGGAGAAGAGGATAAAGCCTATCTCACTGGGTAAATGGGTGGCCATCGGTGCCGTGTGTTTATCACGATGCTCAGCGCATAATAAATGCTTGGCCAATGCCGGCTGGTGGTCCTACTACCAGCAGTACTAGCAGTGTCAGTAACAGTAGCAGGGTCTCTGTTTCCAGGCTTTGATTCAGGATTAGAATGTCTTCTCCAACACGATGAAGGGTTGGAAAGAACAATTACGGAGTCATGATTATACATAGCCTGGGGGATCAAGGCAGGCCCTCAGGACAGTGGCCAAGGCACTGACCCAGAAACAAGGCACCCCAGAGAAACCAGTGATAATAACAGGACAGAGATACGGTAACTGAAATGGGGACAAATAATCAGATTTTAAGTAGCAGCAATCCGACAGGATGAACTCGAGCTTACTAACCTGGCCCCCTGCAGGGAGGGGAACTCTGGGAAGGACAGGGAAAGAGGCCTCCCGTGTACCCAGAATCCCTAATCCACCCGTCCCTGCCGCAAGGTGAGTAACTGAAAGGGCTTGGAGCAACTTTGCCATAAAGCCCACAAAACATGATTCACATCTTTTACTCTCAGGAACTGCAATTTCCTTCAGCTCCTATTTACTCTCATTTTACATACATTGAGCATTTGTACCATTTCCTAGCCCACAAGAAATTTGTGGGAAAGGAGAAAGAAACTTCTAGTGGTAGGAATTCTTTCTAAAAGGGAAGCACTATAAGATTATTTTAAAAATAGAAGTAAATCCAATAAAGCTTAGCGGCCTGTGCAAGGGCAAATTGCCGTGGGATGCCTCATAAGCCAAGAAAATACATTAGAATACTGTTGTTCTAAATGTTACCATGATGGTTTTCAGTCTTCTTGTCTTAGCAAATAGTATCACCAACCACCCAGCAAATCAGAAGTCACTCTTTTTGTCTTAGCCTACACAGTCAATCCATCCTTCAGCAAGTCTTATCAGTAATAAACCCAAAACACACCTTTTTCACCGCCGTCATCACCCAGTCTCTTGCTTGGATCATAGCAATGCCAGGTCATAGCAAGTCTCCTAACTGACCTCCCCAATAATAACCTTGTCTCACAGAAGCCAAAATGAGCTTTTAAAAGCAAACATTAGTTACATTAATTCCCCGATTTAACCCCCAAGAGCTTTCTATCACCCTAAAAAAAAAAAAAAAACCCAAGATTGAATATTCTGTTTCTGAGACCAGACCCAACTACTGCTACCCTGGACTGCTACCCTGGCCACTTACGCACCACCCAGGCACACTCTCCCCGCCGCCAGCACACTCTGTGACCCCACCCCTGACACCCTCGCCACCTGTTCTGAACTCCTGGAGGGCTCTCTGCCCACTCCTCACAGACACAGCTCCAGCGCCATCTCCTCCCACGAGTCTCGGATCTCTCAGGCCAGAGTAGCCACCTAGACATTCTCTGATTTCACTAGTCTGAACGGGGGAGGGGGCGGAAGCATTTAACACTATCGGATATTTCTTGTTTATTTGATTGAACGTGACCTGTGTCCCCACACTGGAATGTGGTCTTGTCCCTCTCATGTGCCCCTGTGTCCTTAGTACCTAGTGTGCTGCTGGACACCTCATAAATGCTTGTGCATTTAAAGGTGCATAAATATTTGTGCAATGGACATAAAGAAACCTGTCTAAAAATTATATTTACTTATTTATTTATTTTGAGACAGAGTCTCACTACGTCACCCTCAGTAGAGTGCTGTGACTTCACAGCTCGGAGTAACCTCAAACCTCAAACTCTTGGGCTCAAGCCATTCTCTTTTGCCTCAGCTTTCCAAGTAGCTGGGACTACAGGCGCCTGCCACAGTGCCCAGCTATTAAAAATTTTTAAAAAATAAATAATCTTCAGACTTTAAGGATTATAATCAGATACACGTAAGTCATTTGCAACCCTCTCGCCACTAGTCAGGTCCCACCAATGGCTGGGAGACTCCACTGTGCCCAATGACTAGAGAGGTGGGTGTGTCCCCGCAGGAGGGCAGTGTGGTGGGGAAGGTTCAGATCTGGGAATTGGGACTGCGTGTGCAGAGCCAATCAGGAGGGGATGGGCAGGGGCCAAAGTGACCCACTGGGTTCCCACTTTGTCCAGGTGTGAAGTGGTGGCAGCTGAACTAGTGGCAGGAACAGAATCGAGAGTCACTGGGGTGGAAGAAAGAGGTTATCCTGGATTCCCTGGGTGGGCCCCTTCTTGCTATAATTTGGAGGGTCCTTAGATGAGAGAGATTCACAGTTGCTGGCTTTGAAGATGCTGGACTCATACAATGTAGGTGACCTCTAGAAGCTGGAAAAGGCAGGGAAATGGATTCTCCTCTTGAGCCTCTGGTGAGGAAAGCACCAGAGGAAAGCCTCTGGTGAGCCGGGTGTGATCTGAGCCAGGCTTCTCACCCACGGAATTGAGTTTAAGCTGCTAAGTGTGTAGAAATTTGTTACAGCAGCAAAAGAAAACTGATGCACCCCGGTAAGTAAAGGCAAATTATCAAAGGGTTAAAAAGTCTAACAAGACCCAACTTATTTTTGATTGAATTCATTCAAAATAATTATATTCATTAAAAACATAGCTATAATTACTTGAACATCTTTAATTGGCACATGTGTTGGTATCTAATAAGTCTTTCCAGCCTTTCAAAAGAATGACTGGTTTTCAGGATTATCATGCAAGGAGAATCAAATTAAAAGGACCATTCTGCAGTATCAGTTAATGAATCCATATTTCTTTATTAAATCGAGGAGCTTGTTGTTTACATAGAGCAGACTTCCTACAAGTGGGAGATCATTGCCGGATTTGGGCTCCAAGGGCTCCGTGCTGTGCTTCCCTCCACAAACCTGATCAGCCTCCGACCCTGGGCTCTGAGAATACAGGTCTTTCAGACAATTCTCAGGAGTTCATCCCTTTATTCTTAGTGCCAGGGTAGCAGACCCAGAAGAGCTGTATGATGACTCGCGTGTAGGAACCAGCCCACCTCGCAGGCTTTAAGGCCTTGATTCAGTCATCAGCCTGCACATTCCCCACCCGCAGGCTGACTGTATTTTAGGAGCTTCATAACCCTTCCATGCCTGGGTTTAATGGGAGTCCTCTGCCTCCCTCAGCAGCTTGTCCTGATTAGACTTTGGAAAGCAAACTTTGGCATCTTAGTCCCTTATCTTCCAAAATGATTGGTTTTTGTGCAAATCAATTGCCATCCTCCCCCACATCATTTCCCCAAGTAGCAGCCTTGCCTAGTTGACAAAATTCAGAAATGCCTCAAATGCTGGATAATGGGTGCCTATTGGCTCCATATTAAATTATTAAAGGAGCCACTCCAGAAACAGCACAGCAGAAAGGAGATGAACTTCTCTTGATAATGCACATATCCAGACATTTCAGATTTAACAGCAAAGGCTGAGTTCAAAATCAGAGAACGCAGTGTGAGCTATTTGTACATTCTTATTTGATACGTCTAAACATCATAATACATTTCAGTAATTTCCTCTTTTTCTGAGTTGGGTGAGCTCAGGAAGATTTGAAAAACTAAAATGTGCATTCAGTAGTGCGGATAGTATAACTGCACTTTAAATATGTTGATTATTGACATGTGTCTGAGCTTTCAGAGAAATATTTTGATGCAAAAATCTCCATTCTTTCCTTGATTAAAAAATGTTTGCTGTGCACATTGCTAGTAGGTGGGAGTCCTAAAGACTTCCCATTGTAAGAGAAAAGTGTCACTACTGTGGGGAGCAGGACATGGACTCCAAAGAAATCAGCTTGTTCCTTCCCTTGTGCTGAAAAGAAGAAACAGCAGGTGCGTCACTTATCCTTAATGTGCATGACTGCAGAGACGTGACACTTTAAAGTGTAGTTTGAACAGGCTGGGAGAGACCCCCTCTCCCCCCGCCCCAACCCTCCATGTAGAGAGCAGGCTATGAGACAGCAGAGCTCTCACAGCCTGGGGAACATTCAGAGAATGAACCCCCAACTGCTTCTCCTGTGTTCCCAAAACAGCCATATTCCTTTCTTCCTGCTCCCTCTGCCAGAAGTCACTAGCCCTTTCTTTGTCTAGTTAACTATGCAGAGACCCTGGAGATCTCTCCCTTCTTTCTCCTTGTCATATGCTAACAAAGTTAAGTCGTAACCACTAAGTCACACAGTTCTTCCTTTGTTTTGTTAACTATGCTGGGATCATCCTGATCTTTCCCTTCTTGCTCTTGTCATATGTTAACGAAGTTGAGTAGAAACCATTAACAAGATGGTTTGTCTTTGTTAAAGTCATTTACATTTTCCTGTAAAAACAAAACTATGTCTTTTGTTTATGCTATTTTCCCATTTTTGTCTATGCTACTTCCCCCAGGACACCCCTGTACAAATACTATAAAATAAAGCTGATTTTGTGCTTTGGGGCTGGCTGTAGCCATCAGCTTGGTCAGTCCTCCAGTCCCATCCTTTGTTTCCATGTCTTCTCTTGGGCTGTATTTTCCTCCTTCCCCACCAATTCCACTCTGGTTCGCTCCCCTTTGCAGCACTGGCTCGCAACACCCCCACTCTCCAGAATCACACTCCGGGAAGAGGCTGATCCCTGACCAATAATATCCGTGTCCACCTTAATCTGCAGATGAATCTTCACAGGTCTTTGTGACTCTAGAGCTTATTGAAAAACCTCAATTTCCTTTCAGGAGAATGATTAGCACTCAGCTAATCATTCTGAACCATGTTTGCCTCAGCCGGAGACAGCAGATTTTCATCTGATGGGCCAACTGCGGTCAGTGATGATTCTGCATCTACAACCAGAGGACAGTCCAGAGGAAGGGCTGCCTGGTGAGGGAGGGGCACGTCTCATACACCTCGGTGTTCCCAGAGCCTCCAAAAGCACCTACTCATGGGAGGCAGTCGGTATAAATGCCTGTTGAGTGAATCAGTGAGTGAGCTACTTAATGAATCACTTCTGGTTTGTATCTTTGAAAAGTGCTGTGTTGTAGAAAGCACACTAAAATCTAGAAGATGTCAGGTCCAGGGCTACCAGCCACCTGGTTCACTCTCCTCAGCCCGAGTCTCAAATTTATCTCTCTGTGAAATGAGTGCAGCAACACCCACCCCTCCTGGTCAGCAGCTGAGAGAAGGCACTGTGCTGAAAATGACCCCGCACTGGCAGTTTTCTGTACCTGGACCCATTGAGTTACCCCTGGCCATCAGTTCCTCTCAGCCAGTGGGATCCTCAGGACCTTTCAGGAGCAGCCTCCTCCAGGAAACCAGCCTCAGAAGGGTGGAGACAGACGAACAAAATATCAGAAGTAACTGTAATGAGTGACTCATAGGGATGAGACCGTTAACTCCAGAGCAAACCTCACAGTGATCTTTACAATAACGTAATAAAAGGAGAACATGGAAAACGTAAGTGCTGCACTGTGACACTTAGATACAAAAGCCGAGATGTCTAGAGGTGTCTCCTTGACAACCAAAGGCAGAGTGCAGGAGGAGTGACCTTCTGCAGCCTATTTCTGTCAAAATAAACTATCACTTCATTACATCTGTTCTAAGTGGCGACCTCTCTGAATTCACAAATATATATATAAAACAAATATACACAAACACATATATATTTTCATTAGAATAGATTTCCTGTTCAGCTTAAATGATTCAGAAATGAAAATTCCGGAGAATCATATTCAAACTATTTACAGCAGTATTCCAGCTCCTCAAGGATCAGGGCCTGTCTACCTCTCGTTCCCTTTCTTTTCCTCAGATTTCTCTGAAAGCTTTTCCGTCTTCTTGGAATATGTCTAAAATCTACACAGTGCTGACAAGGTCTGCGTGCTCTGGCCCAGACGCCCTCACCCCCTCTGCTGCAGAAGTCCTGTTTCCTAAGTGTGCCGGGTGATGCTCCCTGCAGACCCTGCATCCACTGTGCCCTCATCCTGGAACACTTTCACCTAGAGATGCTGAAGACTGTGTCCCCAGCTTCTCCCAGACTCCAGTGGGTGTGTTACCTTAGCAAAGGGGGCTTTCCTGGCTATTCTGCTTCACTAGCAGCTCCCCCCAGCACTCTCTGTTCCCTACCCCAGCTCCCTCCGCACTCTCTGTTCCCTACAACAGCTCCCCTCTAACACTCTCTGTTCCTTACCCCAGCTCCCCCCTGCACTCTGTTCCCTACCCCAGCTCTCTCCGCACACTCTGTTCCCTACCCCAGCTCCCCCCAGCACTATTCCCTACCCCAGCTCCCCTCTAACACTCTCTATTCCCTACCCCAGCTCCCCTCAGCACTCTCTGTTCCCTACCCCAGCTTCCCCCAGCACACTCTGTTCCCTACCCCTTCTAACTTGCTACTTCATCGTTCTTACCCCATCTGACATTTTTGCAATAGGTATGTATACATATATATTTAAACATATGTATTTATAGTTTATCTGCCTTATTAGAATGTCAGCCCCTGAAGGTAGCAGTGCCTGGAGCAGGAGCTGGGAGCCCTCAATAAGCATGTCAACTGAATGAATGAAAACCTCTCCCGCACCCACCCTCCCATGGGACTCTACCACTCTCTCCTCCCCACACATCTGCATCCACATCCACCCCCACACTCATTGCTGGTCCTCCCCTGGAACACCTCCCCGTCTATGGCCCCCAGAGGGAGTTCTGTCTGCCACACACAAGAGCTGAAGTGACTGGGAGGGAGGAAGGGAGAGGAGCTGGGAAGTGGGGATTTGCCAGAAAAAGTTGCAGCAGAGAATAAGTGTGAGTAGAAAGATGGGGGAAACTGGAAGGATCTCTTACCATGAGAAGGAGAAGGGGAGGGGGAGACTTCCTCATGGAGCCTCAGCCTCACACCTGCATTGAAGAGGCTGCCCTGGTCTAGAACATGGTCCTCTACCCTCTTCCCACCTCCCATCCTTCTACACCCTTCTTATCCTCCCAGAATCAGTGTAAATGCTCCCCAGGAGCTCCCCATCGGCCCTTCAGAGCCCTGAACACCAGCAGCCTTGCTCAGGGGCCTCCATTCAGCCTGTGTGCAACCCTACACTGAATTAAAGAGGGGTCTATTTTTTTCTCCAACTAGATACCCTGTTTCCCCGAAAACAGTGTCTTATTTTAAGGTGTGCTCCCAAAGATGCGCTAGGTCTTATTTTCAGGGGACGTCTTATCTTTCCTGTAAGTAGGTCTTATTTTTGGGGAAACAGGGTAGTAAACTCCTTGGAAAGAAAGTGGTATAGACTTTTGAGATATGCTCAAATTTTGACTCCAATACTTACTATTTCATTAAATATAAATAATGTAAGATGTCATTATTTTATACATCACTAACCCCCCCACCCCAAATACTGCCAATTAACCATCAGATACCATCAATAGTAAAAGTCATCCTGATCTCAGAGCTTTGAGGATGTGAAAAGCTTCCATCAGAGAATTGATGAAATATGAAAGGAATGTGGCTGAGCCTCTCTGGACTTCAGACTTTCCTTCTGTGAAATGAAAACCATAATGTTTCATTCATTCAACAAACCTTTATTGAGTGGTTAAGTGTTGGTGCTTTCTTAAATTGAAAGGAACAGGGACAGGCTCTGGTCAACTTAAGCAAAAGGGGATTTACTGGAAGGATATGGGAGCTCACAGAAACAGGCTGGAGGAGCAGGCTTAGTGATGGGAGGAAACAGGAACCATGGCAACAGCCTAGCAACCGGAGGGCTCTGGCCAAGGCAGAGATGCTGGGACCGACCTGTCCTCTTGTCCTTGGGTAATGCAGGAGCCACTGATGGATGGAGGTACCCCTGCTGTGGGGGTCTAGGCACCATCTGTCCCCTCAGACTCTGCATCTGCCGTCCCACCAAGACCACACACAGAGGGCAGAGGTGAGTCCCCAGAGTGGTCTGGGATATGATTAGGAAGATGAGAAACAAAAGCCAAAAGTCAAAACAAAAGCCAAAAAAAGGTAAATTCCACAACTTTTAATATGTGCCAGGCATCATGCCCTAAAGAGACCTGGTCCATGTTCTGATTGAGGACACTGTCCAGCAAGGGAGGCAGGTGTCTCAGAAAAAGCCAAAGGAAACCTGGGCACTGTGAATAAGAAGGGCAGAAAAAATACTGTTTCCCAATTCAGAGATCTGGGGCCTGGTCATTCCTTACAGGGATATGATAATCTACCAGTTGCCTTGACACCTGCGGCAAGGGTGGAGCTGCTCTTGCTGATGACTGGGAGAACCCTGCAGGAGGGCTGCACCACCACACATTTGGGCCAGGCTCTGGCTGCTGCCCCTCAAGAGGCCCTGGACATAGCTGGAAGAAGGTATGGCTTCTCAATCTGGGCTTTTAAAAAGAAATGTTGCCACCTGGTGGACATCTGGCTACATTTTGGGAAAAAAGTAGACGTGAACAAATTTTAAAATAAGGGAAGGGTGACATATTTAGAACTTGAGTTTGTCTTTTATCCTGACCTATTTCATCCTTAGTTGGAAGACTCTTGTTTTACTGTGTGGTTAAATGGGGCTTACTCTTTTTGTAGACACACATCTGGCTTCCGAATTCACATTCATCTAAAAATTAAATGACTGTTGTCCACTGCCTATGCCCTGTGTCATACAAGGCAAGGTCTCCTGGTTTCGCCATCTTGGTGAAGTCATTTCCGTTGACTGGGTCATTCCAAGCACCTCTATCTTCCTCTCCCCCAGCCCGTACAGCCCCTGGCTATTTCCTGTTGATTCATATACCTTAACCTACCCAGGGCGGCAGCTTGAGACTTTATCTCAAAAAAAAAAAAAAAAGTTACACAATGGATCACTCCATTTATATAACAACTTTTAAAATGAAAAACATAGAACTGGAGACGAGATTTGCAGAGGGGAGTGTGATCACAGAGGATAGCATGGGGATGCGTGTGATGATGTGAATGTTCCCCATCTTGACTCTGTCAACGTCAACATCCTTGTCATGACATTATACTAGTTTTGCAAAACAGTACCATTGGGTGGAACCAGGAAAAGAATGCAGGCGATCTTTCTGTATTACGTATTTGAATTAAAAAAATCCAAAGAGGCCCCTGTGCATGGGCCCCACTGTAGGGGCATGACTTGCAGAGACTCATCTTCTGCACAAGAGCTGAGCCTCCCCAGAAATCTTGCTGTGGGGGCAGGCTCCACAGGTTTTGTGGAATTTACTTCCCACCTTCTGGTGCTCTTTGTTGTACCAAGGACCTTAAGTTATTTATGCTTCCTGCAGAAATCCTTCATACTGATGTCATGAGAGGGACTTTTCATCTATGGCCACGAGCCACAGCAGAATGCCAAGTATCGTCCTGAAAACAAGGAGATTAAGTGAAAATCTAGATTAAAGACCACAGTGAGGCTTCTGGGCTCCTGGAATGGGGGCAACCAGGTTTAAATTCTTCCCTATCACCAAGTGTGCTATCTGATGGACTATCTTTTCCTCTTACCTAAATGCTTCTATCACTCAAATCCTCTCCACGTACTAAAATAGTGCCTCATGCATAGACATAGCCTTTCCTTTCCTTCCCTAAGTGGCTACTTTGATGCTGCATTGCAGAGGTTAATCAGCCTCATTAAAGTCTGACGTCATTACGATATAGTCATGAACACCACCCGGAGCCCAGAGAGAGATACTAAACTATCACTTCCAGTATCCCCAGACCATGCCCCAGTCAGAGTCAGGGCCTCCTGAGCTCTCTCTGTTGGAAACACATGTACTGGGCCCATTCTTGCTCAGACCAAAGTGTCCCCTGTGCCCTCTCTCCTCAGAGTCCTTGTCCTTCCCTAATGCTGCCTCTTAGGCAGGGCCTGAAGACCCCACATGTCGTCCCCCCCATCCCCCCAGCGACACTGCCAGGAAAACTTCAGAATAATCTCTTTACCCAAAGAGAACATCTTTTGAACTTTATCCTCTTTTGCAATTTTACTAAACTTCTTGTCTTTGTCTCAATCACTCCTGTCCAGTATAGGCCCCAATTCTTGCTCTATGCATAAGCAAAAGGTCACAACACGTTTTACAGACAAGAGTAGTCGTTTCCTTCAAAACTGTGTCAATGAAATTCCCAGGCCAATGTTTTCTAAGTTGATGGTCTCAGTCTGCTAGTGGGTCAAGAAATCCACCAAGTGGCTTGCAACCAGCATGGATTTAAAAGATACAAAAGAAAAGATAACACAGTGCATCATATATAGTAAAAAATAATGCACTATATGTATGATTGTGTAAAAAACGTTTGGATTCAGAATACGGAACTAGTTTCTGCATTTTTTTCTCCACTCAATGGAAATGTTAGGAAGGAATCTGTTTTCTTTTTATGTTTCCACCACAACCCACAGAAAAAAGAATGCTTCCACCAGCTTCCAAGACAGAGATCGCTCCCACCCGCACTTTCTGAGGCCCTTCGAAATTGGTTGATAGCTGCCTGGTCTGTGAGCTGTGGCTTCTCCTTCACGTGCCTGCACACAGTGGACCCATTTCCCCATCCTGCACCCCTGTGGGGCTCCCACCCTGGGCACAAGCTGCCTGTGTGAGGTAGGCCCAGTCATGCTATGCTCTCTGCCCAGACTTCTGGTCTGCAACAGTGTGGGTGAGGCAAGCCAGCCCCTCCACTGCACAACTGGTTAGGCCAGTGAACTAGCTGGTCTCCACTCCTCGCCGGCTTCCAGACCCACCCCCAGCACAGCCAGCCTGACCCTCTTCACTGCTGTTCTACCAAATAAATCTGGTTCTTTGTTTTCTAATTGGCTATTGATCCTTAGATATAAGCTCCCTCAGCCAGCAGTCTTACAGATTTAGGACCACCAAATCCCTCTTCAAACTCCCAACAAGGGATATATAAGATCTTGATGATAAATAAATCACACTCCTTTCATGAATATTTTATAACTTCACTCATTTGCTGTAAGGATTTAGGCAAATTTTTATTCTCTGTTAGTCTTGCATTTATAAAATAAACTGGGAAGACCTGGTATTTCCTCCATAGAATTGAAATGATACCTATGTCATGGAGGACAGTAGAGATTTCATAAGGTAACATGTTTAAAGCTCTTAGGACAGTGCCTTGCCCACAGTAACTCCCTGATGTCTGCTGCCAGTATTCCTGTTATTTCCTTCAACTCTTTAACTTTCTTAAAAAAAACACTTTTATTTTATAAATCATTTCATCCACATATGTATGTATTTGTGTATATGTATATATATATATATACATATACACACACAGTGGGGCCATATGGCCATTTATTGCCACCCTGTATATGTGCAATGACTAGGAATTTAGTTCAAAATACTCTATCTTCATGGGTATCAAAAAAGAGAAAACATGTAGGTCAATAATAGATGGAAAAGAGTATTGGCACCTGTAGCTCAAATGACTAAGGCACCAGCCATATACACCAGAGCTGGCGGGTTCAAATCCACCCTGGCCCACCAAACAACAACTACAACCAAAAAATACCTGGGTGTTGTGGGAGGCACCTGTAGTCCCAGCTACTTGGGAGGCTGAAGCAAGAGGATCTCTTAAACCCAAGAGCTGGAGGTTGCTGCGAGCTGTGATACCATGGCACTCTACCCAGGGCGACAGCCTGAGGCTCTGTCTCAAAAATATAAATAAATAAAAAATAATAGACGGGAAAAAAAAGAAAGATGTGATTTGAAGGAGAATAATGTTAAATAAGCCTTGTTCTAAGAACAAAGAGAAAGCAAGGCTGTGAGAGAGAGAGGACGAAAAGGAGCCATGATAACGGGGCCCTAGACACCAGCGCACAGGTGCCATCTGTGGCGTCATTTTAATTCAGGCGCTACAGCCTCACAAAGCTGTGACAATCAGAAAATCAGAACCTGATCCTACCAGCATCCGGCCTGCCCCCATTCTTACCTGTCAAGCAAACAGCTCTGTGCCTGCATGGAGAATGGCATTAACCTGTGCCCAGGGGATCTACCCCCACGACACACAGCTCCACACTGGGATCAGCTTTCACACGAGGCTGGGGGAGACTAACGCGCAAACCGCAGCAGGAGGACAGGTCTCGAGTCCTTCCACGGAAGCCCTGGGCCCCAGATTCCGGCAGAACACAGGAGGTCTCCCGAGTCAGGGGTTGTCATCTGTTTTGATGGCTGGTGGGTCCCCAAACACCGATGCCCGGCACAAAGTACTAAGGAGACGCTCAGTAAATACTTGTTGAGTAAATGAGTGACTGATCCAGACCGTACAGCCACAGCCACAGCAGAACGCCAAGTATCGTCCTGAAAACAAGGAGAGTAAATGAAAATCTAGATTGAAGACCACAGTGAATGGGGGCGCCCAGGTTTAAATTCTTCGCTATCCCCTCGTGTGGCATCTGATCCCGCGTGTGGGGGGTATTCGACTAGCTCAAGAGAGGAAACTTCCAGAAACCTACAGCGGTCCACGGACAAAACAGCCACATCCCGCGGTCCTACCTACTGCCCTGCTCAGAAAGCCCCACACGCACGCGCACTCGCGCACACGTACTCACGCACTCACGTACACACGCACTCACGCACTCACGCACTCACGCACACGCACATGTACGCACAGGTACCCCAGAACTGCACCGGCATCAGCGCGCATGTGAGGGAAGCTGCTAAGAAAGGCTTAAAAATAAGAAGTTTTTTAGAAAACAGAAAAGAAATTCAAAAGAAACAACAAAGACAATGAAAAGAACCAGAAGAAAAACCTCCAAAAATATGTAACCAATACTTTAAAAGAGATAAAAGACCCTGTGTCTATATAACCACAATATTTACTATTAAAAAAAATGAAAGTATATATGTGGGGTGATTGGGGGTGAAAAGGAAGCAGTCAGAACATAAAAGTTATTTTTTAAAATGCCAAGAAGTCAAAACAACTGTCTATAAAAATAGACATCATTAGAATGCATATACACACATTCTAAAGGGGAAATTTATAACAGGTGATGCAGTTTTGGAGAAAAGTATGGAACATGACATCTAAGAATTCGTAAGTATTATTATGAATAAGTTAAGAATAGTTAAGAATTCGTAACTATTATTCTATATAAAGAGTACATAGCGCCATTAATATAATACTAACACGTATTTTTACTATTTTATAAAGACATATACAGATTAAAAAGAGACTTGTCAAAATTAAGATGCACAATAGAATTGCCTATGAACAAGAAGGGAAACGGAGGGAGGAAGAGGGTAAGAAGGATGCTAAATAAGTTAAGGGTGCTGGTGAGAAAGTTCTTCATCCTTTCTCCTTGGGGAAGGAGGAGCAGGCATGCTACTACGGACCTGGAATGCTGAACACTGGTCCCCATGCCACCAGTCTAAGAAAAGAGGTCAGGGTGGCGACTCCCTAATGAGACATAAGTAATATGTGTCAAGGGCTTCAAGCCAATAAGATTAAGAGGCAGGGTCAAAAGCATGATCCATAATTACTGCCAGGTTCCTGAATTCCAAGCAGATTCCAAAAATGTGACCTCATCTGCCAAGAGCTTTGACAGATTCACAAAGTACCCTGAGTCAAGTCACCAGCAACGCAGCTCTTAAAGTCCTCACAGTACAGATGAACAGAACGTGGCCATGTCCTTCTGGAGTCAAATTGGGAGCCTCTCTTCTCAGTAAAATGCATTCAGTTTTCTTGCTGGGTATTCAAGCTACCCACAATCTGGCCCTGATCTAGCTTTTGTTCATTCATTCTCTGAGGACACTGCTATGTGTCCAGCAATGTTACAGGTGCTGAGGAGACAACAGTCATCAAAAGAGACACAGCACCTGTCATCCAGAGCTTACAACTGATAGGGAGAGAGACGGTAGTAGCTAACAATAGGTAGAAAAGAAATAACGCACGTTTAGTGGGATGGGGAGGGGAAGAGTTCTGCTTTTAATTAAGATGGAGTAAAGAAGCTAGTTTTCCTCTCCCAGTTGAAGCAACCCAAAATAACAGGAAAAGATATGAAATGCCAGTTTGTAAAATACTGTACCTCAGGTGACAAAGGACAGTGATTCCTGAGATGGAAGACAAATTCCTCCAGAACACTCCCTTGAGGGAGTTCCATGTGACAGCTGAGAGGGGTAACTCACCTGAGATGGGGGGATGGAGACCGGACAGATTAAGGCAACTGAAACTCACAGGACAGAGAAGCAGAGAGAAGAGCTGTCCAGGAAGGGAGCCCAGAGACTAGTGGAAGGTCCTCCATAAGTGTGACGCAGGGCAATGAATTCGTGCAGCTACCCAAGGATGGGGAGGAACCACAGGCAAGGGTTAGAGGTGACAGTGCCGATGTCCCATGGGGCCAGGAATAGTGCCTCTCCCCTCTTCCTACCAACCAGACTGGAAAAATCTCAAGACTTATGGCGCATTGGGCAGACATACAAGTCTTGCTGCAACAGAGGAAGAATTAGTCCTAGAGTGATAACTGCACCTCTCCTGCTAAACAAATCTTAAAAGCAAGACCTAAAAGGATAAATCTGTTTCCAAGGAACTTAACTATATTCCAGAACAAAGCTCAAAGTTATTTATAGGAATACAAAAATATCTAGCACAATCCATCAGAGATGTCTGGAAGCAGATCCATGTCCAAATCAGTACTGGGGCCATAGATGACTAATAAATATAAGGAAAGATGTTCAACCTCCTCATTATCCAGGAAATAGGGAAAAAAGACACCCCAAAAGGGTTTAAACAGGACAAGAATGTGGTTAGAATACTCTATAAATCAATGGTCCTTTATCACTTTCAAAATTTTAATGTGATACATACTAGATATAATTTTAAAGGTAGTCCCAAGACAGAAATGGTCCATATTTTTATTTAAAAAAAATACTGAGATAGTGTGGTACCTGTGGCTCAAGCAATAGGGCGCTGGCCCCATATACTGGAGGTGGTGGGTTCAAACCCGGCCCCGGCCAAAAACTGAAAAAAAAAACCCCAAAAAACTGAGATAGCTGAATAATATCAATAGTAATGACAGGATTTTAGTACTCTAAAATATCATGTAATACTAGAATACTAAAAGAAAATAGCATTTTAATCACATTTTCTGAAATTCCCCTTACTCTGAAAAAATATTTAGGTATTTCAGGAACCGTGCACATTGGAGCCACAGGCGATTCAGGCTTGATACTTTGCATTCTCTCCAGCATCCAAAGCTAAATGAAATTATCAGGTTTGTTATCAGAGTACCAGAGTAAATACTTTCCATTCCCATCTTAGCTCACAGGTCTGCACAGTTGACTGTGTATGAGTCAAAACCCAATAGCGTAAGCTACGGATGAGCCTGTAATTGAATCATCCTCTCTCAGGCGCTTCCTTTTCTGACCCTGCAGGGGCCTGTGTTTTCTTCAGGGAAGGTCTTGGTGAGTGGCTGGCAAGGAGGATGTTTCTATCGAACGTTCAATTACTTAGCATCTGAGTATGTGCCATATAGGGCCAATGTCCAGCTTTTCTGGCTGAGTTCTGGAAATGAGCAAGGGCTTGGCATTTCTCAGACTGCCATTTGTTACCTTAGCTCATGAGGTCTTGGCAGGTGGGAGTTCTGGCGCTAGGTACAGGGGACTGTGAAGGAGAAAGACTCTGGACCTCGTACAGCTGGAGGCTGGAGGGATTGTAAGGGGGAAGGGGTGAGGGAGGAATGGGAAAGAGGGAGCCATCTGCCCCCTCCAGTCCCCAGCCCTTCCTCTGGAGCTGGGCACCCTCCCCTCCTCCTCAGCCCGCTCCTTCATCTTCCCTGGGACACTTGAGTGCCTTGGGAACTTCTTCCAGCATTCCATCTTGGAGAGCAGAGTGAAACCTCAATCCCCTCCCACCCACCCACCCACCCCCCGCCCCAGAAGGAAGAGAGGAGAAGGGAGGAGCAGGCAGAAGAAAAGACTAAGAGAAAGAAGAAGGAAAACACCGTAGACCCTAAGTACACAAATACTAGCACTGCCATTTTGCTCCGTTATTACAATTACTGCTTAGACCCAGGAAGTAATTTAAAATACACAAACCAAATTTTAAAATGGAAATTCGGGTACACTGAAACCTGAAAAACTGCCAAACAGGTTGCAATTTGCCTCCCTGATAAAGTCTTCTAGTCCAGTTGTTTACACTAGGGGATGCCGCACTTTCCCCTAAAGGGGCAGATAAATGTTTTAGGCTCAGTCTTAGCCATTCAGCTCTACCATTTTAAAGTAAAAGTGGCCACGGACAGTAGGGAAATGGGAGGGTGTGGTTGTGTTCCAATAAAACTTTACTTATAAAAACAGGTTCCTCTGTCCTCTGACCATAGTTAATCAACTCCTGTTCTAAACAATGCCTTTTTTCTTCTTTTGAAAATGATACGTTTTCAACATTTTAAAAAGGCATGATTCATAGAGAAGCCACACATTCATTATAAAAGAATTCATGCAGTATAAAAAAAAAATGTAGGTTACCTGAAATCCCACTACCCTGAGAAAATCAGTGGTAGTATTTTGCCAAACATCATCATAAAGAGATTCATGTGTAGGTATGTTCTTTTTAGATACGAATGAGAAATATTATGTAGGTCCATAACCTGCTTTCTATGCTTAAAAATACATTTAAGGCATCTTTTTATGTGACTATATTTAGCGGTGTATCTTTTTTCACAGGGTACTTTAGAAGGAGGTACCGTATCTCCTCTGATGGACATTTGGGTTGGTTCCCTGATGTCCTCTACACCTCCACCTTGGCTGCTGGTTGAATACGAATGCCTACAATGATAGGAAATTCACGAACTCATATATTTGACCTCTAGACAACAGCATCTGGAGACTTCCGCTCTCAGAGCCAGAAAGCTCATACAGACTTAGTAATCAACTAACCTGTGTTAATGACTCCCTTTAAGGCCGCTCCCCACCCAGCCTCTGAAGGCTGCCATCCATGTGAGTGTGGAGCTACACTGAATGCCTTCTGATCTGCAGCCACAGCTTGGGTCATAGCCCCTGCCTGTGGCAATGCACGTTTCAACAGGTTTTTTGGGGATTTCCAAGACTGTGGGTGCTTCTCCCTGACCTAACTTCTACCTGGGAATATGGCTGCCTCTGACTGAGCAGAAAAACCAGTTTGTAAAACACTTACCCAGGTAACTACCCAAAAGGAGGGCACTCTCCACAACTTCTAGGGCAGATTTAGACAAAAAGTACGGGCATATGCAATAGGACAAACAAAACACATCTGGAGCAAAGCTGATATCCCATAATAATTGTTCTCCAGCCTATAGAGACCTGGTCACCCAGAGACTGGCTGACCTCATTTTTTTTTTTTGGTAGAGACAAGAGTCTCGCTGTACCACCCTCAGGTAGAGTGCCGTGGCATCACACGGCTCACAGCAACCTCTAACTCTTGGGCTTACGCGATTTTCTTGCCTCAGCTTCCGGAGCAGCTGGGACTACAGGCGCCCGCCACAACGCCCGGCTTTTTTTTGTTGCAGTTTGGCCGGGGCTGGGTTTGAACCCGCCACCCTCAGCATATGGGGCCAGCGCCCTACTCACTGAGCCATAGGCGCTGCCCGACTGTCCTCATTTTTTTTCATATTTCTTCACCATCTTTCTGACTAATGCTTTAGTTAGGGTGTTGTTACTGAGTATTATATAGAAGTTCACAGTAGATTGACATGTGAATTGCAATTGATTTAAAAATCAACTGTCCTGTGTTATAAAACCATTTCTTTTGTTTGCTTCATGAGGAAGTATATAGCCAAGAAGGCCAGCACTTCTGTACAATTTAATTTCCATAGAATTGGAACTCAGGAGACCATTTTCTTAGGATCTTTTTTTGTAGAGACAGAGTCTCACTTTATCGCCCTCGGTAGAGTGCCATGGCATCACACAGCTCACAGCAACCTCCAACTCCTGGGCTGAAGCGATTCTCTTGCCTCAGCCTCCCGAGTAGCTGGGACTACAGGCGCCCGCCACAACGCCCAGCTATTTTTTGGTTGCAGTTCAGCCGGGGCCGGGTTTGAACCCACCACCCTCGGTATATGGGGCCGGTGCCTTACCGACTGAGCCACAGGCGCCGCCCTTCTTAGGATCTTTTACAGATGAGCAGAGACACGGTGAGGTTGTCATTGTCCCAAGTTTGCCTGTTAGTGGCAAAGCCAGGACTTCACCCTGAAGACCTCATCTCCCAAGGCATACATTTCACTCCACTCTCCTGCTATTCTTCATAGGCAGCTGATTTGTTTGTTTTAAATGCCTTGAGGGAAGGAGAAACCTAAGGACATAAAAAGGGAAGGAAAAAAGAGTTTAAAAGAAGGCCGGAGAAAGAACAAACTAGGAAATTAAATAGGTCCGTGTTATCAGGAAGGCAAAGAACAGCCAGAAATTGCCCCAGTGTACAGGGAAGACCAAGGTTGGTCCTCCTGGATCGGGCAGTACATTCACATTGTGGCTGCCTGTGAGCCCAGGTGGGATCCTGGGGATGGCCTGCCTTCAGTGTGCGCCATGGAGCTACTCCCAGATCCCCTGTTCAGGAAGGACACACTTATTTCTCAGCTGCTTGGCTACTAGCCCCTGTATACTGAACAGCTGTGTCCATCACAGACCCTACCTTGGGGAGCTGTTTTGCTAACGGTTATACTTCTCCCCAGTAATGTAGGATAGTGAGATACAATGGCCTAGCACCCTGGATTTAATCTGGGCCAACTCTGAAGAGCCACCAGCTTCAGACCCCCACTGTGCTGCAGACCCAGCTGAAGCCTCAGCTGTATTCACACTGAGAAGCAATTCTGCTTCTGCTGAATCTTGCCCACCTCACTCCCTAACAGGTATATCTATTACCCACTCACCAACAAACCTTCCCCCAAGGTATGTTTCCACAAATTCAATCTAAGATACCACTCCAATTCATACTTTGTGGGTATCACTCAGTGTCTGAATTAGCACTAAACCCCAGGTTTCGTTTTTTTTTGAGACAGAGCCTCAAGCTGTCACCCTGGGTAGAGTGCTATGGCATCACAGCTCACAGCAACCTCCAACTCCTGGGCTTAAGCGATCCTCTTGCCTCAGCCTCCCAAGTAGCTGGGACTACAGGTGCCGACCACAATGCCTGGCTAATTTTTTTTTTTGTTTTGTTTTGGTTGCAGCCATCATTGTTGTTTGGCAGGCCGGGGCTAGATTCGAACCTGCCAGCTTAGGTGTATGTGGCTGGCGCCTTAGCCGCTTGAGCCACAGGCGCGGAGCCAAACCCAGGTTTCTTGACCTATTATCTCATTAACTTAAACTGTTCTCATTTTCTATACCTCTTTCTGTGGCCAAACTCATCTGCCTACAAGGTAGACCTTCTAAGGTGCAGGCTGCTCACCACCCATGTGTTACACAGATGACTTTGGGCGTACCCTTATGGGCTTTTTACTTTAATATAGTTATTTTATCTTGGGATTCCCCAGAAACATACCCTGATAAGAATTCAAGTGAAAATGAGCTATTAGAATCCAGGGCAGCTTCACTGAGCTATGTCCAGAGTCTAGACCTGTGCCGTGACGTAATGCCCTGTGTTGGGTTCAATACTCGGCTGTTGCCATCTGGAAATCCTTAATAATTTATGAACATCTTTCATCCTTTATGTAGCACAAATCATGTAGCAGATCCTGATTAGGTTGTATTTCCAGGAAAAACTGGTAGGGGAGTAGACAGCAAAACCTGAAGAGAAAGGACAAGCAAGGATGTGGTAGTGAGCAGAGCCCCACGGGAAAGAAGCAACTTTGGCCTAACCACGCAGAGAGCCCTGCAGACCCACCCAGGAGGCGGCCCGGCATGGGCAAAGGAGCTAGAGTATTCACACTATCACGCTGGTTAAAGGCAAGGTGTTTGTGGGCTGGGGATGAGGGGAGAACATTAATTACCAGGCGCTTATAGCTGTCTTGTGCAGGAGAAAAGCAAATCCTGCAGAAGGGAGTGCTCTGACAAGCAGCAGGTGCAAGCAGGTGGGGCTGCGCACACACCTGGAACCAGCATGCCCAGCACTGGGAAAGATCTGATACTGCTGGGCACTGGCAGCAATTGCTAAAGTGGGCACGTGCTCTAACACGGACGAGGGCAAGAAACTGGAGCTTGCTTATGAAATCCAGGATTTCATAATTGCAAGGGTAAGGTATGTATGAAAAAAACAAAAGCGAGTCCATCAAAAATATTAATTAAAAATGGGAGGTACAGTGATGTTAAGATAGAACGTAAACACTGAAGTTTGGTAAACACCGGCAGAGTTAGAGACAACAGTGAATCCAGGGCGGTGGGTAAAAGCACAAAGCATGTGAGGCCAGGTGCCTTGTGTTTCAAACCTGGCTCTGCCACTTCCACGTTGTGTGACTTAAACTTCCTGTGCCTACCTTCTAGGGTTGAAAGATGGAATATATGTAAAACACTTTAAAAAGTAACATCTGCCATGCAGGAAGTGCTGGCTAAATGTTAGCTATTATAATTCCTGCCTTGTTACTAACTCAGTGCTTCTTGACCTATCTGTGATAATCTGTTTTCAATCTGTTGCAGGCTGATGCTTTGTACAACATGATATATACAAAACAGGTAAGGAGAAAAATAGAATCCAACGCTACTTTTTTAATGATTTAAATTTAACAAGCATAAAATTACTGTCAAACTACTATAAAAGTTTCTACGTGTTCAATTTCTGTGTCCATTCCATTGCAGATAAGTCATGGTGTGCAGACTGCCACTGCAGGGT
This sequence comes from Nycticebus coucang, assembly GCF_027406575.1. NCBI lineage: Eukaryota > Metazoa > Chordata > Mammalia > Primates > Lorisidae > Nycticebus > Nycticebus coucang. Next base: position 2,718,949 of record NC_069784.1, on the reverse strand, counting down.
CACTACAGACCACTCTTTGGATAGCATCAAACTAGAGAGCCTTCAACAAGTGTCTTCAGTTCTTAGCGATTCTGCTCCCAGCTTTTTGCATTAGACTAACAAGACAAGAATAAAATTAAGTCCAGGAGGGCTCATACTAAACTATAAAGTGCCCAGGATGGGAAATTATTAGTGGCATGGCTGTAGAAGGTGAAGGCTGGAGGATACAAACCCCAGCAGGTGACTCCCTCAGTCCCTACAGGCGTCAGGCTGTCCTGTTTAGGGTATATACTTTGAACTGCTAGTATCTGGGAATCAGGCGAGCATTTCCTAATGCTGTACAGATTAGGAACTAAAGGGCTTCTTTGGTAGGCTGTGGATGGCAACCGAACAAGCACCGAGATCCACAGGTTGTTAAGACCACACTCCGGGAACCATCCACTTCCTCTACCTACCCCGCCCCTGCTGCACTCGGTACCAACAACCCTACCAGGCCGGATACTTGAGTGGAGGTCAGGAGGAAAACGAGGGAAGGCGCCGTCCTCGCTGCAGTTCCCAGTGCCCGCAGCCCGGGGGCCCCCTTCTCAGCCGGTGAGACTCGGAGAGGCGTCCCTCCAGGAGGGTTTTAGCCTCTGTAGGGAAGATGAGACAATTAGGCTTTCTCGCCTGAGGGCCACGAGGAGCCAGATTATTTTGAGTGAGGATGATTAGTCAGGCAGGTGTCCGTGCTTTCTTAAGTAATGGTCATTAGGCGTGATTCAGAGCTCCTGTTGTTCTGGCCACTACTTAAGGCTTTCCACCCGGGGGGACGCTTCGGCGCTTGCTCACCTGTCCCCGGCAAGCTGCCTGCAGGGCGCCCCAAGGGTCTGTCCGAATCCCGTGTGAACCTTCCCGCCTCAAACCCTAGCAGTACAGATTCCATTTCAGGTATGAATTCTGCCCACACTGGTTCTAACTGACCTACTTTAGCCTCACCTTCTCTTTTGTCTCCACCCTGTTGAACAAGACAGCAGCTACCCAGGGATAGTGAAGTCTCCAGCTGGATGGTAAGATTTCTGGCTCCTGTCTTCTTTACGCTTTCTGGACGTTAAGCTTTCTGAGGGCAAACTCCCAGGCTGACTCGTTGTTGTAACTCTCCTGTCACCTTCACCGTCCACACAGCAGGTGTTCAACCTAGTGAACGCTGTATGGAGAGTATGGTTTTGAATCCGTCCAGAAAAGCCCAACCAATCCAAGTACTTCCACCAGCAGGACCCTGCCCGGGGGGTGGGGTGAAGGGGGCGCGCCAGTGGGCGAATGGGCTCCAAACCCAGCTATCCACAGTTGAACCTGCCCTTTCTGGGAAATTTCGTCTCTCGGTGGCCCCAGGGCCCTTCAAACGTTCCTGTGACTGTTTTCCTTAGAAACTGCTGGAGCGAAGCCGAACTTGTGTAGGGTTTGGCAGCCCTGATCTCAGAGGCCCGGGGGACGCGGCCAGGGGCCTGCAAGGCGCACACGCGAGGACTCCTGGGGAGGAGGGGCGGTGGCGCCCGGAGCCCTGACCTCTGATCTTCGGCCCCCGGCGCGAGTTTGGGTAGGGGGCGCCGCCAGACGTCCTCCGCCCTTTGCCTGCCCGGCCCCTCCCGGCTCCGGCCGGGACGCGGGCCGAACGCGGTCAGCCGGGGCGGGCGGGGAGCCGAGGCCGCTGCTCCCGGGCCGCCGCCCGCCCGTCGGGCCGCCCGCCCCGCCCACTCTGCGAGGCGGAGCCGGAGTCGCAGCGCGGGAGGAGGCGAGGTCGGCGCCGTCTCCAGGAGCCCTTGGAGACCGAGTCCCCGGCGGCGGCGGGGACAGCGCACCAGCAGCGGGTGAGCGCCGAGCTGTGGGCGCCGGGGGTGAGCAGGGTCCCCCGCGGGGGCAGGGACGCGGCGCCGGGCGGCGGCTAGTTGAGGTCGGGGCCGCCTGTGATTCCCGGGCGCTGGGAAGCGAGACGAAGGGAGGGAAGGGAGGCAGGAAGGAAGGAGGGAAGAGTGTCCTGGAGGGCGGGGACTGGTCTGGGCTTAGGCGCTGGAGAGAGGGTGGAGGGAGGGCTGGGGACGCCTCGACGGGCGGCGGCCCGGGAGCTGGGGCCAGGAGGGCTGCCGGTTTTCTCGTCCGCGACCGTGCGTCCCGAGTGGTGTGGGGGGACCCCAGCGTCCCCAGCCCCCACTGGCGGTGCCTCCTGACTTCAGAGGACGACTGGCGGCAGGGAGCGCCCGGCACTCTATGCCTCCTCTTCCGACTGACTTTTCCCTTCATTTCCTGAGACTAACGGGCGGGAATGCGACCCTGGGAGCCGCTAGGATCTAGCGGAGAAATAGTGGGTCGCAGAGAGAAGCCAGAAGGGAACCCCTCAGGGAACCCCCGGTGGTGACCTGGAGGCTCCCAGACTGCATTTGCAGATGGTACAGGAGAGGTCAAGACCCAGTCCTGCGAGGTTATTTTTTTTCTTAAAAGTATCGTCCAAGCAAGTACCCCGTGGTCAGGGCGAGGTCTTTATTACTTTGAGGGCGCATCAATTAAAGCTAATTGGAAGACGCTGTAGCGTCACTCTGCGTCCTGTAAACTTGGCTTGGATCACTCAGAACTTGGTGGGGAAGCCCCGGCTCTTGCTAAACCACCGCGGTGGAGGGAAACGTCGGACACCTGGGGGTCTGAGCGAGGGAGCTGCCCAGACCTTCACCTTGTGGTCAGTCTGTCCGGGCGTGGTCGAACCAACCAGGGGATGGAGAAGGACACAGCCCAACCCCAGGGCTGGGCGGGAGGCCGCGGTTAATGGCTGCCCCGGGTGGGAACGACCCGGGGACTCGCGAGCCGGGTGGCGCTGGACGGACCGCACGTGACTCGCTTCCTTCACAGCAGTTCCTTCCTCTCCCCCGTCGTCTTTGCCGACACGGTTTATGTTTCCCGGGGCGATTGTAGCCTCGCCTGAATAGACTGTAATGAATCTCTTGAATGTTGTCGGAGGCAGGGTCTGTGTCTGTTCTGTATTTTAAAAAGCGGACTTGGCGCTGTTTCTGGAGTGCTCGTCACCAGACTGCACCGCTGCCAGCGCCTCTCAGCTCCGAGTGAATTATCGCAGGATCGCGGCCCTCACCTAGGAGAACCGGGAAGGCAGGCAGTCTGCAAGGAGGGACTGAGTGCTGCTGCTGCCAGGAAGGTCACGTTCGGGTTAGGGAGCTAGGTGGCTTTTTTTTTTTTTTTAATTGCATTTACAAGCCTCCTTTCCAGTAAACTAACATGCTAGTTATGCACAGAATTTTCAAGTAATCAAACATTTCAGAGACTTAAGTAAAAGGACTTTTCGGATGGAATATTCAGTCCCTTTGCCTTCCTTAATAGTTAAACCAGGGCTTTTTGGTGCTAGTTAAGTCCAAAAACTGAACAAACTACATCTTTTGACTTTACAAATAACGAAGTCACATTTTTTGCTGTTTTTACACCCTAGTAATCTAGGCGTCAAAACCTGATAGGGCATAGGGCATTTCTATCTGTGTAGAAACACGTATATCAACATGCGAGTCTGTTTCAAAACAATGTAACTTTTTAGCCTATGTAGAAGGCGCCAATCTTTGAAAAACTAGCGCTCTAACAACTGAATCTGGGGGGTTGTGTTCTCGTTTTAGAGCTTGACAACCTCCCCCACCACGTTCTGAGAGCAAAAGGGCTTTATGTTCAAAAAAACTTGGCGTTTTAGCTAATATAGAATCAGTCTTTTTATGTTAAAAAATAAACCCCTCTAGTGGGAAAAACAAGTTAGAATGTCACTTTTGGAGTTCTATTAGGTGGGGTGTTTTTTGGAGGGGTGTTTTATGTCTGCTTAATTTTCACAACTTGGTTAAACTTTTCTGAACCCTAATTTGGAAGAATGGTTTGAAGTATGGGCTTTGTCAGGCTGACTTGGATGAGAATGTTTAGCGTTTCTTAGGTTTGTGACATGGGGAGAATAGTTGGTCTCTAGAGTTCTTATGAAACTGAAACAATCCTTGGAAAACAGACTGAACCTAACCCGGTAAATACTAAAAACGTTCGTATTTTACTTAAGCAGCAGGCTAGTGAATAAATTGCAAGGTGGCAGCTTAGAGCCTTCTAGAAATGCTAGATCAATTTTAAATTCTAAAGAAGGTACCTGACTTGTGTGTGAATTGTGTATGTATTGTTTCTACCACAGCAGTATAATTATGATTAAAGGATTAAGTTTTAATACGCTTTTAGTGTTAAAGAACAGTTGCATAGTAATTTTGACTGACAGCCAGAAACATTTCATTATCTTTAAAAGAATTTATTTCAAATAGTTGTGTGTTAGCCCTGAGTGGGGAATAGAAGTTTGTCTCTAAGTGCAACTTTTAATTAAAAGTATGGAGAAAATGTGGCCCAAGGGTATCTGGTTTTTTCATGTACTGATGTCCAAGGCCAACAGATATGCCATAAAGTGTTAGGACTGATTGTGTCAATCTTATTGTTAAACTTTTGTAAGGATGAGTGTTCAGTTAATTCAGGGAATCATCACATCCTTGGATCACTTGCTACAATTTGCAAAATCTTAAATGCTTCCATCTTTAAGACAAACCTTTTTAAGCTTTTTTTCTTTAACGCATATCAGGTGCACAGAATGGCAGATCTAGCATCAGCTCATGGCGTAGGGGATTCACTTTACTAATGAGACAGGTGGTGAGGTGGCTAATAACTGAAGGGTATAGTGTTATGAATGGTCTGTGACATTGTACTGAAGTGGTGGAGAATTTGATTAAATTCACTCCTAAATCAATGATGGGTTCCTGATTCATAGTTCTAGCTGTATTAGCTGTGGGCAAGCTAATCTGTGCTGCTTTAGTTAAGTGTTGTGAGGAGTGAAGGAGTTGATTTGTATAGAACATTTAGAACAGTACCTAGCAGGGGTCTTCAAACTACGGCCCGCGGGCCACATGAGGTAGTGTGATTGTATTCCCGTTTTTTTTTTTTTTGTTTTTTTTTTTTACTTCAAAATAAGATATGTGCAGTGTGCATAGGAATTTGTTCATAGTTTTTAAACTATAGTCCGGCCTTCCAACGGTCTCAATTGGCCCCCTGTTTAAAAAGTTTGGGACCCCTGAAGAGTCTGTCTCAAAACATATTTCTTGAATATAGTCTCAAGCTGTCGCCCTCAGAGTGCTGTGCCATCACAGCTCACAGCAACCTCAAACTCTCTTGTGCTTCAGCGATTCTCTTGCCTCAGCTTCCCAAGTAGCTGGGACTACAGGAACCTGCCACAACGCCCAGCTATTTTTTTTACTGTTGTTGTTGCATGTGTCATTGTTTTTTAGCTGGCCTGGGCCGGGTTCGAACCCCCCAGCCTCGGTGTATGCAGCCTGCGCTCTACCCACTGAGCTATGGATACCACCCTGTGTTCAATAAATGTTAACACGAGGATTGAGATGTTTTTTTCATGTTCTGAACATTAATTTTTGTAACAGGAAAACAGTTCTACAAAGTTTTAACACTTCTACCAAATTTAAAAGTGCTCAGTAATTGTAAGATTGGCAAGACTTTTCAAAAGAAAATTAGGCAGTCGTCATTGCGTCCTTTACATGTGAAACTGGTTGCAGTATTCAAATTCTCCTGGATCTCACCCATTTTCCTTATTAGAAACTAAAAATCAGCGATGCATGAAGTCTGCTATAGTTTGGAAGGGGACAAATGGCATGCACGGTTAGTATATTACAATTCAGCTAGCTTAAAATTGTTCATGGACCATGGATTTTAAAAGGCTAGAAGAAAATATGGACAAATGGGGGGTGAATTACTGTGCCCCTGCCTTTTCACCAGGAACCACATATATTGGTGTTAATAGTTATTTGCCTACAAAAGCAGGGTTTTGTTTCAGAAAAAAACTTCTGTGGCACTAATTGAATGTCCTTTAAATATCAAAACCTTTTTTCATTGGAAATTGTTTAGTAGTAAAAGGTTGATCTTCATAAGAAACTTAGTCCACTAACAGATTATCGACATATGTATGCAGACCTGGTCCATGGGTCCTGATTTTATGTAACCGGTGACTTCCCAGCCCCAGGCTGGCATTAACAAGCCGTATTTGTGTAACACCTGCAGTATATTAGACACCAGGAAGGTGGTGATAGGGAAGACATTGAACCGCCCTGGTTAAACTGAGTACCAATCGATAAATTACAGCACAACTGTGATTGTTTTTTGATCTATATCCTGGGCCCCTTCTTAGCCTTCCCATGTATATGACCTTACTCCTTATAGCAGCCCAGACAAGGAAACTGAGGTTCCCTAAAGGCCTGAACCTCGATCAGGGGGCCGGAGTGGAATTTGATCCAGAGTGGTTCTGATGCCAGGTTTTATGCCAACAGTGCTCTGCTGAGAATCGAGATGTGTCCATCTGGAGGAATGAGTGAAGAGGGTTTCAGGGAGGCAATTTGGTATAAAAGCTATAAATAAGAGAAACTCTTGAGACTATCTCTGAGGAGACTCCTCCTCCCTCGCCGTGGTTTCACCACTTTTCAGCCTCAGCAAAGCTTCCTAAATGGCCGTGAGACCCAGCAGGCCTAAAACGAACACAGGCCAGGGCCCTCAGTGACCTGTGTGTGGTCCCCCTCTCATCTCTGGTCTCTTAAAGCAGGGCTTGAAGGAACTGACCTGCTAAAGCCTGTTCTAGAACAGTTCACACCAACAGGCCCTGATCCTGCTTTTCCCTCCCAGGAGTAACAGAACAGGCAGCTTGGATTCAGGGCGGAGCAGAAGGCAACCTCCACCACTTCTACCTGCATTGTTCCATGTATCCCAGAGTCTGTCTTGAAAATCTGGCAGCAAATGTTTATCATGTCTTCATGGGGAATCAGGAGTGCTTAGCTGAGTGCCTGGCTTCCATCCTGTGACAAGGTTTTTGTCTTTTAACAGTCCATATTTCAGAAGATTATGTTAAAAACCAGAGTGTTGTAGACTGTCTCTTGATACTTTCGTTTCTATTGGAACATTAGTAGCTAAAAACTTTTTTCAGGTCTATTAATGAATCACTTGCTAAGAATCTTCTGTAACTTCCACATTTATTGAGAGGAGTGGCTGACTTTGGGGCCAGCATCAGAAGAAAGTACACTCTGCTTCCTTACATGAGAGGCTCCCATTCCCTTCCTAGTCAAGGCAGCAGGATAGACATAGAATCTCCTCCAGTGGATGGAGGAGAGAAGAGTAAGCTCTGGCTGAATCTGAGTTGGTGGTATCACAAACGCTCTGTGGCACGGTGTCTGGATCGGTTCTCACTTGTGCTCCGTGCGTGGGAAATGGCTGTGTGCAGACTTGTGCCCACTGGGGGTGGATGCTTAGCTTCACGGGTATAGAATAATCAGGCTTTAGCTGCAGAAGCTCCCAGCCAAGATGTCCCTGACTACTGGACACTAAACTCTTAACCCTCCTGGGACCCTCTGACCCATACCCCAAGCTTGTGACCCCAAATTTTGTCTGCTTTTTTTGGAGATCATTGCAGAAGAAAAGCACGAGGCTTCTCAGGGCTCAGACTGAAAATCATTAAATCCCTACATGAGCTAAATGTAAGAATGGGAGCTGTACCTAAAGTAATGAAACCTTTTGAAACACTAGACACTGGCCTGCGAATTAGACTTCATGTGGGTGTATAAGGTCCTGATTGGCTGTTGAAGTAAGTTGTCATAGGCAGGCTGGATGCCTGGCCAGGAGGAGAAAGATTGAACCGTGACATCCGGCCGGGGCTGCCTTACAGTTGTACTGGTGGTTCACCGCATGAGGGTTCCTGGCCATGGAGGCAAATGTGAGGCTCGAATCTGTTCAAAACCCTGTGCATCCTGGGGCAGGACTGCCTCTGTAGAAGGGGTGTTTTCTGATACTGGGGCAGGTCTACATGGAGAGGCCTTTTTTAAAACTCAAAGGTGCAGTGTGTGGCTAATAGCAGCTCTGCTTCTCAAAGCCCCTTCAGCCACAGTAGCTCTCTACATGCCGTGAGCTGGCAGAGCCTGGCACATACAAGTGTCGTAAACGGCGGTAGAAGGCACGAAACTCTGTTCTGTGTCACGTGCCAGCGGGATCCATGAGCCAGTGTTCTTTATCAGAAAAGTCCAACTGACCTTATTTGCTGGGAAACACGTTCAGAGGGACATCCCATCTAATGGGCCTTTCTCAGTTCATTTCCTTAGGGGACAGGTAGTGACCAGCACTTGGGGTGCTGTTGACATTGTTAATTGACCCACCAACCGGCTTAGCATTTAAATGCTGGGGTGCCCTGCAGGCCTTATGTGGTCTGCCTGATGCGGGGGGTGGAGTTGTGGTGATTCTTGGGAAGATGGAAAGGGATTAGTGTTTATTGACCAGCTGTGGGCCCTGCCTTTGAGCACAAGGTGCAAGGAACAGTGGTAAGAGCCTTTGGAACTTAGCTATGAACAGCTGCTTCTGGAAAAAGACTTGTAGTTTAAGCTAAGAGGGGAGACTTGTTGCCACAGCTACCCACGACTAAGGAAGTTGATCTGTGTCCCTGAGCACCAGCCCGCACTTTTTGGCGTGCTTTCTCTTTTACACTGATCCTCCAGAAAGTCGACCGTCAGGAGCTCCTCCTGGCTGCTTTCCCGGGAGGTGTCTGCATAGCAGGTAGGCTCAGCCACCTTCGTGGTTCTGATATAAAAAAAACTCCCTCATACTTTGGACCTTGGCCTTGGCCTTCTGACTTATGGAGAGACCACACCTTCTGAAAAACACCACCTACAGAAATGTGAATGCCTTTCACATTTAATAGGTCAGGATTCAGCCTTCGCGCAAATTTAGATTGCCAAAGCAAGACTAACATAACAATTCCTCAATTCCTAATAAGAATTCTCTGTTGAACTTAAGTAGCAAACTCAACCTGTTACATTTACAGTATGATTTTACAAAATTCTAGTCCCAACTTCTCAGGAACATTACTCTGTTGAATTAAGCAGACTAATCTAGCATATGCTTTGCCCTTTTTTAACAAATACTTGATAAGCAGCATGCTTCAGCCATTACTGTCTAAACCCAGAGAACAAAGAACTGCCCGTGGTGTTGCCGGGGAGGCGACCCTGGTGTTTGTGTCTCTGCTTCCCACTCACCCACAGTTCTGCCTGCCTTCTGGGTGTACCCTCAGCACCACCCACACCCAGCAGGTGACATAAAACCAGGCAGAAGTCCACTGCCCATGCTCTCCACACTTAGTGCTGAACTCTGGACTGAGATGTTCATGGGAGCACTTGCCTGCCTGGCCTCAGGTTTTCCAGAGCTGGTGGAGCGCCACCATACTGGTTTTTCCAAACTGTTGTTCTGTTCTCACACCTAGAAAAATAGCTTATATAACCTCTTTTCTTAAAAATATGAAATACATTTAATTGGTCTTCCAAAACCTTCCCAACCGAATAAAAAGGTAAACAGTGAAAAACCTTGCTCCCGTCTTGTCCCTATTCAGGCCTTTCCCATAGCAATTTGTAAATACAAGCAAGAAAATTTAATTTCGTCCCTTTCGTAGAAGTTGGTATATAGTCTGGTGGGCCTTGCTATTTTAAATTAGCTGTGTATCCTGGAGATCACCCTCAGCCTCTCCTGCTGACGGCATGATTTCCATCGTGGGGCTCTAGGGTGGTTTATCTCGCCACTGCCCTGCTGCTGGTCACGGGGCTGTTTCTAGTCTTTCGCTTTCAAAACCAGTGCTGTAATGAATAAAGTGTAGTAAGTCATCTTGCTTTTGTGAAGGTGTATCCCAAGATTGATTCCCAGGAGTGGGACTGCTGAGTCACAGGGCTCACCAGTCCCCTCTGGAAGGGTTGAATCCTTTTGCTCTCTCGTTGTCAGCGTATTGGGTGGCCTAGTTGCTTACAGGCCCAACGGCAAGAGTGTCAGCTTTTTATTTTTCCTGATCTGTTTGAGAAATGGTCATTTTAAGATAGTTTAAATTTTCTAATTCAGTCGGGTGGCTGGCAATTTGGGGCCGTGTGTCTTTTCCTGCCTGTTGTGTGGGCTGGTAGACTCCTGTGGGCACTACTGACCTTTCTTCCCATATCTGTCAGAATCTCTCAAATACAGGCTGAAGAATGTGATGGCTCTCCTGGGCCCGAGGGAAGAGTGGGCTGCCAAATTGTCAGTGCAAAATCAAGAGAAGTGGAAAGTGGGGTTTTATGCCAGTTGCTAATGTCTGAATTATAAATAGTTTTTGGCTCAATGGTGTTATTAAACTGCTGCTTCTCCAAAACCATGATAATCTAGTCTAGAATTTCTCCCTCTTAAACAAGAAGAAAAAATTGAGAATACATGAATTTCAATGGCATTTCCTACAAAATATTAAATCTAGACTTTTCCATTTACATGCTTCTCCTGAAAGGTGATGCATGCTGCTTTTTTTATTCCCCAAATTTCAGCTCCTGTTCCCTCTTTGATCTCACCGTCAGGGCTGTCTATTTTGTTTCCAAGGTGAAAGGAAGGTAAGAGAACAACGTAAGGAGGCATGCCGGAGCCCAGGGTTCTGCAGAGGGTATGGGCCAGGAGTTGTGCAGAAGCATCTTTTCGAGGTGGTCTTTCAGCCAGCTCTTAGGATACTATTTGAATATAAAATTTCCATCTTTTAAAAATGGAATTCCACCAAAAAGGAAATTATGGTTTGGTGGAAAGATAACTGTGGTTTTGTTAGGACTGCCTCTTACCAATCTCTAAAGTTGGTCTATATCTCCATCAAAAAAGCCCATGACAACAAACTCGGGAGTTCCTGCACTAGCAGCGAGTGGCCCGTGAAAAATCCCCAAAGTGCATCTTATCCTCCAGGCCTACTTCTGTTTCTCAGCTCCTGGACATGTAGGTTCTGACTTTTACAGAGGTAAAGCTCCCTGGATCCTTTTTATTTTTCTAGCACTGAGCTCACCCTGTTGGGATAGTATCGCGTGCTGTCACTATGGCATCAGCGCCAAAAGGACAGGGTCTTGGTCTCATTCTGTCCCGAGTACCTGGAAGGATAATGTAGCACCTTTGGACCCCAGACCCATAATGGATGAATGTTTCTGGACCCAGCTGGGTCTTGTGGTCAACTGCATTGGGGATCCTATGTCACAGACCTGGGAGAAGTGTTAGCAGACCCGTGGCCTTGGGCAGGATTCTCTCCCCTCTAGCTCCTCTGGCAGTGTGCAGGGTGGTAGGGAGCTCGAGTTTGAAGTCTGAATCTCTTGGACAAATCATCTGATCACTGAAATCTGTTTGCCCATCAGCAAAGCAGACATAACACCAAATTTCAATGAATCTAGAGCATCGCTGCTTATGAGACGTGCCATTCCAGTTGTGCCACCGAGAAAGGGCTGGCAGACCAGAGTCCACATCAGCTGTGAGTTGGTCCTCCGTGGCTGCTGTGGCAAGTTCCCACAAATTTTGCAGCGTAACACAACACAAATGTAACTTCTCAGCCTTGTAGGTTGAAAGTTGGAGGGGCTTGGCTGGTTTCTTTCCTGGATTTCATGAGTCTGAAGTCAAGGTGTCAACCCCTGGGCTTTTATTGGGTGGCTCTGGGAAGAATCCCTTTCTGGGCTCACTGAGATTCAGAGTCAAAGCCAAGTTCCCTGCTCTAGCACTGAGGACACATTTCTTTGTAATTTCTTGGCTGGAGGCCACCCTCAGTGCTCAGACCTCTTTGGTCTTTACCTTTGAACCCTACATCTCAGAGATAGGAACAGCTTGACAAGTCCCCCTCATGCTTGGAGCCTGTCTCATTTCTCTGCTGCCAGCCAGAGAAAATTCTCTGCTTTTAAGGATTCATTTGGTTAGGTTGATTAGATTGAGGCCACCTATAGGATACTCCTTCCATATCAAGGCCTGCAACCTTAATTGAATAAAGTCCTTTTTATCATATAATGTAATATTCCTGTGTCAGGGTAGGGACCCTGTGGCCCGGGAGCCACACGTGGCCTTCTGGATCCTTGAGTGCAGCCTTTTGACTGAATCCAGATTTGGTGGAACAAATCCAGACTTCACAGAACAAACCTCAAGAGGATTTGGTCAAGAGGCCACATTTGGGGCCTGAGGGGTGACAGGTTCCCCATGCGTGTGGGCGGTGGGCGTTGTGCGTGCCGTGGAGAGTTCTGCCGCTGTCAGGGATGTTCAGAGGTGAACAGGATGTGCTAAGCACTGACAGAATGCTATCTTTGGCTTAGGAACATAAGTGCTGGGGGCGGGGGGTGATAGCAAGAGCTCTGGGGTTAACTGTCATGGTTATAACTGACACTGTGATCCTAGTGGTCACACATCCACAATCTTTGATCTTAACTGGCACTATTTGTACAGTTAAATACATTGATCAAACACTTCTCAAGACAGTGTCCTGGCAGTAAATTGGTGGTGGTGGCTACTGTTGCCCTTTGAGGGCCAGCTACATCCCGGCATGTGCTAGGACTGTCACACACTTTCTCCTTGTCACTACCATCGGAGGTAGGGTTCCATCTGCAGGTGAAGAAGTGGGTTCTGGGCGGCTGTGCATACTGTGGTTATGTTGAGTTGGGGGTGGCATCTGCTCCGAACCCAGATGCGTCTTGCTGACCTGTAACCCTGCATAAAAAGTGCAGCAGGAGAGCCTAACATGGCGGCAAGGGGCTTAGTGTCATCTTTCTTTGGTGCTCAGATGCTTCTTTGCAATTAGAAGTTGAGCACATTGGAGCGGCACTTGTGGCTCAGTGGGTGGGGCACCAGCCCCATATACTGAGGGTGGTGGGTTCAAACCCGGCCCGGGCCAAACTGCAACAAAAAATAGCCAGGCATTGGGGTTGGCACCTGTAGTCCCTCCTAGACTCAGGAGGTTGAGGCAAGAGAATCGCCTAAGCCCAGGAGTTGGAGTTTGCTGTGAGCTGTGTGATGCCGTGGCCCTCTACTTGAGGGCAGTAAAGTAAGACCCTCTCTACAAAAGTTTAGCACATTGTGGACAAAGGTCCTGTTTTTTCAGTTTTTAGTAGCACAAAGAATGATTTTCTTGTTTACTTACCGATTACCTACCCTAATGGAGATACAGCTATGAACAAGATACAAAATTCTGAATCTAAACCACATTAATAAGGTCCATTGAGATAGGGAGTGCTGTGAAGGCAGAGAAGGGGAAGTGGGCACAAGTGGCTGGGGCGGGGTGTGGCTGCCTTGGACGTGGCCAGGAAAGACCACTCTGTGGAGGTGCCATTGAGCTAAAAGAGAGGTGAGACAGGTGAGATCTTGGGGTGCATTCCAGGTAGAGGGAGCAGCCCTGTAGGGGCCTGGAGCTGGAAACAGCTGTAGGGCACAGAAAGCTCTGAGGAGCTTGGAGGCAGGAGTGAAGGTGGGGGTGGGAGAGGGTTTGGAGGAGGCAGGGCCTCATGTAGTTTGGATTTATTGAAAACGCAAACAAGCCTTCATAGAGAAATATTTTGTCCACGATAAGCTGTAGAGGGCAGGGGAGTGTGGATCCTGGGTGCTCACTGTGTGCTGTTTCCAAAGTGAGGAAAGCTCAGGTTTGTGGAACTCCTGCTTTTAAACAATCCTAAGTATAACGAGAGCAAAGGGGAAAGTGAACAGGAGGGAAGTAGTTTAGCAGAACTGGGGCTAGAATGAGTAACTGCCTGAATTGAATAAGCTCAGTCTCTAGGATTTTCCCACAGCACAACTGTAGATTGACTTAGATTCTCCAAATTCAGGTAGGCATTATTGAAAACTAATCTCCTCTTCCCCTCAAAACCTGCTCTGGTTCCTGCCTTCTCTAAGTTCAAGACATTGCTATTTAGCCTGGTTACCAAGCTCTGAACCCTGGAGTCATCTGGAACTCTTCCGTCTACGCCCCCTCCTAGCTCAGACGCCCTGCTCCCCCAAACCCTGTGGCATCACCTTCAAACACCACCACCTCCCAGCAGGATGTGGTGACTGGTCCCCGAAGGCATCAGTCTGGGTGTTAAGATTCACACTGCCCATGTTTAAGGCCTGGCTGTGCTGCTTTCCAGCTCTTGAAAATGTTTTACTCAGTTTCCCTGTCTCTAAAGTAGGGTGGTGGTAGCACCCACTCTGAGGTTGAGAAACTTAAATGAGTTAGTAGGTGTGAGGCATTGAGAATGGGGCCTGGCTCCCCGGTGTCCCCAGGGAACACACTGGCTCTCAAGCCATCCCTTGAATTCCAGCTCACCCCCTGCAGCTCAGCGCTGGAGGCTGCAATGTGGGCAAACCTCCTTGAAGGTTTGCACTTAGTAACTTTTGTAAGAAAGTGACTATTGTGTATCTGCTGAATCTAATAAAGAACTGGACTTGCATTTTGTTCAAATTTTAGCAGTTCCGTTTTTGCTGTATCTTATAAAAGTATCGGCCCATGATGAATCCGGAACTTAAAAGCAGACTTTCCCGTGAATAATTGTGAAGCACCTCGGTGTTCCTACATGCCCTCTGATTCACACTGGCCAGGTTACTCAGACTCGGCATGGTTATAAATCTCTGGCTGTCTTCATACTGTTTCCTGTAGCTGGAGTAGTTCGTTACCTTTATTAAACACCTGCAATCACAGGACTCTGGGGACGTAAGGATGAACAGGGGACTGCCTCTACTTAAAGTTTCCTTCCCACCATCCAGTGAACTCCTGCTTTTGTCTTAAGCTGGGGTTCAAGATTTTGTTCCTTTCATCCATTAAGAAAACACTGGTTGTTTACTAGTCACTTTTTACAGGCACATAAATGACAATGTGGTAAGTGGCAGTGCCAGTGAAGACAGGTGGGAGGAATAGGAGGGGTGGCTCAGCGGAGGCACAGTGGCGAGCCGATCAGAGTTAAGGTAGCGTATAGAAAGATGATCCAGACCTGGGGGTCCAACTCTCCCACTCTCCAGCCATGTGACTTTGAGTGCGTCTCTGAACTTTAGATTCCTCATCTGTAAAATGGGGATGGCAGTACCTTCCTCCGTCACAAGGTGCTTTTGGGGTGCACTCTCCGTGTGTGTGTAAAGTGCTTACGAAGACCAGATGCATAAAGGCCACCAGTGTTTGCCTGATGTTACTTCTGCTGTCGCCTTGTTCTTCTCCCACCTCTGGACGTGTATTTAAGTGTCCTTGCCTGGTTTCCAGCATATCCACTCAGCACTCTAATCATCGCATCGAGTTATGCCACTTGTTACCACTTTCGTGTGTCTCCAGAATGTACCCTTGAATTCAGTGGCAATTTTTTCCTCCTTTATATTGTCAGTGGCCAGTAGTGTCCCATGCTTAGACTCCATCAGTGTCTAAAAGATTTGTATGGTATTAAAACCATCTGATTTGGAGCACTTTGGACTTTTAAAGCTTTGCGAAGCTTCTGGTCACACAGTCATGGTTGGGGACAGCGTGAGGTACTTTCTGGAAAGCTGTTTCTTGCCCAAGGTCACGGAGCTAACACAGTGAAAGTCAGAGCTGCACACTCCCGTTTTCCTGTTTTTGTGTTGCCTGGTCCAATCCGGCAGGCTGGGGGGCCCTCTGGGTGCTGGCTGGGTGGAGACCTCTTATCACTCACCTGCTTGTACCAGGAGGGCACAGCTGAGTAAGCAGGAACCGGCCTGCGAGGCCTGGCGCACCCTCCTCGCCCTCTCACCCGCTGCTGCCCCGCAGATATTTACAGGTCACACCCTGAGCAGTGGGGGCCACCTGGAAGCCTGGGGTGCAGGTGAGGCCCAGTGGCCTGAGCTGGAGGAGGTGGCTGCGGGAGGATGGTGTGGGGGGACTGTCTCCTAAGAATAATTTGTAATGAGAGGGGAGGGCTGAGTGGGCTGGGAGGAGAAAACCCAGTCTGGGGCTTAGTTACAGAAGATCTTGGGAAGATATCCATGGGCCACTGATCCTGTTTGGCTTCTGCTCCCCTCCCCCCATAAACATCTTTTTACATGCCACTTCCCCTCTCTTTGAGAGGGGTGCCCTTTACACCCTGCTCAGAAGTCTGCTCTGTCTCTAATCACTGGAGGCTGGGTCGTAGGTGGGGCAGAGGGATGAATTCATGCTAAGGACTTGACCCTGAGACTCCCCTGACTTGAGAAAAGCTTAGAACTTAGGACTGCATGCATTTTTTTCTTTCATTAGAAGGCAGACTTCTCCAAGAGAATAGGATCTGGCAGCCTCTCAAAAAATGGCAGTGAAATCAGTGTTGGGGATCCCAGGGCTTAGCTGGGTGGGGGACCGGGGGTGTCCTTCCTGTCCCTGCTGTGGCCTCTCCTGTGGGAGGGTTGTCACTGGGAGTAGCGGGACTGGCTACTGAGCAGGCCCAAGGGTCCTGGCTCACTTTGCTCATTCGGCTATGGAGCCTGGTTGGGAATGGGCTTTGAGCACAAATCCTCTTTTGGCCCACAGAGCTCCCTTCCTCAAAACAGTTCTTTCTACCTTTGGGCTGTCTGATCTGTTCAAAAAGACAAACTTTTTTTTGGAGACAGTCTTACTATGTCGCCCTCGGTACAGTGCTATGGTGTCACAGCTCACAGCAACCGCAAACTCTTGGGCTTAAGCGATTCTCTTGCCTCAGCCTCTCAAGTAGCTGGGACTACAGGCACCTGCTACACGCCTGGTTATTTTTTTGTTGAATTGTCATTGTTTTAGCTGGCTCAGGCAAGGTTTGAACCTGCCAGCTTCAGTGTATATGGCTGGTGCTGTAACGACTGTGCCGCACCTCCCCCCAAAAAGACAGACTGTACTTCTGAGTGCATTGCTGGTAGGTCCTGGGATGACCTTGAAGGGAGAACATTGCCTCTCCTGTTTGGGCACAACCCACAGGGAGCAGCACGGTGACTCCAGGCATAGCGAGCCCAGGTACAGAGGGTCCCCAGGGGACCCCTCCTGGCAGGTCACACTGCGTGGATGGCTTTCTCAAGAATTCAGGTTCTGGGGTGTTGGCCTTATGGCCAGCCTTGCTCTATATGAGCAGATTATGGGTTTTGAAACACCTGTAGACTTCTTGATTAGAAGCGACTTTAATGATTAATTTTATATCCAGCAGTATTTAACAGATTTAGTAAAGGAACAACTATGATGGGAGGAAAGCAACCTGTAAAATTCACATTCATAGGAATGATTTGTGGCTTTATTTCACTGGATGCAAATATGGGGGGTTGTATTTTTTTTTTTTTTTTTTGTAGAGGCAAAGTCTCACTTTACTGCCCTCGATAGAGTGCCGCGGCGTCACACGGCTCACAGCAACCTCCAGCTCCTGGGCTTACGTGATTCTCTTGCCTCAGCCTCCAGAGCAGCTGGGATTATAGGCGCCCGCCACAACGCCCGGCTATTTTGTTGTTGTTGCAGTTTGGCCGGGGCTGGGTTTGAACCCGCCACCCTCGGTATATGGGGCTGGCACCCTACTCACTGAGTCATAGGCGCCGCCCAGGGGGTTGTATTTTTTAAGAGCACTTTGTTTGCACTTCCAATCCATGTATATTTCCTCACTCCCCCCAGACTAACAGCCTTGTGTGGTGACACTTTCCAGAGGCACCTGAAAGGGGTCCCTCAGGAACTTTCACAAACCAGATCAAGATGAAAAAATGAAATCTCAGGAGGCAAGGTGGTTTTGAGTTTTTATAACTTTAATTACGGGGAGAAGGAGGAAGTAACTTTTGTGTGCCTACACTCGACTAGGCATTACAACCCTGTAAAGATAGTTTGTCTTACAGAAGGAAGAGTAAATCAGAGAGATTCAGTAACTTGTCCAAGGCTGCACAGCTCATGAGGAGCAGAGCCAGAATTCAAAGCTGTTTGACTACACTAGTGCTAGGACTTTAAAAATAAAAAAAAAACTCAAGTGTTCATTTTCCTAATACCTTTATGAGACTTGTATTTTATCCACAGATACCCTCATATGCATATAAAGCATCGTAAAACTTAAGGCTGAACGGTATCAGCATCTGAGGACAGAAATTCCAGGGAAGAGAAAGTGGAGCTGTCTCCTGGCAGGTACCGTGTTTATAAAGAGGCCTACACTCAGTCGCTCATACAAAGTCATTTTTAAACTGACTCATAACAGCTGCAAAGACTAGGATTATCAGTTCCCAGCTCAATTGTCTTTTTATTACTGTGACCTGCCCTTGTTAAATAAAGACTCGTTGGTAGGAACAGCTCTGCTGAGCATTAATAGGCCTTTAGTTGATTGTTACTGAGTGCAGACTCTTGGGTTATTCCACAGAAAACAATGCCGAGGAAGTTGAGAGTAAATGTTGGAGACGTGACAAAATTAAAGGATTGGCCTTCTCCAAAATTTCTAAACAGGAAGCGCTCAGGCATGGGAGTCTGGAAGGGTGCTAGGGGACAAATCTAGAAGTTGTTTAAACGCTAAGGAAGTAGGTTTTTCTGTACTTGTGTTTCTGTATTTTAATGATTTTATACTTTTCAAGGTAAGAAATGTGCATTGTCAGCATTTAAAAAGGGAGCTCCTGTAACAACAGCAGAAGCAGGGTTTAAATCCCAGCTGATACTTGCTATGAGGGTCATTATGTAAGTTTGATACACAAATCAAGAAACATGAAATGAAACAAATCATGACCTCCCAACAGCACCGATAAGCTGAGCAAGTGGAAATGTTGCATGGGTGAATCAGAAAGGACGCTGTCGACTTGTTTCTTGGGAGTGAAATAATGGACTATAACAGTCTCAGCTTTCCTAGCAACCCGTGTACCTGTGCTACTTTGAACAAGTTACTTCACCTTTCTGTGCCTCGGTGTCCCCTCCTGGAAATGAGGGATGACGCTTCCCCCCAAGGTGGCTATGAGGAGCAAGTCTGCATGGCACTCCTGTGCCTGACTCTGAGCTTACTTGGTGAATGCCGTTGTTGTTCTAGTTAATTAGAACCTGATTTAATTGGAGGAGCTGAGAGAAATAATGGGGGGAAACTAAAGTTGCCACAATCCTGCCCTCTGCAGATGCTTCTAGAGTACGTAATTCTATAAAAGGAGGCTTATGTCTATTAATTCTTACCGTGCTTCAAACTTCTATTCCATGACAGTATGCAATAGTGGGAAAATCATTGAATTACTTCTAAAACATCTTCGCTCTACTTCCAAAAAGGGTTAGATGTGGCCTCTGCTGAAATGTGTCTTCAGTGGGGAGGAGGAAAGTTTGGGGGAGGTTGGCCCAGATGCTGTGGGACAGGGGCCTCCCAGGCTTTGGTATTAGCCGAGGCCTAGAACTCACAGCAAGCGTTGTAATTCCCTTCTGTGGTGACGGAGTGTACAGTTGTGGAGAAGCGCGTTCTCCTGAGCTTGAACTACAGCGGATCTATCGTGTGGGCTCTTCAGGGAGTGGCCTGGGGTGGCTGGTCACTCCCTGAAGCAGCCCTTCCTGGTGCATATCCAGAGCTGCTTATGTCGACTCTTGAACTATAATCGGAGCTTGCTATCTCATGCGAGTTCAGTGACTGGATTTCTGCAGGAAGCCACGATGTATAAGGGCACTGGTCAGAATTCTGCTCTAACTTGACAACGGGCGCAGCATGGGGGGCAGGGTGGGGGGCATCAGGAGCCTGCCAGCTGGGGTCCAGAGTTATGGAAAGTTATAACTGATGGGCTTTTGTCAATATGGAATCCAACTTCTTTTTACACACCGATGTGGGGGTCCAGAGATAGTTGGTGACAGCTCTGGATTCCTGACTACAGTTGCCTGTCCCCACATCACGTCTGTCATAGAGGGAACCTCAGGAGCTCCCTGAGAACATTTACAGTGACAGAAATGTCCTGTCCATTCAGCGTGGGGGCCACTAACCACTCATAGCTCTTGAGCACTTGAAATGTGACTGGTGTGACTGAGGAGTTTTTTGCTTTCTTTAATTTTAAACTTACAACTACCAGTTGAGAGAACCCAGCTTCAGAGACAGGAGGAGAAAAAGACCTGTTTTTGCCTCCTGCTTCAATCTTACTGGGTGACATTTTTTTTTTTAAGATAGTCTGTCTCCCTGAGTAGATAGAATGCTACTCAGTACCAGCCACGTACACTGGCTGGCAGGTTCGAACCCAGCCTGGGCCTGCCAAACAACAACAGCAAAAAGCCGGGCATTGTGGCAGGCACCTGTAGTCCCAGCTACTTGGGAGGCTCTGAGGCAAGAGAATTGCATAAGCCCAAGAGTTTGAGGTTGCTGTGAGATGTGATGCCACAGCACTCTACCGAGGGTGACATAGTGAGACTGTCTCAAAAATGCGTCGTCCTAGCTCACAGCAACGTCAAAGTCTTGAGTTCAAGGCTGGGCGAGGTGGCTCAGACCTATAATCCTAGCACTCTGAGAGGCCGAGGTGGGTGGATTGCCTGAGCCTCACAGGTTTGAGACTAGCCTGAGTCACAGCGAGACCTTGTCTTTAAAAATAGCTGAGGTTTGTGGCGGGCTCATGTAGTCCCAGCTACTTGGGAGGCTGAGGCTTGAACTGCAATGCCTAGCTGAGAGGGTCTCTTCCAGTGGCCTGGAGTCAAACCAGGAGACCCACCTGGGGTCAACTGTTCTTTCCTCCCTGCTCTCTATTCAGGGTGGCGGCTCTGTAAATGGCAGGAGGGCTGGAGCTCCCTCTGAGGTCCCTCTGCCGCTAAAGCATTGTGACCTGGTCTCCACGGAATCAGGGCGATCTTTCTTTAGTGGGGATTTAGATTGCCTGTTTCCTCATCCGTCAGCTGAAACAGACACCTGTCAGCCTTCTCATTCTGAGTGAGATACCTTTTAAAGAAAGGATTCTTCTGATTAAAGAGGGGAAAAAAGTTGAGAACTGCTGCTTTGGGGTAGTTTTCAATTCTTAAAAATTTTAAATTTTGTGTCTTGAGGGGTTACCTATCTGATGTAGTTCTCAAATTACAGTGAGCATCAGGATCACCTGGAGATCTGTTGAGACAGATTGCTGGGCCACTGGCTTGAAAATGTGCACTTCTAACAAGTTTCCAGATGACACTGCTGCTGCCTGTCCAGGGACCACACTTTAGAACCGAGCCACTGATACTAGCAAACAGAAATATTAACTACCTGTGGCATGCCAAGTGCTGTTAAGTGTGAAAAATTCAGTCTCACTGGAAGCGGAGAACCCTTTAAAGTCTTCCTGTCTTAATTTTACAAAGGAAAACTCTGAGACGCACACTGTCTCAGTAACGGCCAAACACCTTCATCTCCAGGATGTCACTTGCCTTTTTTGTAGACCCGGGCTCACCTGTGGCCTGACGGAGGGAGGCTTTATGGTAAGGGGTTTGCAAACCCAGATGTAAAGCAGGCAATGCTGGTAGACTCCATGCCTCACAGGTCAGTGTGTGTATATATATATATATAAAAAATACGTTTTCAGTAGAGTGTCCTGGCATCACAGCTCACAGTAACCTCCAGCTCTTGGGCTTAGGAAATTCTCTTGCCTCAGCCTTTCAAGTAGCTGGGACTACAGGGACCCGCCATAACACTCGGCTCTTTTTTGTTGCAGTTTGGCTGGGGCTGGGTTCGAACCAACCACCCTTGGTATCTGGGGCTGGTGCCCTACTCACTGAGCCACAGGCACCGCCTTATGTTAAACGTTTTAAAAGAAACTTTGGCTTCACAACAGAATCAAGCAGATAGTACAGAGATTCCGTGTACCCACCATCCCCACACTCACAGCCACCTCTACTGTCCACATCCCACACCACAGAGGTCCATTTGTTACAATGAACCCACATAGATCCTGCGTCTCACCCAAAGTCTGTAGTTTAGAACGTGGTGTTGGCGTTGGGCATTCTGTGGGTTTTGACAGAAGTGTGACCGCATGTATTCACCAATGTGGTGTCACCCAAAATAGTGTCCCTGTTCTAAATATCTGATTCTGCCTATTCACATTCGTTCCTCCTTCCCTTCTAGCCCCTGGCAACCATTGATACTTTCACAGTCTTCACAGTAGAAAGCCAAATGGTTGGGATCATAGCATGTAGTCCTCAGATTGGCTTCTTTCGCTTCATAATGTTTAAGGTTCCTCCACGTCCTTTCATGGCTTGATAGCTCATTTCTTCTAATTTCAGAATAGTAGGGGTGCACTTGTTTGCTTATAAACCTTGAGATAGAGTTGTAAGTGTTCCTTCACCTGGTAGCATGCCCTATGCCCAGTGGCTGAATTTACCCATCTCCTGCCCCCAGCCTGATTCTCACTGAGATTTCCTTTCGTTTGTGCACTTGTGTTGATCGATTAGTTCCAATTTGGTGTATGGTACATTCTTGTGATAGTTCTCTTAGGATGGTTTCCAGTTCCCTCCAGGTTGTCACAGAAGGCCCAAGGTTGACATTCCTTTTATAGCTGAGCCTTACTCCATGGGATGCATATGCCACACACTATTAATCCACTCGTACTGGTGGGCACTTGAGTTATTTCTACATCTTTGTGATTGTGAATCGGGCTGCTATGACACCAACAGCACAGGGAATTCTAACAATCTAACAGCCACACCTAACACCATTCTCTTTCCAAAGTTTTTTTTCCTCAAGGGACTTTGAGACGGACCTTTCTTACATTGCAACGAAACACAAAAATAGACAATACAGAGGTCCTCAACACACAAATGCCGGGGCCTGTCACACAAATGGGAATCCAAATGGCATAGAGGCCACCCCATGTGGCACCTCCAGTGGTGCCCCAGATGTCCCATAAGGCTGGAAGGTAAACCCTCGTAGCCACCAGAAAGGAGTGCTGAATTCAAACCAGGTCCCCTGGTTCCACACAACCTTGTGACTTCTCCCAAAAGGCGCCTCAAAATTAGCAGAAAGATGGGAACTGCTCCTCCAGATGGTCTTTGTGTGCACACTGAGGAATTTACCCAGCGAAAGGGGTGGTGTCTAGACACTTTGCAAATCTGTTTTAAGTGAGTTCAAGTTGTGGGCGCTGTGTCTAATTGTGCGGGGGGAGAAGGGAGTTTGTTCTCCGGAGCTACACAGGCTCAGCAGCTGCTGGATTATCCCTTCGCTCACCACAAGGATGTTGTTCTGACCCACACAGCCAGGCTTGGATCTGAGTCTGTCCTCACCTGTCGGAGGCCCCATTCACTGGGGTACTGATGGACCCGCTGGGGGACCATTGCTCAGCACTTGTACCCTAAGCCACATCAAGAAAATGGGGCCAAAGCAGGTTGAGAAGGAAAGAGAAATTTATTACTTTGCCTACAAAGGAAGAAAATAGCAGAAAATAGTCTCAAACTCCTAATTACTCAGCTCCTTGCTTTTTAGCACAGAATATTCCATCGTCTGGATGTGTCATAGTTTATTTACCCACCCACCTGCTAAAGGACACTGTGGTTGCTTCCAGGCTTGGGCAATTATGAGTAAAGCTGCTATAAACGGGTAAATTTTTGTGTGGATGTTATTTTTTAATTCATTTGGTAAATACCAAGTTGTGTGTTTCTTAACAGTGATGGTACTGAGCACTGAGTTAAGAAACTTCCAAACTGTCTTCCAAAGTGGGTGCACCGTTTTGCGTTCCCGCCAGCAAATGAGTAAGCGTTCCCGGCCCTCCACGTCCATGCCAGCGTTTGGGGTCGGGCCCTTCCAGTAGTGGGTAGTGGTGTCTTGTTCTTGTTTCACTGTGCAATTCCCTCATGATGTGATACTGAGCATCTTTTCATGTTTGTTTACCTTCTGTATGGTAAGGTATCTTTTGGTGAAGTATTTGTTCAGGTCTTTTGCCGATTTTAATGAGGCATTTTCTTATTGAGTTTTAAGAGTTTGTTACGTATTTTGGATAATAGACCTTTATCAGAAGTGTCTTTTGAAAATATTTTCTCCTCGTCTGTGGCTTGTCTTCTCATTCTTCCTACCAAAGACAATGTGAAAGTTTTCCATTTTAACAAAGTGCAGCTTGTCCATTCTGTCCTTTGTGGATCATTCCTTTGGGTTCATATCTAAAAAGTCATTGCCATATCCAGAGTCACCCACATTTTGTCCTACGTTATGTTCTAGGAGTTTTACAGATGCGTTTCACATTTAGGCTTGTGATCAGTTTTGAGCTCTTGGGAAGGTTTTAAGGTCTGCGTCTGGATTCCTTGGGCTTGTGAGTGGTGGGGAATGGTCGTCTAGTACCAGCACCGTTTCTTGATAACTCTTTGTTCCATTGTCCTGCCTTTGTGCCTTTGTCAAAGATCAGCGATCTGTGTGGGTCTGTTCTGAGCTCAGTTCTGTTCTATCGGCCTATTTGTTGTTTTGGCAGAGCTGATCTATCTTGCTTATGGTAGCTGTATAGGAAATCTTGAAGACAGGTGGTGTCAGCCCTCCAGCTTTGTCAATATTGAGTTGGTTATTCTGGGTCTTTTTACTTCTCCATATAAACTTTAAAATCAGTTTATTAACATCGACAAAATAATTTGCTGGTATTTTAATTGTGATTGCATTGACACCATTGGTCAAATTTGGAAGAACTGACATCTTGGCAATATCGAGCCAAGATGGAATAGCACTCTGTTCATTTTAGTTCTTCTTTGATCTCTTTTATCACAATTTTGTAATGTTATTCAAATTTTCATTGCTGACAGGAAAGCAGTTGACTTTTGCATACTAACTTTGTATCCTACGAGCTTGCTATCATTGCTTATTCCAGAAATTGGTCAAGTTTTTTCATATTTTCTACTTAGCCGATCATGAGATCAAAGTTTTTTTATATGGCATTAGCTAGGACTTCTAGTACAATGTTGAGAAACAGTGGTGTTGCTGTCCTGTGAGAGTCTCAGGTCCTAGAAAGAGGGGTGGTGAGGGGGACACCCTAGCTGTATTCCTGGTCTGAGCAGAAAAGCTTCAAGTTACTATTACATACGGTAATAGCTATAGAAATACTTCATCAAGTTGAAGTTCCCCTCTGGTTTTAGAGGTTTTTTTTTTTTTTAATTGTGAGTGTTGGGTTTTGTCAAGTGTTTTTCTGCATCTATTGATTATATATTGATTATAATCATGATTATTTTTTAGCCTGGGATGGGATGGATTCCATTAATTGATTCTCAAAGGTTGAACCAACCTTGCTTACCTGAGAGAAATCCCATTTGATAGCAAGGCATGATTCTTTTTGTACATTGCTGGGCTCAATTTGTTAATATTTCTGTGAGGATTTTTTCATGTTAATTCATAATAAATGAAGTTTTCTTGTAATATCTTTATCTTTGTTTGGTCTCAGACTAACATTAGCCTCCTAGAATGAGGCATTATTCTTTTTCTGTCTTAAAGAGATTGTAGACACAGGGGTCCTCAAACTACAGCCCATGGGCCACACGAGGCAGTGTGATTGTATTTGTTCCTGTTTTGTTTTTTTACTTCAAAATAAGATATGTGCAGTGTGCATAGGAATTTTTTTTTTTTTTTTTTTTGTAGAGACAGTCTCACTTTATGGCCCTTGGTAGAATGCCATTGCATCACACAGCTCACAGCAACCTCCAACTCCTGGGCTTAAGCGATTCTCTTGCCTCAGCCTCCCAAGTAGCTGGGACTACAGGCACCCGCCACAACGCCCAGCTATTTTTTGGTTGCAGTTCAGCCAGGGCCGGGTTTGAACCCGCCACCCTTGGTATATGGGGCCTGCGCCTTACCGATTGAGCCACAGGCGCTGCCCGTGCATAGGAATTTGTTCATAGTTTTTTTTTTTTTTTTTTTAACTATAATCCGGCCCTCCACTGGTCTGAGGCACAGTGAACTGGCCTCCTGTTTAAAAAGTTTGAGGACCCCTGTAAGAACCTTTTCCTTAAATATTTATTTAGAAGAATTCGCCATTGAACCTATCTGAGCCTTGTGGTTTCTATTTTGGACAATTATTAATTGATTTGATTTCATTAATAGAAATAGGCCTGTCAGGATTATCTGTTTGAGTTTTGACAGATTGGGTCTTTGGCTGTTGGTAGGTTATCAGATTTGTAGGCATAAAGTTGTATGTATGTTAGCCTTTTATAGGCTTACTAATTTTATTGATCTTTTCAAAGAAACAACTTTTGGTTTTATTTTTTTTCTCTATTGATCTAAATTTCCTTTTTTTTTTTCTTTAACTTGAATTTCTAGTTTCAGAAGGTATAAGCTGACATTAATTTTTAGATCTTTTCTAGTATGTGTATTCAATGCCATAAATTTCTCCCTAAGCTTTTGCTGCATCCCACAACTTTCAATAAGTTGTACAGTAAAGCCTCCGAGTTGACCATCCACGGGACTATAACAAACATACAGAGGCCACCATATGGAGGTGGTTAATGTACTTAACACTGAGAATGTGGTACATGTTCAGTCTATGAAAATTAGGTCAATTTAAGGATGGTCAACTACAGAAGGCTCTACTGTATTTTCATTTAATTCAAAATATTTAAAAATTTCTCTGGATTTCTTAGACCCCTGATTTTTATTTATTTTTGAGATATTTATTTTTTGAGACAGGGTCTCACTGTGTCACCCTTGGTAGAGTGCCCTGGCATCACAGCTCCATGGCAACCTCAAACTCCAACTCTTGGGATTAAGTGCTTCTCTTGCCTCAGCCTCCCAAGTAGCTGGGACTACAGGCACCAGCCACAATGCCCAGCTATTTTTTTTGTCGCGGTTATCATTGTTTTAGCTGGCCTGGGCTGGGTTCGAACCCACCAGCCTCAGTGTATGTGGCTGGTGCCCTACCTACTGAGCTATGGGCACAACCATCAGACTCCTGATTTAAGTGTGCTATTTGATCTCCGGGCTTTTTGAGATTTTCTAGTTATTTTTTTTTGTTTCTAGTTCTATTATCTGAGAGCAGATATGTTATGATCTCAAATCTTTTTTTTGTGGCCCAGTAGCTGATGTCTCTTGAATTTCCATGTGAACATGAAAATCTGTTCTGCTGCTGTCAAAGTCCAGAAATGTCCATTATAGCCAGTTGGTCGGTACTGTTGAGTTCAACTATGGCTTTTTTGGGGGGGGGCGGGGGGAGACAGTCTCACTTTGTCACCCTGGGTAGAGTGCTGTGGCCTTAGCCTACCTCACAGCAACCTTAAACTTACGGCTTCAGACCATGCTCCTGCCGCAGCCTCCGGAGTAGCTGGGACTACAGGGGCCCACCACACCTGGATAGCTGTTTCTGTTTAGTAGAGATGGGTCTTGGTCTTAAGCTGGTCTCAAACTCTTGAGTTGAAGAGATCCTGGCTCCTTGGGCTCCCTGAGTACTAGGATTTTTTTGTTTTCTTAAAATGTGTATACGTTTTTTTGACACCCTCTGCAGATATGAGTTTCTGACCTGTATTTTCCTTTTCGGAAGAAATTTTAACATTTCTAGAAGGGCAGGTCTACTGGCAACAGATTCCCTCAACTTTTTTGATTTTTTTTACTTTCAAAGTATCTAATTTTGCAGGTTACAGAATAATAGATTGTAGGGTTTTTTTTCTCTCCACATTTTAAATATTTCACTCCACTCTTACTTGAATGGCATCTGCCTTTGTAGAAACCGATCTTACCTCTGGTTTTCTACAGATGTTTTTTATTCTAAGATTTTTTTTCTGCATCTTTGTTTTCTGAAATCTGAATGAATGTCCAGGCATCTTCCCGTGGCCTTTGTCCTGCTTGGCCTTCTCGGAGCTGCCTGCCCCTGGTTGGGTGTCTCGTGCTAACTTGGAGTTCTCAGTTGTTGTTGATCCAGGTAGTGCTGCTGTCCCCTCTGACTTTCTGACACGCCCACTGCACGTATGGTACTTCCGTCGCGGTCACACAGTCCTTGGGTACTCTGGGGTTTGCTGGCTTTTTCCCTTTGCTTTTTGGATTTGGAAGTCTGTTGTGTCCTCAATCTGAGATTCTTTCTTCAGCTGTGTCCAACCTACTGAGTGCATCAAGGGCCTTCTTTCCCAGAGTTCTTTCTTAGGAATCTCATACACTTGTTTTTGCACATTGTCTGCTTTTCCCATTAAAGCCCTTGGTGTCTTAGTTCTTTCAAATTCCTGGTCTAATTCAGTGTCCCTGTCACACCTGACTCTGGTTCTGATGCTTGCTCAGTCTTTTCAAACGGTGCTTTCATCTTAGTATGCCTTGAACTTTTGGAGAGGCAGACGTTGAACAGGTGAAAGGTGTTGGTAAACCAAGGTAAACGGGCTGAGTGTGGAGGTCAGGTCTGGGGACAGGGGAGATGCTTATAGTCCTATGACCAGATCTCAGCCTCTTGACCTTGTCCCCTGAATTATGGATGTCACAGGTGCTGCTTGGCATTTTTTTCCCTTCTGTGGGGCAGGATGGCTGGAGGAGGCCGGAGCGGGCTGGAGCTGGGTATTACCTTTCCCCAGACCTGTTAGACTCTGATAAAACCCCAGCACTTTAGACTTTGAAAATAGTTTCCCCCAAGGACAGGCCTTGTTAAGAGCAGGATGCTCTGGCATGTTTCAAAATGGCCCTTCTACGCCCCCCCCAACCCCCCGTTGGAAAGACGAGGGGAGTTCCTCTACATTCCTGGGAGGGGGCCTTGGTAGAACTGGAGGTGAAACTCAAACACAGGACCCTTCCCCATAACTGGTCTCCCTGGGTTCTCAACTCTCAGACGTGTCCTCGCTGAGTCTCCAGCAGGTTGTCAGCTACACGTCTGGTTTTCCTGCCTCAGTACGGGTTCTCTTAGAGTTTTCTGCTCGAGATTGCTATTCTATTGCTGGGATTCTCTGTATCCGCCTATCTGTCCCACCAGTTTGGGGGCAGTGGTCTGCCCTGTGACCTCACTTTCTGATCCAGGAAAAGTCATTGATCTATTTTTACTTTTAGTTCAGCTTTCTGTTAGGACATGGGGGTGACATCTAAGCGTTTTACACGCCCGACTGGCTCCATCTATTTTTAAAATGCGTTTTCAGGATATACGACTGGAGTTGGGTAGGGCGCCAGCCACATACACCAGGTTTGAACCCAGCCTGGGCCTGCTTAAAACAACAATGACCACTGCAACAAAAAAAATAGCCGGGTGTTATGGGTACCTGTAGTCTCAGCTACTTGGGAGGCTGAGGCAAGAGAATTGCTTGAGCCCAAGAGTTTGAGGTTTCTGTGAGCTGTGATGGCATGGCCCTCTACCTAGGACAACAGCTTGAGACTGTCTCCAAAAAAAAGTCATTAGCTGTTCCAGATGAACAGAGCTCCTAAGCAGCTCGCATTTTTTCAGTGAATACTGAACGGATAACTCCTGAGTGCCTAGGAAGTTGTTACCCTTTTGCTTCTAAAGGTAAGAAGTCTTATTCATACTAGAAAAAATTGGGAATTATCTCACTGAAGTGTGGGAGCTTTTCTAATCGGGCGGGGGGGTAAGGAGGTATAACTGGTTTTTATTTGAGAAGGTGGCTGGAGAAAGTGCTGTCCTGTTGGCAGGGTCCAACAGGAATTCGTGCCATGTGACTTCAGCGGCAGGGCTCCCACGGGGGTGGCCCTCTTCCTTCCTGCTCTCCTGAGTCCCAGGCCTGGTCGCCCACCCACCACCCTTCACCGCTTTCTCAGCTTCCTTCCTATCTCTCTCCTTTCTCTGTTGCTTGCCAAGGCCTGCCTTTCCTCCTGGACACCGTCCCATCCTCTTGCCCGGATTCCTTACCCATTGTTTCCTAGTCTCATTTTTTTGCTTCACTGCTGTCTCAAATAATTTTTTTATAGTATACTTAACTTCTTGCCTCCTTCCAACAAATGTGTTCAGGCCTGCCAGCTCTGTTCCTATGCTAATTAAACCCCTGTCGTGTGTACTTCTCCCACTCCTGACCAGTTGTGGGCCCTTGGATAAGTTACCTGCATTCTCTAAGCCTCTGTAAGATGGGAACATAATTTCAAGATTGTTTATGAGCATGAAGGAAAACAACGCATAGCCCTTAATACGGGCCTGAGGCATAATAACCATAGCGCGGTGGGGCTCAGGCTTCCCACGAACGGAAGGGGGAAGTTACTGTCGCTGCTGTTTCCTCCCTATCTGCTGTTGCTTCCAGTTCTCCCTGCTGCTCTCACCCTTTCTAGCAAATCCCCTTAAGAAATCAGTGTTTCTCAACGTTTGTTTTTTTTTTTTGGTATTCTAAGACAGTCTTGCTCTGTGCCTGGGTAGGGTGCTGTAGCGTCGTAGTTCACAGCAACCTCAAACTCTTAGGTTCAGCCATCCTCTTCTCTCAGCCTCCTGAGCAGCCGGGACTGCAGGGGCCCACAACTATGCCCTGCTAGTCTATTTGTAGTAGAGAATGGGGTCTTGCTCTTGGTCAGGCTGGTCTCGAACGCCTGAGCTCAAGTGATCCACCTGCCTTAGCCTCCCAGAGTGCTGGGATTGCAGGCATGAGCCACTGTGCCCAGCCAACTTTTTTTTTCCTTATCACATAAGGTGATAAATTTAATGAATTTAACTGTGACGTTCTCTCCCTGTTTCTGGACATCCTTACCCTTGGTCTCTAACCCCTCTCGCCTGCCTGCCTGCTGCTGCTCATGTGGCCCACCCTGTCACCCTTCCTGTCCTACTCACCTACAGAGGGGGACTCAGCACCTGCGTGTGGAGATGCTGGGACTGGGTACCAGGAAGGGGGAGATACACCTAATTCTACCTGGGGAGCTGACAGCAGAGTGCAGGGGGCAGGAGGAACACAGCCCAGGGGAGGCCTGGGAGAGGGTGACCTGAAGCTGCCCAGGCCGGGTGGAAGGCAGTGTGTATAGCAGGGCAACCCCATGGGATGGGAGGAAGCCCAGACCTTAAAGGTGGGGCAGTGATGCCATTCTCCCTAATGACTTTTGTTTTACCATAATTTTAATACCACCTTAAAAGTAACAAGTGCGGGCGCCTGTGGCTTGGAGTGGGGTGCCTGCCCCATATGCTGGAGGTGGTGGGTTCAGACCTGGTCTCGGCCAAAAATTGCAAAAACAACAAACAAGTACAGCTCTTGAGAAACTGCAGTTCTGGGGAAGAGGCCCTGGGGGCAGGCTGCTCAGGCCAGCGGCTGTGTGAGATCCCAGGTCTGGCAGAGCAGAGCTGGCTAGAGACGGGGGTGGGGGCAGAGCCCAGATGGCCTGGCCCACAGGGCAGGGGAGCCCCCGATGGTTTTAAGCAGGTGCTTCCTCGTGCCTCGGATCTGTCTGTCTTTGTTTAACTTGCACGGGTCTCCCTCCGACAATACTGATTTCTTGCCCTGTGTCCTCCTGGACTCACCTGTTCCTCTGCAGGGGGCTTCCCACTTCTGCCCTGTGGCAGCCACAGCACCAGCCAGCTTGGCACCTTCACATCAGTTTGTTCCTATGGTCACCTGGGCTTGAAGCCTTAGAATGATGGGACGCTTGTCTGTGAGCAGGGCTGATAGCTGGGCCTGTCTTCTGGCGCCACCCAGGTGCATCCAGGCATCTGCCCCCCCCCACTTGTCCCCTCCATCCCTGCCTGGTAGCTACTATTCACTGAGTTAAGAACAGTGATGGTTCTTAAAATGCCCCTTCTCATTTAACCCTCACAGCAATTCCATAACATTATACAGTCTTCCTCATTCAACAGAGAGGGAAAGTAAGGCTTGAACAGCAAAGGTATTTTGTCCAAATTCACATAGTTAAATGTCCAAATTGGGGAAACCTGTGAGATGATACTCCCCATATCGTGCTTTACACGTAGACCACTGAGCTAGGACCCAAACTGGTCCCTCCTGGCCACTCTAGCCATCCCCAATCCTGCTGAGTTCAACTTCTCTATGATACAAATGTGACGGTTGATATACAACCCTCATGTCACCCTCTTACTAAAGAATCCTCATTCATAGGCCCCCTGTGCTGACAGCCAGCCCCCCTCAGGCCAGAATTCCCTGCAGAGAACCTGCCTATGATTCCTTGGGACCCTCTATTTAAACAACAGCTTAATTATAGGATAAACAAGGAGAAATATTTCTTGGAAAAGGGTAGTGTTTTCCTGGAATTAGGGTGGCATCCTTTTGCCAAAACATGTTCAAGCGGGAAGTGTCATGACATCAGGTGCCTGATGGGAGAGGGAGGCTTCCTTGGACACGTGTGTGCTGATGACGTGTGTAATGAAGCTGTTAAGGTCAGGAAGCTGACAGTTCCACCACGGTCTGGGGCTCTAACTGGCTAGAATGGCCTTCATCTTGTTTTGGTCAGGGTAGCTGGAAGCAAAATTGCGACTTGCCTAAGTTAAGCAACTCCCGGGCTGCCTGAGGATGCCTGTGGGTTCTCAGCCCCATGAAGTTCTGAGGGCCGGTGTCTCGGCCTCTCCAGGGCCTCTATCTTGATGGCAAGACAAGAATGAGTAGAAAAACAATTTTAGAACTTACGAGTTAAAAGTTAGCTGATAAAATGCAAATCAGAAAAGTATAATAATCTAGGTGGGAATGAGCCAGGGGTTAAATGAAATGCAGTGAGCTAAGGAGGAACATTAACTGCCCTGTTTCTGTGGATCTCAGCAGAACGTCAGCCATTAAGCAATTGATGCCGCCACTCTGCGCTCTACCCGCACAACCCTGATGATCATAGCACCTCTCAGAGAGGACGTGTAAGCAGCGAATGAACGCGGATTTATTGAGAGCTTTCTGCATGTCAGATACTCGGAGTTTTGCAGGGAAACAAGATTGACATGAGGCATATGGGAAAGTGCGAACGTGCGGAGTATGTGGTAAAATAATCAATGGTGCTTGTTGTTAGAGAACTGTACACCCAGGTTCAGAAACTTGTGAACCAGAGGCAGCCGAGGGAGGGGTGTAGATGTGTAGGCCTCAGGAACAAGCATCCCGAGTGGACCAGTCTCAGCAAGGAATGCCATCCCTGCAAAGAAAGGCCGGCTTTTCCCTGCAGTCGGGAGAGTCACTCATGGGGCTTTTCCCACGGCGCCACTGTTATGTGGCCTGCAGACACTGAGAAGGGCGTAGTACGTTTTACGGGGCAGATAAACGGAGGTCTTGTCAGGGTTAGTGTTCATCTTGGGCACATGGAAGGCATGTTTTTCTAAATGGGTCACATGTTAAATTGTGAACATGCATTTTGTAAGAATTAACAGTGGTCATAAGGGCTGGGGAGATAGAAGAGCCGGTTGTCCAGGGTTTTATTAAATTCCGAATTTTCTCTGCACGTCTGAGTACTCGTGTGAGCCCGGCTCCCGTGTGTTTGCACAGTGGGAGTCGGTGTCCTCACCCTTCCTGGGTCTGCTTTTGCATCTGACCTTGGTTTGTGCTGCCCTTTCCCTGCACTCTCACCCTCCACATCCTTCTCCTTGTAATGCCAAACCCCTCGCTGACAAGTGGCCCTTGGTTTAACGTCATCCAAATGGTACTTGGGCTATTTCCAGTGTCTCACAGTTAGGAACACATTTGCTATGAACAGCGTGTCCAGACAGCTTCGTCAGCAACTTATTAAACACCTTCTGGCCTGGGACTCTCTGCCAGGGTCTTTGAACTGACACAACTCATTAAATTAAGAGTCCTAAGAACTGGCATTCAGGATTTCCTGAGAGCCTCTATTTGGCTCATTTTGTTTTTCTGCATACATTTAATCAGAGATGGATGAAGACCCTATTGAGGGCCACAGCACGTACCAGGCACTGGTGAGCAACATAGGAAAGGGGTCCCTGAGCCCTGGTGTAGGCGGCAGTTAGAAACGAGACAAGAGCAGTGACAGAAGCCATCGCCGTGGTCTGCCGTCCCGTAGGCACAGTGTCCCACAGACTGCTGGGTGGGTCATGGACCCATAGTCTGCACCAAATGTCTGGAAATGGCACCGTGTAACTACTTCAACTACACATGACAGGGCTGGGGAAGTCCAAGTTGTAAATATTAAAAAGCAATAGTTTTTGTGATTCCAAAATTAGGCCAACACAGTGATAGCATTTACCACTTCATGGGGTATAGTGAAAAGTCCAAGGGCTGCAAATTCACAGGGTTCTGGATTCGAATCCTAACTCAGCCACTCGCAGACTTGGTTTTAGGAAGACTGTTTAAACCTTGTGAACCTTAGTCTTTGTCTCTAAAATGGGTACAGTATGTCTCTGCTCAGCATTGTCCCCAGTGCGGAGCCTGGCCTAGCAGGTGGGGTCAGGGAGTGACAGACGGTGGGGTAGGTGGGTGGACACGGCAGGAGCTCTGATTAAGACCAAGATCCTCTGTACTAAGTAACAGATATGGCTGGGAGCTTGCTAAGTGGGTGTTCTCACCTCTCAGAGGAGACCAAACTAAGAAGCTATGAGTCTAAAGTAAGAAAAGCTAACTGTGGCCCTAGAAGTAGGGTGGTTTCACTGCATCTTTGGAAAGTCAGGAGGGGCCACTGCCCTTCTCCCTGTGAGCTGCCTCAGTGGTATGTAAATTGAGACACGCTTTGTCTCAAAGCTGACTGTCAGCACAGTGTTGTCATAGTTGCCCCAGTCCCATCCTCACTGCCAGTTTCACAGCTGAGGACCTGTGAAGAAGCGGATGCCTTTCTCAGCACCTCCTCAGCACCAGCCCCAGATAGGGGCTCCACTCAGACAAAACTGGGTTCTGCCAGGGAGATGCTTGGCTGTCTAGTGTGTGGACGACTGTAGTGTCTGTCGGCCACATCTGCACACGAGTAAATAGGAAGGAAAAGGCAAGTGTCAGACAATGGGACGCAATTGATTCATGGGACCTCGTTATCAGCATCAAGGGATTTGGAATTTGCAAGCCCCTAATTGGTGTGTTAAGATTCTGTTGGTTTTAAGCTGAACAGAAATGTTTTTTTGTGGCTATCTGTCTCTTGGTTGTATTTGTGAATTTATTCCCCTCCCACCCCTAGTTTGAATGACAGGCGTGAAGGAGTTCAAAAAGATTCCTCCCGTGGTCAGCACAAGGCCTCTGCAAAGCTGCAGCCCTGACTAGTCTCAAACGCTTTGCTGAACTGGCCAAGAATTGGTATCTTCCCCGACCACGCTGAGCAGGAGGTGGGGCGTGAACGCAAAACAGTGTTTGAGGGAGGCAGGGGCCAGGAGGGGGCTTGGCTGTGAAGCTTTGCAAAAGAGAACAGGGATCTGGGGGTTGCCCAGCATGCCACCAGTGTGCAGTTTGTGGTGGCTCTGCCCCTCTCCGCAGTTGGACAGGAAGAGAAGAAGCCACTTGGACAGCCCGGGAGGGATGTGAAGACTGCAGGGAGTTAAGTCCAGGGTTCAGCTGCACACCATGTTCTAGGAATCCAGAGTTGTGGTTTAAAACAAAAAATTCTGAGTGAAGTTGGATGGCCAAAAGCTTAAAAATTGGTATCTACTTGAGTCCTGGTTTTAGACAAGCCGTTCAACTTAAAGTCCTAACTGATCAGGTGTGTGATGTCTATGACACGGAATCCGAACTTTTAAGCTTTAAAGAAATAGGCCTGTAAATCAGAGTTCACCAGGACCGGCCTGTGCCTTCACATTGGTTGGTGAGGAGGTGAAAGGGCAGAACTGGTGGTCGCTGTCACTATTTTCTGTCTTTGCTCTTTTAGAATTTGGCCTGATCCTTGAACTGTGCTACTTCTGACTTGTTTCTCAAGTAACTAGACACAGTGAGTTTTGTTTTTATGTTAGAATTCCTAAATCTTCTATCTAAAGACTCCAGAAAGATTATGCTTTAAGAACAGGAGAAAAGACACAACAGATAAATGCCTGTTGACTGAATTCTCTGAGGCTGAGAGTTGCTAAAGGGACCAAGTCACGGGACGATGGAGTTCACTGAGGGAGAGAGCAGCCCTGGCAGTCCCCGTGGGGTGGTGTCCATGGCCACCCTGGGACGGGGCCCAGGGAGGCTGGGAGAATGGCTGTCCCCTGGAGGCTGACACCACAGGCCTGGTGCATCATGGTAAATGGGCTCATTCATGAGGGAAGACACTGCTTTTCTAAGAATCACCCGGTGTTGGCCAAGCAGCCAGAGAACCCAAATGGGAGGACACTCCGGGCAGGAGGGATCTGTGCTTCCTTCTGGGTCCCCCCTGAGGAGTTTTCTTAACATCCCACAGTGTTTTCTGTGGCGGCCGGGCTCGAATGGCGTGCACCCCTACGCCCCTTCAGCACAGCGTGCACCCATACAACAGAAGTACTATAGCCAACCAGGGGACGGAGCAGGGGCGGTGAACGCTGGGCCGGGCATATTCGGAGATGACTGAAAGGAACGCTGCCAGACAGGGCAAATGGTGTCTCTAATCCTTTAATTCTATGAGCATTTTCTTAAGGTAAGAAATGTTTGTGGCTTTAATAAGACAAACGACATGCCAGGTGTTTAGTGAAATTCCGGGTAGCTGTGAGTTGTACACTTTGAAACGTGCTCAGGGCAGACAGCCTGCAGGGAGGCGCGTGTGGTTTCAGAATCAGACATTAGCTTATGGTTCACTTGAAAAGAGAATATTTTCATGGTATAGATATTAGAAAATCAAATGTGTTTGCTGTTTCTAGGCAGTTGAGAATATGTGTTCATTCGGTGACCAAGAGCATGTCTCTGGTCCATCCCTCATCCGCCAGTTGCCTCTGGCTCCGGGTGCAGTGGGGGATGAGAAGCTTTTTCTCATGGTGTTGGCCTTCCGGTGAAGGAGGGGGCTGGAGGTTCAGAAGACAGAAAAGCGTGCCAGGGACAGTTAACAGGGAGGACAAGGCCGAGCAGGGAACAGGAAGGACAGAGGCCTTTCCTGGGGAGTCAGACCTAAAAGAAGCTCAGACAGGAGAAGGTTGGTGTCAGGGCCCAAGAGGGGGCTGCTGGGTGTATTTGAAAAGTTGGGGGGGCTATTTGGCTGGTCAGAATGAGCCAGGCCAGCCTTGTAGAGCCTGGCTGACCAATGGGTTGATTCCGTGCATTAAGGATTTCTAGAAGCGAGGTAACTCACACTGCCTGTTAGACGAGGCCTTTGTGGGTCGGGAGCCAGCGTGAAACCTGGCGCTCACACTCACAGACCTGTCAGCCCTCAGGCCCAGATGCTGCCATCTGCATGGATGGGATTGGATACATAGAGACCAGATAGGATTCTGGAGATTTCTAAGGGAGCAGGGCTAAGAAGATTTGCTGATGGGCTGGTTGGATTTGCGGTTGGTGAGAATGGAGCCAAAGATGAATGAGGATTTGGGCTTGAACAGGGCACAGGTGGTAATGTCCCACTGATGCCACTGATGTCCATGTGGGCCACCGAGGGGGGAGCAGTGTGGGGCAATGATTAAGAATGTGGATGTGGCTTTTTTTCAGCTTTTGACTTAGAAGGCCATGGTGTAACTTGTTTCAGTCATCGCAAATCTGGTCTACCTGACACCAGCTGCCTCCACCATGTGCCCGAGTTTGACCCCAACAAGTGCAAAGTTGTGTACCCGAGGTGCACCAGTGCCAAAGTCGGTGCCACATCTGCTCTGGTCCCCAAGATTAGCCCCTGGGGTTTGTCTCCAAGAGAGGTTGGTGATGACATTGCTAAGACAATGGCAATTGTCTTCCAGTTGGTGACTGGAAGGGTCTGAGCCTCACAGTGAAACTGACCATCCAGAAGAGACCAGCCAGGCTGAACTGGTTCCTTCTGCCTCTGCCCTGATCAGCAAGGCCCTCAAGGAACCACCAGGAGACAAGCAGAGAAACATTCAACACAACATAAGTACCATTTTGGATTGTCAACATTGCCAGACAGATGGGGACCAGCCTTTAGCCAGAGAACTCTCTGGAACCATTAGAACCTGGGGATAGCCCAGTCTGTAGATGTAGATGTAGATGGCCATGATGACCTCAACAATTAATATTTCAATAAAGGACCATTTGACACCTCCCCTCAAATGTGATTGGGGCATTAAGTCTGAGATGCCTAATAAAGTGACCCAGGGAGATGCCAGGAAGTTGGTCAGTGAGTCAGGAGTTCAGAGAAGGCCAGCGCTGGAGATTTGAGAGTCATCAGATGTGGGGAAGAGGGAGGCTGAGACTATGCCAGCCTCCCAAGGCCAGGGAAGGGCACCTGCTTATGGAGGGTAAGGATTTTGTGATTATCAAAAATGTATGTGAATTTTGAAAGGGTAAGACTCTTACCTCATCGGTATCCACTGTGGATGTAATCGTTGAATTAAGATGGATGTATTCTCAGGAACAGAAGCTACTTTTGACAGAAGAAAACCAGAATTAGCTGTGCCGTCACCCTTCCCCCGAGCCACTGAATGTTTCCGTTATACACATGTACACCCAGACCTTGTATTTCCATTCATTGAAAACCTAGGTTGTGCCAATAAAGCAGATCCTCGAGGGAAGGAAAGCAGCAAATACACGGCAAAGTGTGGCCTACGCAGTTAAGAGACCTCCACGTTGTCAGTGCAGACGGTTAATCAAATGAATAATGGGAGACCCTGAGGAGAAGGGCTGGACTTGCAAGTGGCTGGCACCAGCTGGAACCTGGTCAGGTGCCCTGAGTTGCCCTTTCAGTGATACAGTGAACGGACATTTTCCTTGACTCCAGGTTTTTTGTTTTGGGTGGTTTCCTGGTGCAGTGTTATATGCTCATATACCTCCCCAAGTGGTTAGCACCTTGTGTGGTTGAGAATGTATATAAATCAGAAAGGTCTGTGAGAATGGTGGCAGGGTGCAAACTAAAATTAGAGGTAATTTACCCCTTCAAGGAAGCAATTGGTGCGTGTAAGAGCAGGTGGGTGGTGCAGGGTAAGCTGGATTTTTTTCAGAGTTGTCATCTTCCTGTTGAATTGTGGCTTTGAGTGGATTCATGTTGAACAGTTTTGTTTTTAATAAGCCATTTATCACTTAATGACTCAGGAAAAGACAATTCCTTTGCTAACTTTTTTTTTTTTTTTTTTTTTTTTTAAGACAATCCGTGTCCTGGGTAGAGTGCCATGGCATTAACTCACAGCAACCTCAAACTCTTGGGTTCAAATAACCCTCTTGCCTTCAGCCTCCTCTGAGTAGCTGGGACTACGGGCACTTGTTCAGTTTTTCTACTTGGAGTAGAGACTGGGATCTCGGCTCTTGTTCAGGGTGGTTTGGAACTCCTGAGTTCAAGTGATCCTCCTGCCTTGACCCCCCAGAGTGTTAAGATTACAGGCACGAGCCTTGGTTCCTGACCTCTGATTGGTTTTTAATGGCAAAAAATATTCAATGCTCAGCCATGTTTTGGTGGCTGTCATTGCATAAACTATGCAATGGAATCAAATCCTCAAAACTGGAGGGGGGGGGACGTTTCTGAGGAGCACACCTGTGTCTCCTGTGTGAACACGTGGTCTTGGAGTCCACAGCCCCCCTGAGGAGTCCTTCCAGTATGAGGCTGGGGAAGCAAGCACGTCCACACCCGAAGTCTGGGTGGAGGCAAACCCTGCAGGTCTTGTTCCTCTGCCCCTGTGCTGCCTCCTCCTCCAACTGCCCTGATTCTGTGCCGAAGACATAATCTGAGCATCTCTGCAGTGATTCTATCTGTGTGTCTCAAAGTTGCCCTCAAAAGGAGAGAGATGATTAGAGAACTAAAGCTCATGGCCAGTGATTATCTTCAACGTATATCAAAATCTCAGTTACTAAGAATGTGCTGATAAAACCAGGATTTCTAGAGGAAAACATAATTGTGACACTACCAGTGAAGACTGTTTTCCTTTAGAAAGTTTAGTTTTAATAACTTCAAGCATGGTTAGATTTTGACGTATGTATTCATTGAAATCTAAAGTGTTGGCTCGTCATTTTTTTTTTTTTTATCAGAGATTCTAAGGCCCATCTTCATTCATTCCTGTCAGTATTCTCCCCACATGGCTTTAAGCCTGGGTAAGGTTTGCTGAGCTCTCGGGAGGAGGAAGCCTTTAAATCGGGACTTTACTCTGGGCCCTCGGTGCCTCCTAGTTTGATCTTTCCTCATCTTCTGACTGAAGGCCGATCACCTGTTTTACTCACTACCGTGTTGGAAGGAAAGGACTCCTCCTGAAGAGCTTTGCTTGCCTGTAGCAGAAGACAGGTGTACAGCAGTTTGAGGTTCCCACAGCCTTAATCAGTGCCCTGTGACAAAGGCACAAGTGTGTGGGTGGCCTTCATCTCATCCGCAATCCTTAGTCTTTCTGCACTTTTGTGTTACTTAATTTTCCACTATCAGTCTGTATAAAGGTTGGTCAGTCACCCTCCACCTGTCAAATATTGCCATAAAGTAACGTCCTGTAGTGACTGTGTGTTGGAAACTGGTTTCTAGTGTGTTCTGTCTTCTACACCTTAACTCTGCTGAACAGTAGGAACGGGAGCCACTGCAGTCCCTGGTTTGCAAAGATACGTGCGAATGTTTACTGCTCTGTGTTAGGAGGTTGTTTTAGGAAGACTTCCAGTATCAAAAGTCAAAGTGGAAATATATTTGGTTAACTCTTAGAAAATGACAAAATTAAGTTTGGACCACCCTTCTTGCTATCTGCTGTTTAGGACAGATAGTCACCACTAGGCCCTCCGCCAGACCTTTGCTTTGCAAGTATTGTTGAAAATGAATTATCGAAAATGACACAGGAGCCCCTGGGAAGCCCCTGAGTTATTCCAGAGGATCCTATACAGCTTGAAAGGCCCAGATTAGCCTGATGAAGATCATTTCACTTTGCACCAGAACCTGCACAAGAACCTGGGTCATGAGCCCTCCTGGCCACTCAGGTGCTTTGTAAACTGAGTAGTATGACCAACCATTTTGGCTTCTGTGACACGGAGGGGATTGCTGGGACATGGGACATCCTTTGGGACTTCAAGTTTTAGTGGGAAGATGAGTTGGTTCCCTAGGCAGAAGCAGGATCAATTAACAGGAAGAAACATAAATACACACCGTGTTTGAAAACCAACTTATAAGATGGAGATAATCCTGACTTCCCGCTTGCTGTCCCCTCTGTCAGGCTGGGAGCCGGCCCTTGGCTTTATCCTTGGCGTTAGTACCGGCATTGATGAGGTGGTGGCCTTGGGACCATCTGTCATCTTGCCCCCTGAAGCTCTGTCACCTAAGAGGGCTGCAGCTACTCCCTCTATCAGTGCTTGCTCCTGTGTGATGGAAGATGCTAGAGACGTGGATCCCCTGCGCCTCCCTGCAGTCCCCTGCTTTAGGCTCAGCTTGACCACAGAGCCATCCTCCAACCTGGAGCTCTGCCCCAGCACGCTGAGCTCTTTGGAGCCCACAGGGCTCTTCCTCCCAAGGCTTTGCAGGAGCTGTCTCCTCCTCCTCACGCCGCCACCTTTCCTGTCCCAGTTAACCTTGGTCATTATGTGTTTTGTTACTTTTCGACTCCCTGGTCGGGAATCGAACTCCAGTCTCCCACACGAGGATTCTTCACGTTTTAGCTTCAACACTGCTTCCTCCCAGAAGCTTTCCCCAGCGACAGGCACATCGCGAGTCAGAAGCACGTGAGCAGGGTGGTGAAGAGCTGGCGAGGTTATAGACCCCTTCACCTGTGGCCTTGCTCTGTGGCTGCCCATCACTGTCCTTCACACTAGAACATTCTCGAAAGAGCCACATGCTCTCCAGGGATCACCATCTGGTTTAGATAGGTCCTGGTTATTAAGGCATTGAGTGTGTAATAAAAATACACACGAAATAACCCTAATTGCCAAGGGTTATGGAAATATCAGTGCGGAGACGGAGCCTGAGTGCCGTGCAGGCTGGGCACATGCTGTCATGCTCATTTGTATATCTATATATTTGTATATCCACATAAAATATTTCCACTGTGACAAGTACTTCAGTAAAATATGAAGAATCCTCCCCAGTTCTGAAGATCTGATGACTCACAGGCTGTGCTGAAGCCAGTTGTGAATTTTGGATGTTTTCATTTCATAATTTGATACAGATTATTTTTCTCACCCTAGTTAACATTAATCATTTCCTGTAAATTTTCCTGATATTAGGAAACAGATGTCCCATATTTTTATCTGAGTCTTTCCCGCATGCTGACCGTGGCTCGTGTGTTCTGGGGGCATGTGTACACAGTGGATTTTTGAGGAATGAGTTATCAGACTTTGCAAATAAAAGCATAACAGATATATCTGCGGAATTATACAGATCTGTTCAAGGTTGGAAACATTTTGGACGTTCTGTTTAGTATTGTTTAGCTAATGCTGACTTCTGGTTTATGAGTACATTAGAGCTGCCTCGTGAAAGGAAGCTTGTCAAAGTAAGGGATGGGATGGCACGGCAGAGCCCAGTCAGGGCAGCCGGAGGGGAATGTTCTTATTTTAACAAAACTGTGTAAACCACCTCCCCATTATTGAGTGCTCTTGTGTACAAAGCAAGGTGCCAGGCAATTTTAGAGGTATAAAGAAGGCAAACTTTGGGGGGCTACCCATCCAGTATGAGAAGTGCTGCATATTCTGAAATACCTGTAATAAAAATGGGAGAAATTGGAAGGGGGGGAGGGACTTGGTGTGTGCCACACCTTTTGGTGGCAAGACACGATTGTAAGAGGGACTTTACCTAACAAATGCAATTATTGTAACCTGGTTTCTTATACTCTCAATGAATCCCCAACAGTTAAAAAAATGGGAGAAATTAAATACCTGTGATAAAAGGGAGGAAGTTAGAAAATGTTGAAGGAAAGAGTGGTTTCAATGAACCACTTGGGAGAAGAAGTGGTATTTGCACCAGGTAAAATAATGAAACAAAACTTAGAGCTAATTTATTTTGCCTCATAATGGCCACCCTTTTGCATTTTTCCTTTTTTTATTAAATCCTAGCTATGTACATTAATGCAATCATGGGGTACAATGTGCTGGTTTTATATACCATTTGAAATAAAACTGGTTAACATAGCCTTCACCACGTTTTCTTATTGCGTTCAGACATTTATTCTCTACACTTAGTAGATCTAACTTGTACCCTTGTAAAATGCACCGTAGGTGTGATCTCACCAATTACCCTCTCCCCTCCCATCCTCCCCCCTTCTCTCTCCCCTTTCCCCTTCTTCTTGGGCTATAGTTGGGTTATAGCTTTCATATGAAAGCTGTAACTTGGTTTCATAGTAGGGCTGTGTAATTGGATACTTTTTCTTCCATTCTTGAGATACTTTGCTAAGAAGAATATGTTCCAGCTCCATCCATGTAAACATGAAAGACGTAAAGTCTCCATCTTTCTTTAAGGCTGCATAATATTCCATGGTGTACATATACCACAATTTATTGATCCATTCATGGGTCGATAGGCACTTGGGCTTCTTTCATGACTTAGAAACTATGAATTGGGCTGCAATAAACATTCTGGTGCAAATATCTTTATTATAATGTGATTTTTGGTCTTCTGGGTATATACCTAGTAGAGGAATTGTAGGATCAAATGGCAGGTCTATTTTTAGATCCCTAAGTGATCTCCAAACATCTTTCCAAAAGGAACGTATTAGTTTGCATTCCCACCAGCAGTGTAG
Source organism: Nycticebus coucang (assembly GCF_027406575.1). NCBI lineage: Eukaryota > Metazoa > Chordata > Mammalia > Primates > Lorisidae > Nycticebus > Nycticebus coucang. The sequence continues at coordinate 2,675,815 of NC_069784.1, read as the reverse complement.
AAGTGTGCCCTTTTCTCCACATCCAGGCCGACATCTCTGGTTTGGGGATTTTGTGAAGTGGGCTAATCTTACTGAAGTTAAATGATATCTCAAAGTGGTTTTGACTTGCATTTCTCTGATTAAGGATGATGAGCATTTTTTCATGTGTCTGTAGGCCGTGTACCTGTCTTCAGGTAAGTTTCTTTTCAAGTCCCTTGCCCAGCCTGAGATGAGATCACGTGTTCTTTTCTTATACGTTTGAGTTCTCTGTGGATTCCGGTTATTAAACCTTTGTTGGGGACATAACCTGCAAATATCTTCTCTCATTCTGAGGGCTGTCTGCTTTACTTTGTTTTTGGCTGTGTAGAAGCTTTTTATTTTGATCAAATTCCAGTAATGTATTTTGGTGTTGCTTCAATTGCCCGGGGTGGGGGGGGGGGGTCTTCCTCATAATATATTCGACCAGGCCGTATTTCAAGTGTTTTCCCTGCACTTTCTTCTAGAAATTTTAGAGTTTCGTGTCTTAAGATTAAATCTGTAATCTAGTAAGAGTCTTAGTTAATGGTGAAAGGTGTGGGTCCAGTTTCAGTCTTCTATAGGTCACCAGCCTGTTCACCCAGCACCATTTGTTAAGTAGGGAATCTTTTCTCCACTGAATGTTTTTAATTGGCTTGTCAAATGACGATAAGTGTCTGGGTTCATCTCTTGGTTCTCTATTCTGTTCCAGACAGCTACCTCTGTTTTTATGCCAATACCATACAGTTCCCTGATGCATTTTTTATGTTAGCCATTGTTCTGATGGATTTGCAAAGACTGAATGTTTCTTGGGAGCCCCCACTGTGGTCGTGGTTGGTTCTGATGCTCTGTGTAAAGGCTTCCAGTAGGAAATGATACAGAAGGGGTGGTTTGAATAGCAGTAATCCATCGTGCACAAAATATACCACCCTGTTTTTACCTCACAAGCTTCCTTTCACAAGGGGTCGCATGGCTTAGAAGGAGGGACTTAGTCTCTGGTTGTGCCCAACTCCAGGATTCGGTAACCCTACATCTCCTGTCTGATCTGATCTTGTTATACTTCCTGTATAACACAAGTTGCTGTGAAGATCAACATGGTTATAAATGGACTTTGAGAAACGGTCAAAAGCCAAGCATTTTGCCAAGAAGCAATATCATAACTCAGAAGGTTTATACAAAATATGGCTGTTGCATATTCGTTTTTAAAGGCTATATAAATGAAAATCTTAATTACAAAAGTCTTAGGAATATTTTGCAGCAAACATATTAATTGTTGATTATCACGTACTATAAAGAACTCGAATTCCTAAGAAAAATGTCAAGATTCTACTATATGAATGACCAACGAATATAACCTTCTCAAAGTAACAAACCATTAATCAGAAAATGTTCACCTTCACTAAGAAATGCAAAATAGAACAGCATTTAGTTATGTATAAAACATCAAGATCTCAGAAACTGTTAGTTTGGTATTGTATGTTAGTAACATCCCCTTTAAAAGCAAAAAAGATTGTTCAGAATCGAAGGACGCTAGAGAAGTAAGGAATGAGAGAACGGAGGTGGGAGGACGGTCCATGTAGTCAGATTTTTTTTTTTTTTTTTTTTTTTTTTTGCAGTTTTTGGCCAGGGCTGGGTTTGAACCCACCACCTCAGGCATATGGGGCCGGCGCCTTACTCCTTTGAGCCACAGGTGCCACCCATGTAGTCAGATTTTTAATGGACTTAAATACCCAGCAGAGGGGAGTTGTTTAGTAGACGTGGCTTTTCAGCATGAAGGACTTAGGAATGTATGTGTAGAAATACAAAAATCTTTACAATTTAAAGTAAAACTTAAATAACCATCATTCATAGGGTTTTTCCTTGTATCACTTTGCTTAACGTTTTCCCTTTTTATCCTTACGGCAAATCTAGGCAAAAGGCATTATTAGTCCCATTTTATTTTTCCTGAATTTCCCATTTCAGGAAATTGAGGTTTAGAGATCAAATTGTCTAAGGACTCGCCACTCAGTTGAGAATCTAATGTTCAAACCCAGATCTTTCAGAGTCCAATGCCTTTGCTAGGTTTAATACCAATGGCAGATAAACTACAGCCATCGTTGTGTAAAAGAGCATGTCTGTCAAGGGTAACAGGCAACAGTAAACGGCATGGGGTGGTGTGGACATGGGTACATTCCAGAGACACTATCCTTTTAAAACTGCCATTGTCCTTCCACCAGAAAAATGGGGAAATGTCAAGTGTTACATTTTAGTTTACTGTACACTCTGACCTTTTAATAAGGTATGACAAAAATAGGAATCCATGTGTATTTTTTAAATTTCAATGTTGGCTTTGGTATTATCTGCAAACTAGTTGAGGACATACATCACCAGCTCCTTAATTAAAAACACAATTTTATGCCTACAGAAGCTTTCTGTGGGTTAGGATGGTGACCAGGTAGAGGAGTGTCTCTAGAAGAACAGCCTGGACTAGTTTTCCTGGCCGGGGACCAGTGCCACTGTGGAGACTTGGTTAAAGTAGGCCGGTGCACCTCACACAGGGTATGCGGGTCCCTAGGATGAAGCCCTCACACAAGGGGACAAACTGTCAGCCCTTTGCTCCCTACACTTTCACCTTTGGAGCTCAAGACTCACCGTGTGATTTTTTTTTTTTTTTTTTTTTTTTTTCTTTTCCTTATCTATAGTCTTACTTTATAACACTGGTGGCCCTGCCAGCATCTAATGACCACTGATGTCTCTGTGATGCACTTAAAGTGGAGGGAAAATTTCTTTCCCTCAACCTTTGTGAAGCATTTGCCTTTTATCCCCACGGTAGGGTCCTTTGTGTGTGTCTAAGGCCCTTTTACATCTGTTTTGCTATTTTTGAGATAACATCACATCAGAATTTGCAAGTGAAAACACAGTGTTAGCCACGCCTTTCCCTACAGTAGCTGGCTGTGGCTACTGGACCTCTTGCAGTGTGGCTCAAACTGGGGAAGTGAGTTTGCAATTGTCTCATTTAAAAATACTCACACGTCAAGTGATGACTGCATTAGAAATCACAGCTCTAGATTTCTTGCCGAGACCTTGGGTGTGCTGTCACACAGGTGTGTTAATCACTCAGGTCCATGTGCAAAGTGAAAGGCAGCTGATGAACTTCTCAGGTTTGACCAAGTCTGGCAGGGTTTGAGTTTCTTTTCCCTCTGAAGCTGAACAAGAGTAGGAGGTGATTGTCCCCCTTGTTACTGGTTAGATTTAAAAGGTGAAGTTGAAAGCTTGCTTTGGTAAAGTGCATGTTGGGAGACTCTCTGTACTAGTGTTTTTATTTGGCCCAGGTTTATAGCCCCGCTTCCTGTCCTCCTAGTGCTAATCTAGCATTTTCCTCTGTGCCTTTATTGAGCACCTAGTGTATATACTAAGCACCTCACTGGTCCCAGAGAGACAGAGCTGAGTTAGACACATTCTCAGCTTTCAGGGATTCTGCAGAAAGCTGACAGAGAGCAGTGTGTGGAAATCTAAAATATGGGGCTACTTAAAGGGAAGGGCGCAGAGTTCCCAGGGGAGACTGGTGTGGTGTGGCTGTTGCGTGCAGGCCTTGGAGCTGGTGGTCTGGGTTCACAATTTGGCCCTGCCACTTACAACTCGTATGACCTTGGCCTGACTTAACCGCTATGCCTCAGCTTGCTCAACTGCTAAATGGAATAATAAAAGAATCTACCGCCTGGGATTACTAACTAAAATGATTATAAAATCCAACTTTTATTGTCAGTGATAGTCATGCCATTATAACAGCATTTCAGTCAATAGATCACATATAGGATGGTGGTCCCAGAAGATGCTGTGTTCTAACTATACCTTTTCTGTGTTTGGGTAAGTTTAGACGCACAGCTACTGGCTGTTGTTACAGTTGCCGGGAGTACTCAGCACGGGGATGTGTGCTGTGTAGGTTGGTAGCCTGGGTGTGCAGTAGGCTGTACGCTGGGCTGTGTCCGTGCACTCTGATCACACAGTCACAAAACGTCCTGTCGACACATTTCTCAGAACATATTCCCGCTGTAAAGAGCTGCCTGACTGCAGCCAGACCTAACTGCCAGTGGGATTGAGCGAACACCAGCAGAGTTGTCCCAAAGCCACTCCGTGGAGTTTACCAGGCCCTCCCAGAGGCAGCAACTTTTTTTTTTTAATCAAAGAAATTTATTTGCATGTAAATAAACAGGTTCTTTTGTAATGTTTTTTGGGGAAAAAAATCCCGCAACAGATTTTGTCTACTTTCAAAAAAATGAAAAATCCCAAAGTATTTACAGAACAGCAATATGCACAGAAAATCAAATTTGAAAGATTTTTTTTAAAAAAAGACCTGTCCCAACTGTTCCTGATGTACATCTTTAAAGTCAAAATTTAAAGCTCAGCTCTTATAGTTCAGCATGTTTCCCAATCTACTTTTGAGATGTTAAGTACTTCCTGCCCCCACCCCCCAAAAATGTCAACTCAAGGATAAAAACAAAAGTAGGGGAGGGAAAAAAGCCCAAAAAATGAGATTGCCTAGGAATTATGAAAAACGTTTCCTACACTGACATCTACTTTAGATGACTCAATTGTGGATACTGTATAATTCACTGGCTCCCTGAAAGGGTTTCTTTTGAGATGATATTGTTGCAGTAAATTTTCAGACCTAGGCCCTGAAGAAGGAAAATCATTCCAAGAGTCACCAACCTCCAACTTGGTTTTGGCAATTATATCCTGCTTTGCTCTACCCACCCCATACCTTAAAATACTTGTTTTAAGACATTGATTTTTGAATCTGAAATCTTCATGTACATCAAAGCAGGCTTTGACCAAGAACCCCTAACATGAAGCCAAAAGACAGAAGAGTCAGGTCAAATTAAGAATACCAAGACACCAGCAGCAGAAGATAGGTGGAAGTTGACTTCATGTCCTTGCCGTCTTTTGAAACAGGAGAAAGAGTACGCCTAGACGGGAGGGAGGTGTTGCACGCCGGGTTCATTCTGCCTCTTCTCCACCACCCTGTGGAGAAATGCAATGCTCCCTGGTTCTCAGGCAGGGTGAAGTAGTTTAGCCCCGGCTTCCTGTTAATCAAGTTCAGATGCTGGGTCAGTGTGTGGGGTGTGCCCATTGACAATTCAGGGGCTTATGAGGCAGCAACTTCTGCCCTGAAACGTGAAGTCAGCAGATGCTGTCGGGGAAGAACATGTTTGGCAGGAAGAATGATCTACAAGGGCGCAGGTGTGAGGGGCGCCCTCTGGCAGCCGCCTTGGGGAGAGGGCCTTGGGGAGGGGGCTGAAAAGCTGGACTGACTCCTAAAGCTGGAGGAAACCGGGGGAGGTTTCCAGTAGGTTCGGGGCTGGTGTGGAGCCTGGGCAGCTCCAGAGCAATCCCTGGACCCACCAGGCAGGCCCCCTCCAGTGGCCACGGCCCAGCCTCCTGCCGTCTGACTTGGGCAAGAAGCAAGCGTATGGACCTGTTTTGCTCACTGGGTGCGATTTCTTTGGGGGCTGTGGATTAACAAAGCCAAAGTGTGTGTTTTCCTAACTCCTCCACGTGATTCTAACTCCCAATCCCGCTGAAACAGAGACGCTTCAGCTTACCCTATGAAAATCTGACAGCAGTAAGCCCTTCCCTTAGAAAAAAATCACAAAAGCAAGACTCTCCATCGATCCTCACACTGACCTCCCTTCCTGGGGCTCCCACATGCTTTTCCTGCTCCCTTTTCAAACTGTTCTAATTTAATTATCCGGCGCATTCAGTAACTCTCCCATCTGCCGTCACCATTATCATCTAACCCTGTTATCAGCGCAGGCTCGGCCCATTTGAGGGTTATAATTAAAACTGAAAGTAATTATCTTATTTTGAGCTGTTCAAATTTGAGAGGATAGCGTCTAAGATCCTGGGCTCTCAAGGCAGATGGCGTGGATTTGAATTCCACTGTCTCTCAGCCCCAGGGAACAGACATGACCTCTCTGCCTCAGTTGCCTTGTCATGAAATGAGGATGGTGGTATATTCAGGTCCCATGAGGATCAACTGAGGTCCCAGGGAAGTGCCCAGAACAGTTCCTGCACACGGTCAGCACCATGCACACACTTGCTATCCCCATGCACACACTTGCTATCCACATTGTTTATATGATGTCATGAAATGGGATGAAGATGGATTACTGGGAGAAGAAAAATAGGTACCTAAGATCTCCATGGGTGTTTGATTTTGGATACTTGCCAATAACTGAAGGCCCAGAAAAAGATTCCCTAGACCTGTGGTGTCCTGTTTGGTAGCCACTGGCCACGTGTAGCTTTTATCGTCTTGAAACGTGGCCGGCTTAAGTTCAGGTACCCAGATCTGGAAGCTTTAGTATAAAAAAAAGTGAAATATCTCACAAATAATTTTTATATTGATTACATGTTGAAATGATCTGCATAAATTAGGTTAACTATATTAAAATTAATGTGTTACCTGTTTCTTTACTTTTTAAATGGGGCTACTAGGACTTTTTTTTTTTTTTTTCTTGTAGAGACAGAGTCTCACTTTATGGCCTTCTGTAGAGTGCCGTGGCCTCACACAGGTCACAGCAACCTCCAACTCCTGGGCTTAAGCGATTCTCTTGCCTCAGCCTCCCGAGTAGCTGGGACTACACAATGCCCGGCTATTTTTTGGTTGCAGTTTGGCCGGGGCCGGGCTTGAACCCGCCACCCTCGGTATACGGGGCTGGCGCCTTACCGACTGAGCCACAGGCGCCACCCCCGGCTACTAGGACTTTTTAAAAATTATTTTCCAGGCCAGGTGCAGTGGCTCATGCCTGTAATCCCAGCACTGTGGGAAGCTGGGGCAAGTGGATTGCTTGAGCTCAGGAGTTTGAGACCAGCCTGATCCAAGAGAGACCCCATCTACTAAAAGTTGAAAAAACTAGCTGGGCATTATGGCGGGCGGCTGTAGTCCTAAGCTACTCAGGAGGCTGAGGCAAGAGGATCACTTGAACTCAGGCGTTTGAGGGTGCTGTGAGCTGTGATGATGCCACATACTCTACTCAGGACGATGGAGGGAAACTGTCTCAAAATAAAAATTGTTCTCCATTTATTTTTGTAAGCGTGGGGTGCAAGTACAGTTTTGCTACATTGATCAGTGGTGGTGAAGTCGGTACTTTTTTTTTTTTTTTTTTTTTTTTTTCCTTTTTCACTTTATGGCCCTTGGTAGAGTGCTGTGGCATCACACAGCTCACAGCAACCTCCAACTCCTGGGCTTAAGCCATTCTCTTGCCTCAGCCTCCCGAGTAGCTGGGACTACAGGCGCCCGCCACAACGCCCGGCTATTTTTTTTGGTTGCAGTTCAGCCGGGGCTGGGTTTGAACCCACCACCCTCAGTATATAGGGCCAGCGCCCCACCTACTGAGCCACAGGCGCCGCCCTGAAGTCGGTACTTTCATACGAACATCACTAGAGCAACCCAGGACCCACTGGGCAGCCTCCCTCCTCTACCCTGTCTGGGAGGCTCCATGTTTTCTCTCTCACTGCTTCCGTGCCTCCCGATCACCTCCTGCTTGTGAGAAATGAGGTCTGTCTGTGTTCTGAGTCGTGTCACTGAAGATAATGGCCTTCAGTTCCATCCTTGTCCCTGCCAACGATGGGCTTTGATTTTTGTCTGTGGCTGGATAGTCCTCAGTCGTGGGTATTCACATTTTCTTTATCCAGTCCTGTGATGGACACTTAGGTTCCACATCTTTGCTATTGTGACTAAAAATTCAATAAATGTGTAAGTGCAGGTATCATTTTTACCTATGGATCTCTTTGGATAGATACCCAGAGGTCGGATTGCTGGATCGTATGGTCGTTGTATTTTTAGTTCTTTGCAAAACCTGCCCGCTGTTTTCCATAGAGCTTGCCCTAATTTACATTCCCACCAACAGTGCTAAGAGTTCCTCTTCTCAGCCTCCCTCACCAACATCTATTTTTTCTTTTCAGTAGCCATTCTGATTGGTGTAAGATTATGTCTCATTGTGGTTTAATTTGCATTTCTCTGATTAGTGAGATTGAACATTTTTCATATGCCGTTGTCCATTTCTTGTCTCTTGAAAAATGTCAATTCATGTCCTTAACCCACTTTTTCATGGGGCTGTTTTTTGTTGTTGAGTTTGTGTTCCTTGTCGATTCTGGATGTTGGGCCCCCATTAGATGTGTAGTTTGACGTATTTTCTCCCATTCAGCAGGTCTACTTGCTCTGCGGATCCCCTTTGCTTTGTGAAGTTTGTAGTTAAGACTTTGTGTTGCCTGTGATTTTTGAGGTCTCAGTCATGTCCAAAAGAGATTCCTGCAGTTTTTCTCTAATGTTTTTAGAGTTTCAGGTCTGATATTCAAATCTTTAATCCATCTAGAGTTGATTTTTGTGCATGGTAAGAGACAGGGCCTGGGTTTTGCTCTTCACGTGGCAATCCTTCTTTCCTAGAATCACTTACTGAGAAAGATGTCCTTTCCCCAATGTCTGTTCCTGTTGGTTTTGTCACATCAGGTGGATGTGTGTGGTTTTGTCTCTGGGTTCTCTCTCCTGTTCCTTTGGTGTGTCTATTTTTATACCAGTACCGTGCCACTGTGGATACTCTAGCCTTACAGTCAGGCAGTGCGATGCCTCCAGCTTTTTTATGTTCAAGATTGCTTTGGCTATTCAGGTGCTTTTTTTGTTTCATATGGGACATTTAACATCAGGTATGTGGCTTGCATTGTATTTCTGTCCAACAGCACTGCCTTCCACCCACCATAAATAGGACAGAAATGCACAGCTGTTCACATGGTCCCGTGGTCTCCGTGAGAGCCTTGTGTGCCCATCCTAGTGCCTTCCGGGTTGCACTGCACCACCAGCTGTTTAATTGGTTCCAACTTAGTCCCAGAAGAAGGGGTTTGAGGGAACCGAGGCAAGAGCAGCGACGAGAGACTTCCCGGATGTGGAGGGTTTGGACAGAAACACTACCATTTATAGTGATCCTGGCCTCAGACTTGAGCACTCCCTGAAGTAGATGAGAGTAATGCTCCCTATTCAGGAAGCTGAAATATGTAGGCGAAAAATGCTCCTTATTCCATCAGGAGCCAGAAAAGGCTTTGTTAATCTTTAATCCCAAGAATAAACGCCCAAGTTTATGGCAATCCCTTGAGATCAAAAACATACCCTTTCCAAGTGTGATTTACTCACAGAATGTTTGTTTAATTCTATTTCAGATTCATCCCACCACTTAAAACCTCAAAACGTTGGCCCACACAGTCTTACTGGTAAGTTTGCCTGTATATTCTTTTTTGCAGTTTTTGGCTGGGGCTGGGTTTGAACCCGCCACCTCTGGCATATGGGGCTGGCACCTTACTCCTTTGAGCCACAGGTGCCGCCCACTGCCTGTATTTTTTTAAGCAGAGTGTGTGTTTGACATTATTTTTGAAATGAAGTTGACACTTCTAAGTTGCATGCACCCCATCAGTACTGTGATTAGATGTCTGCTAATCTGCACTTTGCTTCTCCAAAATGATTTATGATGTTTCCATGCCTTAAAAAAAGAGTAACACATGTTCTTTTGCTAAGGCCATGGTCAGGAAAAAGATCCATGATTACATGCCAAATACTATTAAAATAAAAGCTTTTCTTTTTGGTAATGAAACTATTTCCAGGCCCCTGTTTATGGTCTGCTTGTTTCAGGCAGTATCCAAAACAACAGTGTTAGTTCAGCCAAGGAATTCAGACAGTCCCTTCAGTGTGGGCTCACACTCAGCTCACAGCTACAACATACTGATTTGGGCTCTACTTTTTTCTCTGTCTCTCAACCCAAATGTGGTTGTGATGAGTTAACAGTTCTGTAGTGGTAGAAAGCAAGTGCTAGGAAAGTAATATACTACTTAAGGGGAAAAGCTTCTGGGGCTTCATCCCTGACATTGTGGCTATGCTGTTGTTTGCAATGTGTATGAGTTAGCTTTTGCTGTGTGACAAACCACCCCAACATTTGCTGGCTCAAAATAACCATCAGTGATAAATAACTATGTCACAATTCTGTAGGTTGGTAATTGGGGCTGGGCTCAGCTGAGTGATTCTTCTGGTTTCGGCTGTAACTTATGTTTCTGCAAACAGCAAGGCTTTGTTTCTGGGGGTCACCTGGCTGTCAGCTGAGGTGATAACAGGGACAAAGCTGCAGATTGCCCTGAGTGTGTTCATGAGGTGATTGGGCAGGGCACCGGGAGAAGTATCTTGAGGCTGAGGTCAGAACTTGACTGCCATAGCACTGCAGAATCACATTGCAGAGAGCCATGGATACAGGGAGGGGGAGAATTGTAGCCATACTTGACGATCTTCCAACCATGGCATTTTGGTCCATGAAAGCAGCTATGTTAGGCTGAGAAGATGTGGCAAGTGAGGGACTGGGAATGGACGCCCATCTCTTGGTCCGTCCTTCTGCTCTGTTCTGACTGCCGGCATCCTAGAATCCTAGTGTCCCCCCTTGCCATCGGCATCTGAGTTCAGATCCCGAGGTGGTCCTACCAGCACCAGGTTTTCTACCCTCCAGGTCTCCCCTTGCTCTGTGCAGAACTGTCACGTTAGTGGTCATTCTGGCCATCTTTCAGAAGGGCTCTTCTCTGCTCAGGGACCCTCCTCCACCCTGCCCCACCAGCCCCGGCTCCTGTGTGTGGCCTCTCCCTCTCCTGCTCAACTCCCACCATTCCCTTTATTTTTGCCAGTCTGCTCAGCTTCTCTCTTGAGCATGTCTTTCTGCTTACCCCTTCTCTACTGGAAATCCTGCCCGTTTTGCAAGGCCCAGTGGAATTTTCCCTTCTGTGACTGGCCTTCCTGCCCACCCCTGCCATCTGTGAGCTCATTGCCCTGAGTTCCTTCAGAGCCAGGCAGTATCGTCTTTGGCTCACTCTTCTTTCACCTTGGCTGGTCCCACTTCCTTAGTTGCTTTGTTAGCTCTTTGAGAGCCAAGGGCCACATACCCCTTCCTTATTGTCAGCACAGGGCCGAGGGCACAGCAGGTGCCTGGTCAACCAGGAGCAGCGTAGGTTCTACACACTCATCAGCAGCAGTGCATCACTCACAGGGGTGCCTCCGAAAACCAACCCACAGCCCCTTCTGCTGTGCTGTCCACATTCATAAACTTGGACCTCAGGAATCGTGAAGCTTAGATGCTTGTGATCACCCTACAGTTGGCAACTGCTTGTTATGGTGAGAACAGATTTATATAAGGCCTAGGTTTGAGCTCTGGGACCTTACAAAGTTGATCTTAGCTTCAGTTTTTCTGTCTGTAAAATGGGAATAATATGTAACTTGATTGCTGGGGAGATCAAGAAAAGGATAATGTATATAAAAGTGCTTTACAAATCAAAATATAATTAAAACATACAATTGTGGGTCTCTAACCTGCCACGGTTCTAAAAAGGACAGTGACCTAAATGGTGATGGTGGAAGAACAGGCAGCGAGTACAGTGGTGGTGGAGTGGTTAATAGCAGTAACAGGCTTGGCACCTGTCCCAGGTGGCTAAGGCACCAGCCACATTCACCTGAGCTGGTGGGTTTGAATCCAGCCTGGGCCCGCCAAACAACAATGACGGCTGCAACCAAAAAGTAGCTGGGCATTGTGGCAGGCACGTGTAGTCCCAGCTACTTGGGAGGCGGAGGCGGAGAATCACTTGAGCCCAGGAGTTAGAGGTTGCTGTGAGCTGTGATGCCACTGCACTCTACCCAAGGGGACCGCTTGAGGCTCTGTCTCAAAAAAAAAAATAAAGATAATAGTACTAAAAAAATCTGTATTTTTAGGGTGCTGATTGTGTACTGGGCACTATGCTGTTTTATATAGAATTATTGGAGATCTACAGGAAGATTCCCTTGTTCAATTGCATTTGTACCATTTTTATGATCTATTTATAAATTATTCCAGTGGCTTTTTCTCCTCTTCAAAATACCTGGTTAAAACGTGCCTGTCTTTGAGCGAGGAAAGATGTGAAGCTGTTGTGGGGCATCACCAACACACAGCCGAGTACAAGGTCGGGAAAGGAGAACTACTGTATGAAAGAGGGAGCAGGTGTCCAGGGTTGGGCCAGAGGGCACCCAGCTGCCGCAGGGAGGTGAGCAGGGGCGGGGGGATGAGACACCTGCTGAGTCGAGTCTGGTCCAAGCCTGTTCTGGTCTTCAGGCCACTATCTATGGTTGTCACAGCAGGGGGTTGTGAAATTGTCCTCTACTGACCAGCCATTTCTTCTACATTATCTGGCTGCTGTTGACCTAGTACATGGCCTGTCCTTCAGAGATTTTCTAAGTGGCTTTTAATTGTACATACGAGATTCAGAAAAATCAGGGAGGAGAAATTTGTGGGGAGGGAAAAGCAGGGTGAAGTCAGATGCAGTCGGCTGCGGTGTGTGGGGGAGAGCCTGCTTACTAGCAGGTCCACAGCCTCCGAGCTGAGCAGTCAGTACCAGAAGGAAAGTATGTTCTGTTAATAACTCACAGTGGCCAGAAGCACGCCGGTTACTCAGATGCAAGGCAGCTAATCATGGCTAAGCCCTAAGAAATTCCTCCAGAGTGGTCGTAAGAGATGCCACCCAGGGTGGTGAGGAACTCCCTGCCGTTAGTAGAACAGGGAGGGCGCCGTCGGGCAGGTGGAGAGGAAACGTGCGGTGCAGCCCGGATGGCCTTTCCAGTCCAAATGTGCATTTCTGTTGGCCTTAAGTCAAGGATAAAATTTAATGCTTTCAACTGGAATAACATACTTATGTTCGTATTTCCCTGTATTCCCCTCTGCCCTACATCATGATGGACTTCCCAGACTACCAGGCTGTTTTGATGCCACGCTTGGCATTTTAGCCATGGACCAGATCTGGCACCTAAGTTGGAATCTTTTCACCAACTTCTGGTTCTTAAAAAAAAAAAAAAAAAAAAAACAGGAACCAACTTTACAGCAGTGCAGTGTGGATGCCGTTTTTCTGTCCTATGCTGGGACTCAGCCTGGGGGTGGCTGCTCTGTGCACAGGTGTGACACTGCCCCTGTGTGGTCCTCCCCGTGCCGTGTGCCTCCCTTCTGTTCTGAGCCCTGTGACTCTAGGTCCTTTATTATCCTGCAGTGTCCAGTACACTTGTGCAGTTTGACAGCTCATGAGACTTCAAGTACTTGATGGTAGCAAACCATAAACTGGGCTACCATGCTCCGCCTCTGGGCGCCTCTTCTCCCAGGCGGGAACTTCGGTGTTTACAAGAACTGTCTCGGTGGTGGCAGCACTGATAAGGGGAATTGCTGGTGCAAAAGGTCCTATGGGGACAATGTTTGGCTTTGACGTCTTTGCAGGAATGCCAGAAAGAGACCCTTTTAATTGCGTTAGGATCATTGTTAGGAGCCCAGAATTCCACACGGACTTCCAGGAAGGGGAATTTCCTTTGCTTTTTTTTTTTTTTCCTTTAGATCTGACTTAGAAGTTAGAATTATTTTGGTTGCAAATACAAGAAATCCAACTTAAACAAGCATCTTGACTTACGTGACTAAACTCCATGGTAGGGCAGGGTTCAGGCACAGCTGTATCCAGGAGTTCAAAAGATACCAGGCCATTATCACTCTCTACCTCTTGGCTTTGCTTAATTCACAGGCTGCATTCACGGGCTCCTTCCCCCAGAATGATGGCAAAGGTGGCCTTCAGCGCTAGGTTTCCATGCTCACAGCTGTGCATCGGTTGCCATAGTTCCCACAGTAGACCCAGGGAGGTACTATAACTTGGCCTGGTTTTGGATCTCCTGCCTAAACCAGCATGGCCAGAAGCAAGAGGTGACCCGTATGCAGTATCTCTTTGGCCAGAGTTTGTGCATCCCAGGAGAGGGGACGGACCCCATCAGAATCACATGAGATGTGTTCCCCATGAAAAAGGGATTTGTTACAGGAGAACATGCCAAGGAGATAATGTCTACGCCCCAGAATCCCCTGGTTTAGGCATTCTTAATATGGAGTTATTAAACAGAAAGGCTGAAAATGAGATTTGGTTTTGGCTATACTGACAACTACAAGTTTGTCCTGATCCTAGACCAACCACAGTCAGTGTGTGGAGAGGACAGGATGGGGAGCCCAGTGGCAGCTCCCTGTCTGAGGACCTCATGTTTTCCCCCCAGAATCTATGGGAGTAGGACTTCAGACGGTAACGCACCTCGGCAGATCTGCGAATCTCCTGTGGTCATTGGCAAGGCTGGGCATGTGTGACTTTTACTGCGGCGAGGCGTCCTGGCCCTGCTGGTCTGAACCATTGCTTCAAACTCACCCCAGTTATTTTAAACTTGGCGGCTGCATCTTACACTTTCCTTTCCCGTCCTAGTGTAGTGTCCGTGATAAACATAGCTCCTTATGGAACAGGCACAGTGACGCCAGCGGCAGAGTAGGCTGCACTAAATCACATGTTGAGGCTTCTGGGTGTGTATGAAAACTTTTCAGTCACACTTGCCGTTTGCCTAATGCCGGGCTGTGCACTAAGCATTTCACGTGCTTTATCTGAACTACATCTTTCCACACGTGACTATAACTCTGAGCCTCACATCTGTCCTAGTGCCACCTGCTGGAATCAGGTCCTTCCAGCTCACTGGGGACACAGGACACAAACTGGGTTTTTGCCCATGGCAGGTCTGTCCTATCCCCCTTCCCACCCATAGATGCGGGAACCAGAGAACCTGTATTGGAAGAGACTGCTAAGGTCACACCATCAGTGGTGTTCAAACTCTGCTCTTTGGTTTTCTAGCTCTGGGACTTGCAAGCGGGAAGGATGGGTGGGATCCAAGTCCCCTTCCCACTTCAGTCACACATGGTGCTGCTGAGAACCAGGGGTCTAGGGTACTAAGAGTTCAGGGTTGAACATCAGACTTGTGATTGAATACAGATTCTAACTACTGAGCTGTGACAAGGCAAGCTTGCCTGAGTGAGCTCTGAGCCACAGTTTCCTTACCTGTCAATACCTGCCTCCAAATTATGAGGGGACTCAGTGAGGTATTATCTGTGAAGTCCTCGGCCCAGCGCCTGGCACACAGTTGGGGCTTAGCAGAGTTAGCTGTAGCCAGTACATGGCCCAATACAGCTCGGGAGGTGTAATGAAGACATAGCTTCATTACCTCCCATGGTTCCTTTAAACTTTGCTCCATGAGGTGTTTTCCCCACTTCCTGCTAAAAACTTGATCAGGCCTATGACTTTTCTGGCTAGTCTTTGATAAAGAAAAGTCCTAATGCCAAAGCCAGGTGCGGTGGCTCATGCCTATAATTTCAGCACTCTGGGAGGCTGAGGCAGGAGAATTCCGAGGCACTTGAGCCCAGGAATTTGAGGTTGCCGTGAGCTGGGCTGATGCCACAGCACTGTAGCCTGGGTAACAGAGAGACCGTGTCTCAGAGTTGGTCTATTACATATACACATGTGCACACCACACACGGTCCAGGCTGGCTCAGAAGCACGAGAAGGCCTCCTCTAGTCTATAAGCGGTCGGACTCATGCCAAAGAATGGCCAGCCAGGGCTGCCTCTTTCAGCTCCCCATCTCTTCTGGACACTCTGGGTGGTGGGGAGGGGAAGGGTTGGGCAGGTGGTCGCCTGATCAGTGATCACACCTGGCACTGAGTCCCCTGAGCCTGGCAGAAGGGGGAAGGGGCTTTTTCTCTCTCCTCACTGCTGCTTCTGGCTTTTTCCATGACCCCCCTTTCACTCGGTCTCCTGGGTGGTGGCCTTTCCTGCCTGCTGTCCCTGAACAGCTTCTGGGCTCCGTGCTCTCTGGGGTCCTCTCTGCAACCGGCACCCTCCTAGGTAGCACCTGTTCTGAGCAGACCCAGGCTAGATTCCGGGTGCCCAGGCTCACATTAGGGGAAGGGGCTGCACCTCTAGTCACTTGTCACGCTTACTTTCTCAGGCAAATGTCATATACTGGTCTCAGAACTCAGGCATTTCAAGCCCTCCAGACACAGCCTTCCAAAGCCTTTTCTCTAGGCTTGAGCCTAAAGGCCAGCCCTCTCCACTCTACAGCCGCAGGAGCCTGAAACTCAGCATTTCCAAGGAATCTTCCTTGCACACTCCTCTCTTTCCACTGTCCAGACCTGTTTGTGTTCTCCTCCTGGGTCTCGGAGCCAGCTAGATAACTTAGAAGTTTCCACACGCTGGTCTGGCTCTTTGCTTTGGAATTTCCCTTCTGTTATATTTTGATATTGTGGTGGAAACTTTCTCTTTAGCATCTTGTAATAGTAACTGTTAACCTCTGACCCCGTATAAGAAACTCAGCACCCTGAAAAGTGGTCCTCCCTGGTCCAGCGTTTCAGACCCACCCAGGAGTGAGGAGCTCCTTACCTCCTTCCCAAATCATTGCCTTCGGTAGACAGCTTGAGGGTGTGTGTCACACCCTGTGCTTTTAATAGGGTAGAAAGGGGGTGTGTGCATGCAGCCTGGGTGGTCGGGCTTCCAAAGTGGGGCTCAAACACCTTTCCCCAGGACCATAGGGAAGCCTCTGACGGGTGTCTCTGGTTAGGTCCCTGCCTGCACCCCCAAGTGCACCTGCTAGGACCCCAACAGAAGGCTGCTACTTGGAAACTCCACCTCCCCCCGCCGCATTGCCATTTCTCATGCACATGACCCTAACGTGTCTCTTGATCTGATCCGAGGCTGATGTGTGTGCTTCCTGGAGGCATTCCGATTGAGGCTCCAGGCAGCTCGTGAACTCTGCCAATGCAGGGTTTGCGGGAGGTGATCTGACTCCCTCCACAGAACCCCCCTTTCTATGAACTTTGGCAGTTTCCTCTTCTGCTCACATGGCCTTTGAAGTCCACGTGCTCTTCTGCCTTCTCCAGGCTCCACACTGAACTCAGTCTCTCTGCCAATAAGCCCTCCCGTCGTGTGCAGTGGGGCCATTCTGTCACTGAGTCTTGGAGCCGTTCGATCACTTCCTGAGTTTAGGCCACCACCAAGCAGTGAAGATGGCCTCTCAGATGAACAAGTAACAGACACAGGCTAGCAAGATGCTCAGTCACCTAAAGTTGGAATTGCCTGGGGACAATAGCCTTAAGAATGGATTAAAGGCAGTTGGAGTAGTTCAGTCATACACTGCTTCCCTTAGCAAGACTCAACATCATATATCCAGACGCGAACCTTCTTTACGTTCCCAGGTTACTTTTACTGGCTGTTTGTAAAGATGGTAGGACACAGCTCCTTCCCTTCCTTCCTACTATCACGTCGTCCTCCCCTTCCCCCGCCAGCCAGATTCATCACATGAGCTTTGCCCACCTCCTCCCAAGATGGGTTACTGAGAGGATTGAGTAAAATAATCTATATGAAATGCTTAGCACAGGTGGAGCACACAGGGAGAACTCAATATTGGTGGCCAGTATTTTCCCATCACAGTATCACCTACATTTTACAGGTGAGAATTTGAAGAACAAGCCAGGCATGGTGGCACACACCTGTACTCCTAGCTAATTGAGAGGCTGAAGCAGGCTTCCTGGAGCCCAGGACCTCAAGTCTACCCTAGGCAATGTAGTGAGACTCTCTATAAAAATAAAATCTGCAGAATACTTTTTCTTGTGGATAAATGGCTTCACGGGGACACTTTTGTATATAAGTTGCACTCGCTGTTTCGTTCAAGAGAACATTTAGTAGCTGGTTTGCTTACAAATAACCTAGCACATTTGAAAACAAGCTATGTTTACTAAACAACTTCACTTTTTTTTTTTTTTTTTTTTTTTTTTTTTTAGGCCTTGCCTCATTTTAGGATTTGGGTAAGTGATTTTTGCCACCAGAAAGGGGAAATTGATATTTTTACAAGGACTATGAAAATAAGCAAACCAACTATATTTAGCTAAATGCTCTCAATGCAGATCACTTTATTTTGCTCCCTCAAGAAAAGATCAGCACAGTTGGCCCCTTGAAGCAGCCCAAGGAGGTCTGGAAGGAGCTGGAAACTGTCTACGGGTAGAGGACGAGGCAGAGGCTGAACTACTAGGATGAGCCACACTGAAGGCCACAGGCCAGGGGGCATGTGTGAAGAGCTGACTGAGGGCAGTGCCGGGATGCTCACTCAGGAGGCGGTTCCTTCCACAGTTTGCTCCCAGGGTGTGTCTATGGGTGGTGGGCAGCCCGTAGTAGGTGGTGCTCTGGTCCCGTGTCCCACCACGTGCCTGTATCGTGCCCCACATGAGTGTGTGTGTAGTGTCAGGCCTGACTGAGCACATCTCCCTGGACGGACTGCGGCTGGCAAGCTATAAAGAGGGCAGCGGGGCCCCTCAGGGCTGGATGAGGGGGCTCTGTCAGCCCACTGCCCTCTCCCTGAGCTCCTCAGTCCCCTCCCCTGGGCAGAGGGGAGCCACGTGGCCTGTGCAAAACCATCGCGCTGCTATTGAGCAGATAAAGCTCGAGGGAGCCCCTTGCCACCTCTCCTCAACCAGCAGGGCCTGCGTTACAGGGACTTCCACTGGTGGTAACCTGTCCCGTGCTCTGTGGGTAACGTGGCATTCCTAATTTTTTCTAAAGCAAATCCCCCTCCAACTGATGGTGTAAATCTCGGAACCCACAAAAACCGGATCTGTCCCTAGGTGAGGGGCGCACCCTCAGGGTCTTCCCCTCTGCCCTGTTGGGTGGTCACCACCATGCTGAGACTTGAATGTGCTTCTCATAAATGTGCCCTTGTGCAAGCTAGACCGTACTTCCTGCTGGGACTCTTAACCCTTACGTGAAGGGAAGGGAGGGCTGGGGGGAACTCTTCTGTCTGGCTCCTTCCTGGCCACCAGATGCTATTCCCAGAGTGGGAAGGTGCCACCGTTCCTGCAGGAAGGCCGGGCAGCCTCGCCTAGATCTCTCAGAGGGAGGTCTGACAAAGGAGACAGGCTTGGAGAGCCCTGTGTGAGCCTTCGCCTGGCTGGAATAGACCCAGTGGAAAATTCTCCTTTATAAAGAAAAAGAACATTCTTGAAACTGTCAGCTTTGGCAGAATCACAGTTGTACTCTCGAGCTTGAAAAGGAGCTGGCCAGCCTGCAGGGCTGTGCTGATGCAACGTCCCCGCTGCCTCTGAGCCCCCATGTCCCTCCCTGTCACCACACAGGGGCTGGGTACTTGGCTCATCTCCTCAGCTAGGGTGAAATGCCTTGAGGACAAAACGGGAGGGAGAGGCCCCTTGTATGTGAGTGCCTTTTTTGCATTCTGTGAAAATCACTTTGAAAATGTCCTTTTTCAGTGACATTGCTAGCCAAATTCGGCCCCTGGAGAAAAACCAGAGAATTGATTAAAATGGGCCTGGGGCATCCATGCTGTCCTTCCTGATGGACCGTCCAGTTTGGGGTAAGGGGACAGCTAAAGGGGCTGACTCTGCAGGCTGTTGCAGGGTTTTTTGTGTTTAGATTTTTCTGGTTTTGCTTTGAGACATTGGAAACTTAGAGTTGAATACTTTTACACCTATAAAGAGTAAAATGGTAACAGTGCCACCAGGTGTGAGGCGGCGACTAACTCTACAGCGTACTCTCCCCAGGTTTCTGTCACCAGCGCTGGTTCTGACACAGCCATACTGGTCTTCCTTTCTCTCCTTGGGTAGTAGCAGAGATGATGAAACCAGCCAGAGTCATCACCAGCATTGAGATTGTCTGACTTAGCCCCACTGCTTTAAACTAACTGCATCGTCTCCTTTGCACTTAGTAACAAATGGCAGAACTTAGTCATGGTTCGGCTAACTAGGTAACAGTTATTTCACTGCCACTCTCCATGGTTTTTTGTTTTGCATTTTTGTTAAAAATACATTACAGACTCAAAAGGGTAATGGTTAGAATATAAAAAGCTTCCCATATATTTCATCCTCTTTGAAAATATCCTGACACCTTTGCTAATCCTGTGATTTTTCAGCTGCTTTTAGTTATAGATTTGACCCAGTTATTCAGCTTCTATTGTGTCCTCTGTAAATTGAGACTTCACAACAATCTCGTCTTTTACTCACCACATAGTATTTTGTGTTTCTGGATGAAGCACTCTGAGTCACTCAGATCTCCATCCCTCAAATGGAGGATACAGTTATATTGTTTATATTAGTAATGGTTTCAATGTTTGTTTTTTTTCTTTCTGTACTCAAACACAGAGATGCACTTTACTATCTGAGGGCAGGGCATTAAGAGGTGGTTACTTATACATTAGATTAGTTGCTTAATTGGGGCTATTTTTCCTGAAAAGGATGTGAAAAGAGTGTGAATACATCTTACAGATTGTTTTTTCAATATTTGACAAGGGCTATAATGATTAGTCATGATCTTATATATTGTCTAATTTTTCATCTCATGACTTCTAATGTCAGAAAAATGTTGACAGTTTCATGTTTGCTTTACCCCTAAGCCCCAGTCTTTGAGGATGTATTTCTCCCAGGATTAGCTTCTGGGGGACTCCTCTCTTTTCTTGCTTTCTGAATCCCTTTGGCAAAGTCCAATGTGACAGTGGTGGTGGGGGGGGGGGCTTGGAGAGCCAGAATTCCTGGTCCACCAGACAGTCCAATGCATGGGCTAGTGATTTTTGTGTGTGTGTGTGTGGACATTCATCTTTCTTGGTTAAGGCCACAGCCACTGTCCCTATTATTTGAAGGATAATACACACTCAGCTGGTTGTACCTACCTACCTTGGACATCTATCCCCTTTCCACAGTTGACAGTAGCCATGTTGAGACCATCTGATTCAAGGTAATTGCAAGGCTAAGCAGTATCAGGATGGCATGACAGTTCCCTGTAATTTCAAAGCACATTTGAGCTTTCATTGTTGTTCATAAGTAAGTTACAATGCACTGAAATTCAGACTCTGCTGACTAGGATGGAGGAGAACAAGGGCAAGCTTTGAGAGTACTTGGGACAGGTCAGGATAGGGTTTGTGTTTTTAGTGAAGGGTAATATTTTGCAGACATTTTGGAATTTTGTGGTGAGGGCCTAGAGATAGAACAGAGACAGTAGAAGCCCCACCCCTTCCTGCGGCCCCACAGGCTCTTGGGTCTTTCTTGGTCCCAGGCTCAGTCCTGCCTACATGGAGCACTCCCTCCAGGTACACAAACCTGTGTGTTTTATCCCTTCCCACGATTCACATGATCTCATTTACATCTTTATCTTAGACCTAGGATACTGGCCCAGGGTAGACACTCAGTATTTACTTGAGAATGAGTGAACAAGAGAACAAACCCATGTGTTCAGGGTCATGAGAGGAACTGCCTTTATAGTCAGACTTTAAGATAAAAGCCCCTGAAGTAGCAATGAAATATTTTTGTCTTTCAAAGTAAGAATTATGATTTTTTGAGACAGAGCCTTAAGCTCTTGCCCTGGGTAGAGTGTCATGGCATCATAGCTCACAGCAACCTCCAACTCCTGGGCTCAAGCGATTCTCCTGCCTCCACCTCCCAAGTAGCTGGGACCACAGGCACCCGCCACAATGCCTGGCTATTCCATCATTGTTTGGTGGGCCTGGGCTGGATTCGAACCTGCCAGCTCAGGTGTATGTGGCTGGTGCCTTAGCCGCTTGACCCATAGGCGCCAAGCCCAAGTAAAAATTATTTTATAGCATATCAGCATGTGAGGCTGCTTAGCCTTAGGTGGTGTTGACACACTCATTTGTTAGACTGCAATTCGAGATTTTTAGAAAAAGTTTAGTATCAAAAGCCTTAAAATATTCCTTCTTTAAAACAAATTATTACTATAGAAATTAGTGGAGAAAAACCAATAGATATTCGATAGGAAGGGGACTAGGTTGATTTGGAATTACAGCAAAATTATAAAACAACCTAAGATTCTATAATAAGATTCTATAATAATTCTATAAACAACCTAATATTCTATAATAAGATTCTATAATTGTATAAAATGGAATCTCACATCAATCACTAAAAGTAGTGCATGTGTTTCTACATTAATTCCTGCCCAAAGTGCATAACCTGCATCTGAGCAGAGAGAGACATCTCACAAAACTGAACTGCAGGGCATTCTGCAAAATGGATGACTTTTACTTTTTTTTTTTTTTTCCTTGAGACAGTGTCACTCTGTTCCCCAACCTAGAGTGCCATGGGGTCTTCATCCACAGCAACCTCAAACTCCTATGCTTAAGTGATCCTCTTACCTCAGCCTCTGGAGTAGCTGGGCCTATGGGTGTATATCACAAAGCCTGGCTCATTTTTCTGTTTTTCGTAGAGACGGTCTTGCCGTTGCTTAGGCTGGTCTTGAACTCTTGAGCTCAAGCAATCCACCTGCCTTAGCCTCCCAAATTGTGGGATTATGGCATGAGCCGTCACACCCATCTTGACCTTAAATATTAACAGTATCGTAAAACACAAAGACTCAAAGTGCCCAAGACTGAAGAGACGTGATATTTGAGAACAGTGTAATTTTGGGTTGACCTTTACTATGAAGGACATTACTCAGTTGTCAAAATCGGAGGTTGATAATAGTAACATGTCTGTTAATTCCTCATTTGACTAGTTGTGGTGTGGTTATATAAGAACTCCTGACTCATAGGAATACATACCAAAGCATTCAGGGCTAAGACATCATATCTGTCTGTCTCCCTTTCTCCCCACTGAAAGGGCAGGTGTTAAATACAGGAAAATGTCACCATTTGAGGCGTCCACATCTGGGCAAAGGGCATCAGAATTGTTTGTGCTGTCCTTGCAACTATTCTCTAAGTCAGTGGTTCTCAACCTGTGGGTCACGACCCCTTTGGGGGTCAACTGACCCTTTCACAGGGGTCGCCTACAACCATCAGAAAACACATATTTCGAATGGTCTTAGGAACCGAGACATGGCTCCTCTACCCGTCTCCAGGCAGGTCCACCCACGTGCGGATACGCCCACATACGAGTACCTGGCGCGATGATGTCATTGTACAAATACAGGTGTATGTGATGGGGTTGGCCCCATAATGTGGACCAGTCACACTTGTGTAGAGAGCAGCTACTCTGCTAAAAGCAGCTGCTGTGTTGAAAGCAGCAATATTGGAGGTAGAATGACACTTCATGAATTGTAATTATTGGGTAAATGTAAAAGCATGTACTGTAAAATCAACTACTGAAAAAAATGTCTGCCCTGGGAACGTAATCTGGATGCTGATCAATCTTTTTATATTCGGCTGTTGTTGTGAATACTGCCCCCTTGTGATAGTAACAGGTATGTAAAAAAAAAAAAAGAATGGTAAGTCATAGGAAACTTTAACTAACTGTATTGACTGAACTATGCCACGGATCGTCTTTTGTATTATTAAAGCTATTGCTATATATTTTCATTAGCAAAACACCCCATGGTAATGGATTGTGTAGAGAAGAACGTTAAGAAAATATAGTGAGGATTTTTGACAGTATGGTTTTACCTCAATTACAGCAGGAATTGAGGAACCGAATTGTGTTATTTGTTGTGAAGTTCTATCAGCCGAATCTATGAAGCCAAACAAACTAAAAAGCCATTTTGATAGCAAGCATCTGAGCTTTGCCAGCAAGGATACCAACTATTTTAGAAGCTGACGGACTCAAGAAAGCCGGACTTGACACTGGTGGCAAGTACCACAAACAAAACATAGCGGCCGTCGAAGCTTCATATTTGGTGGCCCTCAGAATCGCCAGAGCTATGAAACCTCACACCACTGCTGAGGATTGACTGTTGTCAGCGGCCAAAGGCATTGTTCCAGTTATGATCGGAGATGAATTTGTTACGAAATTGAGTGCAATTTCCTTATCTGACGACACTGTCCGCAGAAGAATAGACAACATGTCGGCTGATATCCGTGATCAGGTAATCCAGGAAATCAAATCTGCTCCACTTCCAGTGTTGAGTATCCAGCTTGATGACTCTATGGACGTTGCAAACTGTTCCTGGTTTACGTGAGGTATATGAATGATGGTGACTTTAAAGATGTAAACCTCTTGACATGACAACTACTGCACATGACGTATTTGACACGGTTCATTTACGAGAGAGCATATCTCTTGGGAAAAGGTTTGTGGTGTTTGCACAGATGGTGCTGCAGCTATGCTAGGATGTCGATCTGGATTTCAACGTTTGGTACTGAATGAGTCACCAAAAGTCATCGGAACTCACTGTATGATTCATCACGTATTAGCGATGAAGACGCTGCCACAAGAGTTACAAGAAATAATGAAAAGCGTCATAAGTTCTGTCAATTTCGTAGATGCGATCACTTTAAACAGTCAACTATTTTTGCAACTGTGCGATGAGCTGGATGCACTGAACAATGGTCTGCTATTTCACACTGAAGTGAGACAGTTGTCGAGAGGAAAGTTTTAAAACGTGTTTTTGAGCTTCGTGATGAACTCAAAACATTTTTTAACCAGAAGTAAGACCGCAGTTCGAAGCACTTTTCAGCAATAAAAGTGAACTGCAGAAAATAACTTACTTGGTTGACATCTTTGCCATCTTGAATGAAATAAATTTATCACTGTACAGACCAAACACAACATGCCTTGATTTGTCCGAAAAGATGCAATCATTCCAAATGAAACTTCAGCTTTGGCAAAAAAAAAACAATTGGATGAAAATAAAATTTACATGTTGCCTACCCTATCTTTCTTTGAGGAACATGACGTTAAACCAGACAAAAAGATTACGATAATTCCTGTGAAAGAACACTTGCACATGCTTGTAGATGAAATTTCATCATACTTTCCAAATCTACCTGACACTCCATTTGCACTTGCCAGAAGCCCATTCGCAGTCAAAGTTGAAGATGTTCCTGAGACAGCACAAGAGGAGTTCATTGAACTTATTAACAGCAATGCAGCGATAACTGATTTCTCTACAATGCCACTTACAAAATTCTGGATCCAGTGTTTGCAGTCATATCCTGTTCTGAGACTGAGTTGCGCCACCACCTTTCATTTCCAATGACATATCTGTGTGAAACAGGGTTTTCTAGCTTGTTGATTATCAAGTTGAGGAAGATGATCTTCGTTGTGCTCTTGCAAAGACTGCCCCGAGAATTTCTGAGCTGGTGAGAAGATGCAATCTCAACCTTTGCACTGACGCTGGCTTTTTACGCATACTGTTGCGAAATGTAGCAATGTAGTTTATTGTTATATTAAGACTGTTACCCAGGCTACACCATGCTTCAAAACAAAATTTCATTTATTTCTAATTAGAAATAAATATTTCACAATGATTACATATTGTTTTTGTGATTAATCACTATGCTTTAATTATGCTCAATTTGTAACAATGAAAATACATCCTGCATATCAGATATTTACATTACGATTCATAGCAAAATTACAGTTATGAAGTAGCAATGAAAATAATTTTATGGTTGGGGGTCACCACAACATGAGGAACTGTATTAAAGGGTCATGGCATTAGGAAGGTTGAGAACCACTGCCCTAAGTCCAAACTCATGCCAAAATAAAAACCTTAAAACATGGCACCCTGTAACTAATCACATAGGGAAAAGCTTTTGCTAGAAGAGCAAAATACAAAATTGTATATCAAAGTGTGATTTCTGCTACCTTAAAAACTCAGACAAGATTAGAATGTTAAGGGTAGCGCCTGTGGCTCAAAGGAGTGGGGCGCCGGTCCCATGTGCCAGAGGTGGTGGGTTCAAACCCAGCCCCGGCCAAAAAAAAAAAAAAATTAGAATGTTAACTTACTGTATTCACTTCTAATATATTTTACAATTTTTTCTTTAGTACATAATTTTTTTAAAAATTAAGAGGGAAGGGCAGTGCCTGTGGCTCAGTCGGTAGGGCGCCGGCCCCATATACCGAGGGTGGTGGGTTCAAACCCGGCCCCAGCCAAACTGCAACAAAAAAATAGCTGGGCGTTGTGGCGGGCGCCTGTAGTCCCAGCTGCTCGGGAGGCTGAGGCAGGAGAATCGCCGAAGCCCAGGAGTTGGAGGTTGCTGTGAGCTGTGTGAGGCCACGGCACTCTACCGAGGGCCATAAAGTGAGACTCTGTCTCTACAAAAAAAAAAAAAAATTAAGAGGGAAAACTTACAGGCTCCGAATGATCAGAGTGACTCCCCGTGTCTTTACCACCCTCACCCCATTCCAGGGGGGTGCATGTGCACATGCGTGTGCATAAACACACTTTAAAAACTTTTGGTCTTTTTAAGTTTTCTGGGAAAACTCTATATTGGTCAGGATTATAAATGAGATGACCTCTTCCTCCTAGTCTGGCATTGGAGTTCTTGCCTCCCATTTTTTTGGGAGTCAGCACTTCTGATATAGAAGCTGTGTTTGGTACTTTTTAAAAGTTATTCCAGCTACAGGTTTATTTAGCCAAAGTAATCCTCTCCAGTTTTACTGAAGGAGCTGACCATGTCCACAACCAAATCTGCCTCTAAACTGGAATTCAGTTGTGCCTTAGCTCAGCTTTCTTGTTGAGGGCGGGGGTACGCAGGACTCCGTCATTGGGTGTTCTTGTACCCTTCCTCTCTGAGTCTTGCAGGTTGCTTGCCTTCCAGACTTTCGGCCGAGGTCTGCCTGTCTCTGGATGGCTGTGGTACAGGGTGGCAGGCACAATTGCGGGGTTGGGGGTGTGGGGCAAGTGCAGGTAATCACGGAGATGCTGGTGATTGGTAAGTGCCAGTAGACATGTCTCCAGGCAAACTTCCTTCATGTGGTCTCGTGATTTGAGAGACTGCCTGGCCTTCATGATGCGAAGGTTGGCATGTTCTTATCTGCCAACTCTGGTGTCTAGACGTCCTCCTTGGCCACATCACTTCATCCTTAAAAAGGAGGTCGTAAATAGCAGTCCAGTTCTTGGGCATCAGTATTCCAGAGCTGAGGCTGGAAACCTGTGCTTTGCACTTGACAGGATAATGCATGAACCCCAAGAGACCAGAGTGTGCAGACTAGTCCAAGCCTGCTGGGGAACAGCCTGAGATGACATCTACAGCTGCTGGCTCGATGCCGTTGCCTTCATAGGGTGGGAAAGTGGGTGTTGAGAGTTTCACTGGTCTATGTAAGTGCAACCTTGGTATTAAAAACCAATCAACATCATCCCACCAGCTCCCTCTGAGCTGCCCCATCCACTTTCCTGCAAAGGAAGTGTTGAAATAGACCAATCAGGTGGATTTCCAGGGCAGGTCTCTGGGGGTTGGGGAAGGGTTGTGAGCATGGTAGGCCTCCGCAGTCCTGAGCAGTAAATATGGCTAAGCCACCTACTCCATCTGGGAGAGAAGTTCATAGTTTATGGGCACGGGCAGGTGAACGGGTCAGGGACAGGGGCCCGTGGGCGCCGGCAGGCGAACGGGTCAGGGACGGGGGCCCGTGGGAGTGGGCAGGCGAACGGGTCAGGGACGGGGTCCCGTGCTAGGTCCTCTGAGTGTAGCAGTTCCCACTGTGCACAGACTTGGGTTGGGGCAGGGGTGACCCAGGTTGAGGCTACAGTGAGCTGTGATTTCCTCACTGCTTAGTTCAGGCCAAGCTAAACCAAAGAGGGGGCATTGATCCTCTAGACCTAGAAAGTTCATTGAGTTTGCCATTTAGGGAAGGCTAGCAGAGTGTTCTAGGTGTGTGTTCTTGCCCTGGCCCCCCTGGAGCATCGTTCTGGAGACCCTGGACAAACAGGGCAGAGTCTCACAATACCTTCCCAGGTCCTGCTGAGTCTGCTTTCCCAGTGTGGGAGGCCTGGCCTGGATGCTGCAGGTAGGTGCTTTCTGTGGTCCTGGAGCAAAGCACTGGTTGAACTTACAGCCCCACTTCCAGGATCACTGTAGGATTTTGCTTGTTCGCCCCCACCACAGAAAGTAAATGGGGTGAGACACCCTCAGGGAGGGAAGAAAGGGAAGCAGTGAGACCAGCCTGGAGTTTGCAGATCTGATGTACTTGGTCGAACTGCTGGAATATGCTTTATTCATCTGGAATCAGACTTGGCCCCTTGGTTTCATTTATATGTGGCACTTGGCTTTGCCTTTTGCAGGCTTTATAGATGTTTCTGGATACCCAGAGTTACCGCAAAGCAGCCTTTTTGTTGAACAATATGCTCCCAGTTTCCCTGGGCAGTGCCTCCCCATGATAAAAGCCTGGACGCTAATATGCAATTTTTTAATCTATCATGTGACAAAAAACAGAACAGTGGTCAAGAGTCCTACACCTACATTAGGTTGGAAGTCTCTCCATTTATCTTGGGTATTTTTAAAACCCAAATTTTTATAGCATAATTTTTTACTCAGGTGTTACTTCCATTTTCAGGCTATCATTGTTTCAAAGATTCTGCACACTGATATAAATTCAGGGTGTGGCACTTTGTAAGCATTCAGTAACTAGTTAATAGGAACCAGCAGAGTAAAGAGAACATAGCACAGGTGTTCTTTGTTAGGAAAGCTGATGTCCAATTCCACTTCTCCCCCCCCCCCCCCAAAAAAAATCCCAGAAGTAAGGAGAAACGAGCTGGAACAAGGCCTTATAATTCTTTTATTAACTGCTGGGCACAGTGGCTTGTGTCTAATCTCAGCACTTCCAGAGGCTGTGGCAAGAGGATTACTCAAACCCAGGAGTTTAAGACCAGCCTGGGCAAAATAACAAGAGCTCATCTCTATAAAATAACTTTAAAAAGCAGCTGGTGTGATAGCTCATGCCTGTAGTCCCAGCTACTCTGGAGGCTCTATTGAGCCCAGGAAGTTGAGGCTGCAGTGAGCCATAATTTCATCTCTATGCTCCAGCCTAAGTGACAGAGGGAGACCTTGACCTTATTTTCAGAAACTTAGACCTAGAAAGGCATAGTGGCCCAAGTTTATTACCATAACATAAATATTCTGACATATTCTTAGAGCAAGAATAATTGTTCCCCCATCATAGGGTGGTTTTGGGGACAGAGGTTAGTGTATGCAAGGCTCTGTCAGAATTAAGTCCTTAATATGTGTTAGCTGGTACTGTTACTGTCAATTCCTGTTTGGTTGCCTTCCCTCCTTCCATTTGACTGAGGATGGAGACTGTCCCTGCTTGCTCTGTCATGCCATCCCCCCAGTCTGGCCAGTAGGAGTTGGGTTAGTGTGTGCTCACTGATGGAAGTGTCTTGCGAAGGGTGGAAGGTGGGCCAAGTCTGAATCAGAACGCATGCCTGACTTGATCTCCAGGCTTTCCATATGGCTCCAGTTAAGCTCTGACCTCTGAGCTTCCAGGTCATCACCTTGAACACGCTCTGTAGGTCCCTCCTGGTGGGTACCATGTGTGCAGGTACCAGCCACCCCTGTCTACCAGACTTTCATGGAGAGCGTGTTTGTGCTTGTGTGGCCACTAGGTGTCGCGGTTGGTCAGCAGAGAAAGCAAAAAAGATTGGGAGAGAGAAGGATTGGGCTTTTCACTCTCCCAGTAAGGTGGAGGGAGTGACACAGAGCTGCCTTTGCATGAGTTGGCTGGGTCCCCCTGGGGAGGCCAGGGGTGGCCCCAGGGCTTGCACCCATGGACTTTAGAACCAGGTGTAAGTTAGAGCCCCGGCTCTGCTCACACCAGCTGGATCCTCACGGGGCATTTTGCTTCAATGGAGGAAGGGAGCCAGCCACCGTAAACAGCCACAAGAGCCACTTCTGGTGCTTCATACTGTAAAATGCTGCTTTTCTGTTCCCTGCTGAGTCAAGAGCTAAAGCTTTGTAGGTTTTGTGCCTTGCTCCCAGTCTTAGAAAGCCTCATTTACAAATAGCCCCTTAGGCGGTGCCAATAGCTCAGTGGGTAGGGCGCTGCCAGGTACACGGAGGCTGGCAGGTTTGAACCCAGCCCGGGGCCAGCTAAAACAACAATGACAACTGCAAGAACAACAAAAATAGCCGGGCATTGTGGTGGACATCTGTAGTCCCAGCTACTTGGGAGGAGACTAGAGAATCACTTAAGCCCAAGAGTTTGAGGTTTCTGTGAGCTGTGACACCATAGCACTACCAAGAGTGACACCTTGAGAGTCTCTCAAAAACAAAATAGCCCCTTAAACAGCAGAGTGGGTGGTGTGTCAGTCTCAGGTTAAAAGGGCAGCCTGTAACATTTGGACACTGTCAGGACTCCTTGGAGTGTCACTGTGGAGCTTAATCAGCATAAAACAAAGTATTTTTTGCTTAACTGGGGCTTGGCGGGGAAGCAGTGAGGCAGCACTGTCACAAAATGTCCTTTGCTGGGATTGTTCGAGGCAAGGGTTCCTTTATTGCGTAGACTCTCACTTGGATCAGGGTGTCTTATTTTTAAAATTTAGACTTGTCCAGGGATAATGACTAGTATTTGTTGCACACCTACTAGGTACAAGGCATTATGCAAAACACTATCCATGTCTTAAGGCATTTAGTTTTCACAGGAACTGTATGAGGACTTGGCACAGTTTTTGTTGTTGTTTTTTGTAGTTTCTGGCTGGGGCTGGATTTGAACCCGCCACCTCCAGCATATGGGGCCAGTGCCCTACTCCTTTGAACCACAGGTGCTGCTCAAGTATAGGTACAGTTTTATGCCCATTTTATAAATGAGGAAATTGAGGTGCAGCCATATTATACTGGCCAACAGGTATGAAGTAATAGAGGTCGTTTATTCCAAGAGCCTTAATATTCCCACAATAATCCTATTACCTTCAGTTTACCAAGAAGGGAGCTGAAACGCAGGTTATACAGCTTTGTCGGGGTCACACAGGGAATGAGAAGAATCAGAACACAAACCCAGACTTACCTGACTGTGGGGTGTGTTTAACCACTGTACGGGACTGCCTCCCACAGTACACTGCAGTAGGCACTTGGTGAGTGAGTTGACTAGTTCCCAAACTGTAATCAGCTGACAGAAGACTCCCGGAGAACCCTGCACACCTTGACACTCCTCCCTCCCCAGGCCGCACCACTTTGCCCTCCGTTAGTATTATTGGATTTTACTCCGAACTTTAGAAAGATTTTTTTTACTGATGTATAATAGTTGTACATATTTTAGGGGTACATCATATTTTGATACATGTAGACTGTGTAGTGATCAATTCAGAATATCTGGGATCTCTGTCACCTTAAATATTTTTTGTTGGGGACAAGTATTCTCATCTAGCTATTTGAAATATAAAAACTATTTCTCACTATACTAAATACTAGGACTTATTCCTTCTAACAGCACTTTTGTGCCCCCAGCCCCTTTCCCGCCTCTGGTGACCCCCGTTCTCCACTTTCTCCCTCTGACACCCACTGTTTAGCACCCACATGCTGTCCCAGACTTGTTTGTAATAAGAGATTCTTCTATCAGCAGGCGGGAAAAGGTGTCCATGGCAAATGTTTTCAAGACGTACTTCCACAGAAAGCATCCAGGCTAATTTTCTTTGCTTCACGTTTTCCCAGCAGAGGCGTTGCTTGAATCTCTTTGCTCTGATATAGTCATGTCTGGCCTTGTCACTGGGGCCGGCCAGTGTCCAGGCACTGTCAGCATGTGTCTGGTGTGTGTACGGGGGCCACCCAGCACCCCTCCCCGCCCCCGTCCTGAGGCTAGGCCAATGCCGGGGTGGTGAAGAGCGTGGGGGTCTGCTGCCCAGGAATATGCTGGTCACTGCTGCCAGGTACAGTGTCTGGTCATCACAGGGCCCATGAGATTGAAGGTCGCAGGCCACACTAATAATCCTCCAGTCCCCAGGGTTTGCTGCTGCTCTGCTCTAATGGGGCTACAGTAGGAAACCAAAACAGAACAAAAACGAAACCTCTTCACACCTGTCGTTCTGAGCCCTGAACTTTGTGTCCCCGTCCCTGCATTTTCTCTCGAAGTGAGATGAGCCACCTGGAGTCTTTCTCAGAGCTTCCCAGACTCGCAGCATCTCCGGGCAGGCATGATGTGGCTGCCTCCAGGAAAGCACTGATTTTCCTTCTGAATGTTTCTCCCTCTAACAAGGTTTTTTTCCCTACTGAAACTACAGCCAAAACAAATATTAAAACTGCTTTGCTCCTACCATGCTGCCTCCAGTGCAAACCCACTGCCCATCCTGAACCAGAAGGGGGAGGCTGGTGTCCAGAGCCGCCGTCCTGTGAGCAGTGGCCACAGCAGCACGCGTTCCTGGGGACCTTGCCTAGCATCAGCCCTGACTCCGGCCTTGTCCCTCCCGCCCCATCGTGCAGCCAGAACAGGCTCTTCATAAACTCCCGACCTGATTCTGCCACTCTTTTTCTCTTTGGTGACCTTCCCCTGAGTTCAGATACAGTGCGGGGGTGGGGTGGGGGTGGATATTCGTCTGGGGGGTATGCAGCACACCAGTACTGGCCTTGGGGTTCCTGTTGCACCTTCCAGCTCACCTGCCGTGACATTACCCACTCTGTTGTGAAGTTTGTTTCCCTTCCACTGTAGTCTTCAGCCCCTTGACGACAGTGGGACGCTCTTACTGGAGGCTGTAGCCCCACGGCCTGGCAAGGCAAAACGGGCATTCAGTGTAGCGTGTCCACGGGCAGCCCTGCCGCTCCGACCTCAGCCTGGGCATCCTTCATGATGGCTGGCTCTGTTCTGCTTTAAAGCTTTAGCATCTTGGCAGGGTCAGGGTTCTCATACAAACAAGAACCTAGCACTAGTGATCTCCTAGGATCAGGGTATATTTAGCACACTTTGTTAATTACTGTCATTATGACCCTAGGACATTATAAAACTCTTAAGTGCTCTTGATTCATCAGAGGCAAGTTAGAGTACCCACTTAGCAGACAGCGTGCACTCAGCTTGAGGAGGCATAAGGATGGGCAGGATGGGTTGGCCCCCTGAAGCTTCTGTGTTCTGTTCACGTGTATTCCTATGTTGTGCATTAACAAGCTGCTCCCCTGAAGAAGGCTCACCTCATGCACAGTGGGACCTTACAATGTGAGGTTGCTAGATGGTGGCTTTTTAAGCCCAGGAGTGGGTAAGCTGCCCACCTTCGGGGCAGACCTGTCCTCTCAAAGCCCATAGTCTAAAAGGAGGAGCAAGACTTTTGCCTGAGATACCTCTGTGACAAAATAAGGATTGAAAAATGCCTGAGAGTCTGTATTTGTTGTACCTGTAAGTAACAGAAAACCCAGCTCATGATAGCTTAAACCAGAAGGGGACTTACATGGGTTCCCGGGGAGGCTTTAGTTCACTAACTCACCAGGTCGAAGCAACATCATGTTCTTCCTATTACATCCTCCTCAGCGTCAGCCAGCTCTCCTCCTGGACACAGGAAGGCTGCAGGCAGCTTGTCATTGCATACCAGTGCCAAGGTAGAGAACTACTGCTTGTATGTAAGAATGGAGAGACCTTTCCAAACTGCCGACTTTCCCTGGTGTCTCATTGACTAGAGCGGGGACACAAGCCCACCCCAATCCTCAACCTTCCAAACAGGCTGGGGCCATTTATGTTCCGAGACCAATGGTCACATGAGGACAGTGTAGACTTGTTCTGCCAGCAGAGAGGAGGTGGGAGGCCTGGTGGGCCCTCAGGGTGGGGTTGCTCTGATGCAGAGACTGAGAGCTGCTACTGTTTTAGGGCTCAGGGACATGTCAGCATGGTGCCCCTAAAGGAGGCCATGTCTGAGTTGTGGACAGTTTAGAAAGGGGAGGACCAGGTGAGATTTTCCTTCTAGAAAGGTCTCGGGATGAGAAGAATGACTGTAGAAGTTGCTGAGAGGGAGAGAGCTAGGAGGCCACTGCAGAAACCCAGCACTGAGCACTCAGTCCCACGTGGACTGGGGGCAATGGGGACAGAACAGTGACTTGAGAAATGCTGAGGTGGGGGGAGCAAGGAGGATTGGGTGTTAGAAGTGGGGGTGCCAGATGTACCAGGGGTCTGGCCTGGCAGCTCCCTGAGCTGGGTCACAGCAGTAGGTGGAGGTCTGTGCAGGGCACAAGAATGACCAGAGCTTAGTCTGTGGGAGGTGGGCGGGTCACAGCCAGCTAGAGGTGACCAGGAGTCAGAGCAGGCAGGGCCTTGCCTGGAGATCACCCTTGACCCTCAGACCTGGGCAGGGGAGGTGAGCAGAGGAGGAGAAAAGGAAGTCCCAGGAGCAGTCAGAGGAGCTGCTGCACTCCAGGCACACGTGGGCGGCGAGCTGTTGTACATGACAGTAAGTGGTCTGTACAACGTGGGCTAGGGGGTGAGGCAGCCAAAAAGGAGTGGGTGACAGCACCTGCCCTGTGTACAGCCTCAAACGAGAAGGGAGCCCCTGGCAGAGCAATGGCCGCCCGTCCTGCTGGACGGGTGTCCTTCCCTGATGAGGACAGAATCCGCCCACATCAGGTAGGGCAAAGCTGGAAGCGGCTCCCATCTCCCTATGCTCTTTACTCTAGTAATGACCGTTACTCATTACTGACCAAATACTTTGCCAGGTGCTAGAGACACAGAACAGTGAAAAGAAAAGCGTGAAAGCAGAAACAGCTCTGAGTGACCATGGCACTTTACGAGCTCAGGTGAAGTGTGTGCCGCCGGGGGCTACCCCGGCTCTTTTCTGGCTGCCTACACAGCGCTCCTCGCTTCCTGGTGTAGACAATTCACTAACCCAGTGCAACACATGTTCTGGATCGTCTGTGCTCTGAGCATGAGACTCAGTACACATTGAGCGTTCCTTATGCAAAATGTGTAGGACCAGAAGTGTCCCAGCTTTCAGATTTTGGAATATTTGCACTATATACTTAAGCATCCCAAATACCAAAATCTTTTGAGCATCATGTCCGTGCCCCCAGAATTTCAGCTACTGAAACACTTTAGATTTTCAGATGGAGGCGCTTAACTTATATTTTAGAAAAGGAGCTTTGGGCCAGGTACAGTGGCTTACACCTGTCATCCCAACACTTTAGGAGGCTGAGGCAAGAGGATTGCTTGAGGCTAGGAGTTCAAGACCAGCCTGGGCAATAGTGAACCCCCATCTCTACAGAGAATAATTAGCTGGGCATTGTGGTACATGCGTATAGTCCCAACTACTCAGGAGGCTGAGGCAGGAGGATCACTTGAGCTCTCGGGAGTTGGAGGCTGTAGTGAGTTGTGATGCCACTGGGTGACAGAACCTATTTAAAAAGAAAAATTCAGCATGTTTACTAAACAGCCACTGTTCTCAGCAGGTCCTGGTCCTAGGCATCCATCTCGCATTCGTGGAGTTGAACGTAGAAGGTCATGTAACAGACCATCTCAGTGCAAGGCACAAATGCAGCAGCCCCCTTGTTAGGAGGCAGGTGGGTGGGGGGTCCACAAACTCAGCCGGCAGCTGCTAGGGAAAGTTGCTGGAAGCTGTGACACAGGTCAGAGTCAAACTACCTTTGCCTGCTTTGGGATTCTCAAAAACACAGGCGTAAGTTGGCAATGTCTTACTGTGTCTGGCAGTGGATCCGCACTCAATATTTGCAGCTCAGATTAGTGGATGGATTAGCTGAGGAGAGTAGAGTGTTGCTAAGGAAGATCAGTGACTATTAGTCACATAAAGGTAAAGCACATTAAATCAAAACTGGAATAGCTAATTGTTTCCGACTTACGACTTACAGTCAATTGGAGCCAGATTTTAAAAAGAGGTGTTAACTTATGGCTGGGCCCAGCAAGAAAGTGCTGTGATCCATTAGTGATGCCTGCTGTGGGTGCAGGAGAGAAAAAGCCTGCAGGCCACATGTTGCCATCCTTAGTCAGAATAATAGTTCCACTAACTGGGATCTGGCTATATAAGACCTACTGACTTTCAGAGATGAAGTGGGCAGTCATACCTGAAAGTGTCTTTTGAACTCTTAAGTGTACTCAGAGCAGTCTTCAACACGGGCTGCTTCTGGCCAGCACCTGTCTTGTTGCTGGTTGGACCTGGAAGCAGAGAAGCATCTGAAACACTAAGGAAAGAGAAATACAGGGTAATCACCACCTCGATTCAATTAAATTTCTTCCAGTGGTAGGAGGTTAAAGGAATATACTGGATTTTCTATAAGAACTGGTCAAAGGGCTGCTAAGGAGAATATGTGGTTATGCAGAACATCTCATCAAAAGATGAGTCTATCAGGGATGGGCCGTCACATTTCTGTGAGGTGTGACAGGGCTGGGAAGGGACCACAGATGCTCGTGTCTTGGTAATAACTTGCTCACAGACAGTTGTGGAACAGATGGACTGACCCTTGTCATGCCTCACTGACGTTAACCTGATATCTTGATTGCGCAGCCTTAAACGTTGGTTTGCGTTAGAAAAGCAGCCGTGTGCTCTGGAGACGGAGAGGTCCATTTTATTTAGCGCATGTGTTCAACATGTTAGGACAGGTTTCTGTTTGCATGTTGTTGAGGCTTGACTAGAATATCTGCATGATAATCTTTTCTATCAGCCTTAGAGGTACGATGCATCTCATGGTGCTGGAAAGTGGTGTTCAGGATGCTACTGAACGGGGACAGGAAGCATGACACGGCTTTTCATGTTATCTAAGTGTCCAGTAAACTGTCGGGCGCAGTACAACAGTTGACATTTGTGTGCGTATGGGGTTAAGGTCACAAGCTCTCCTCCATTGGCAGCACTGTCAAACAGCTCCGTTACGTTTCATAACCTCAGTGCGTGAGTGTCTCACAGCTGTTGGGGTTGACGTCTGGCGGTGTCTTGCTGAGTGGTGGTGTTGCGTATCGTGATGAGAATGTCGAGCCTGAATTAGAATAGTGAACAAACATTTGTAAATTTCTTGTCACACTTAGCAGGAGTGAAGTGAAATCAGGGGCGTGTTACTCCAAGTTTATGGGGATGATGTCATGAAGAAAATGGCAGTGGGCGGCGCCTGTGGCTCAGTGAGTAGGGCGCCGGCCCCATATACCGAGGGTGGCGGGTTCAAACCCAGCCCCTGCCAAACTGCAACAAAAAATAGCCGGGCATTGTGGCGGGCGCCTGTAGTCCCAGCTGCTCGGGAGGCTGAGGCAAGAGAATCACATAAGC
This sequence comes from Nycticebus coucang, assembly GCF_027406575.1. Taxonomy (NCBI): domain Eukaryota; kingdom Metazoa; phylum Chordata; class Mammalia; order Primates; family Lorisidae; genus Nycticebus; species Nycticebus coucang. The sequence goes on along the minus strand of NC_069784.1, from coordinate 2,639,088 downwards.
CCAAGAGTTAGAGGTTGCTGTGAGCTGTGTGACGCCATGGCACTCTACCCGAGGACTCTTGTTTCTACAAAAAAAAAAAAAAAAAATGGCAGTGAACAAATGGATTAAACCTTTTTTTGAAGGTAGAGAAAGTATCACTGGTAAAGAGAAGTCAGGGTGGCCAGAAGCAGGCAGAACTGTTTGAAAACATTGCAAAAATTTGTCAAATTGTGCATCAAAATCGTAGGCCGACTATGAGAAGCATAGCAGACCAAGTAGACATTGGTGGAGAAATAGGAAAAGCTCAACTGAAGATCCTGGCGTGGGGGAAAGTTGGGCTCTTGCATCCCAACAGTGCACCAGCTCACACGGCACTGAGAGGGAGTCTTTAGCCAGTAAACAACTATTTTGGAACACCCTCCCTACTCACCTGATCTGGACCACAGTGGCTTTTCTCTTTACCTGACAATGAAGGAAATGTTGAACACATTTTGATGACATTCAGTACATCAAGGGTAATACGGTTACAGCTTTGGCCATTCCAGAAAGATTTCCAAAGTTACTGTGAAGGGTGGACTGAGGGCTGGCATCAGCGCATAGCTTCCCAAGGGGAGCACCTCAACGACTGCCATTGTGATATTCAGCAGTAAAGGATGTAGCACTTCTAGGATGAGTTCGAGAATTCAGTTGACCTTGTACTTGTGGTTTTAAACCCAGCAATTCTGACTGGCTTAAAGGCCCTCCCTCTCCAGGATAGGAGACCGTGTTCCTCTGAAGCTGCCACTCAGAGAACTGGGCACAGGGACCCCAGATTATCCTCATTGATAGGCCAAGGCAACTGGAGGGGTATCCTCTGAGCCACTGAAAGCTGCTTCTAAGATGCAGTGTTGTTTCCAGAGATATTAAACATTCTATATTGCAGCAAGGAGGTTATCTCAGACTCTGCCTTACCATTGAACAATATTAGCTTTTACTTTTAAAGCTAATATTATTACCATTTTAATATTTTTCCTTTCATTTATTTTGGACTCACTTTGTCATCCTTAGGAGAGTGCCATGGTGTCATAGCTTTACAGTAACCTCAAACTCTTGGCCTCTCACCTCAGGCGCCCACCCCAATGCCCAGGCATTTTTAGAGACAGGATCTTGCTCTGGCTTCGGCTGGTCTTGAAACTGAGCTCAGACAGTCCACCTGCCTTGGCCTCCCAGAGTGCTAGGATTTACAGGTGTGAGCCTCTTCGCCTGGCCCCATTTTTCCTTTCTTAAAATAGGAATACATTTTTTGGCACCTTCTATGTACACACAGTATGTCCCAAAGGTCACCCATAAAGTTGCCATACATAAACAAAATGAGGAATTGTAGCTAAATGTACCTTCATTTACAAAATATTGATTATAAAATTTCATAAAATATTTATAAAATTTCTACATGTCAGCTGCATCTTTCTACACACACAAACTCTTCTCTCCCACGCATGGCTAATGTGTTCCGAGATGCCGCGTTATGCATCTTTCTTGTGTACGGAGACTTTGAACAGCCTGTAATTTTTACTGCAAATCTTTGTTAGATTTAGGTAGACTGGGAGTGAGTCTATATGAGGGTAAGTGCGTGTAGACGGTTGGGAAAGTCTGGAGTGGCCCAAACAACCGAGGTTGAAAACTGTTGGAAGAATATTATAAGAGAAAAATGTGTGCATATTTAGATAAGCAAAAATAATTCCTTACCTACTAACGTTATTGTCAAGTATCTAATATGTCAATTAGTACCGAATGCTGCATGTAATGTCATAAAATGATAAAAATACATCTAACGAGAGAGATCTATGCAAGTCAATGTCACTATAATTCAAAGAACAAACATTTATTCTGCGTGGGACTGGCAGTCTGAGGTGAAGGACGGAGCTGGTAAGAAGATAAGTAAACGTACATGAGATCATCTGAGGGGTGGGCGGGCCTGGGGACCGAAGCCCCAGTTACAACACCTTTTTCTATGGGAAAATACCCTCCAAGAATCTCTTTGAAACCAGCTTTCGAACCCCTGCTGATTTATAAGTTGGGGGCTAATGATATAAAGCAATCACCTACTGATCTGAGAAATTCTCAGCGGTACTCTGTCATCAAGCGTTTATTGGGTGACTGCTGGGCAGATTACACCCATGATAAGCATGGCAGGATGCAACAAAGGAAAGGAGCCTCTGCCTCCCAGAAGCAGGTACCTAGTTGGAGAGAGAAGTCCTGCCTAGGAGGCAGCCGCAGCTGGAAACCTTTCACAGTGCCCTGCCAAGCCGACGCTGGGGGCGGGGCGGGGGCAGGTGTGGTTACAGGGAGAACGTGGTTATTTGCAGCCCCAGAGGCACACTGCAGACTCCCCTCCTCCTCCCTGCAGAGCCTGGCTGATGGTGCACGCAGTGGGTGTCCTATGATCCCAGTGTGCCCAGCAATTCCTGACTACAAATGGCATGTGTCGTTACCTTATTAGGAAAGGTTTGGGCATTTTTCTTTTTTGTTTTCCAAGGAAGATAAGCTGTTGGCAGGCTGGGCAGCGTGGGTACCTCCCATGCCCAGAGTTCCAGCTCCAAAGCACGCCCTGATGAATCAGAACCCTTCTGAGTGCACTGAAGTTTTGCAGCCTGACATGGTGTTTCTGTGACAGGTCGTAACCAGCGACTCCAGACCAGACAGAGTCCTTGCCTTGTTTGAGAGCCAGAGCTATTGCTTTCCATTTCTCTAAAGCCTTGAGGTCTCCAAAAGGGAGAAGGGAAAGGGGCAGGCAGGCAGCCGAGTTCCAGTTTGGGGCCTGTGCGCCCCCTGGGGAATGCTGACAGCCTGTGGAGGGCATGTGGCTGGGGATGCCCGGGCGGCCGGCAGGCCAGTCTACTGGTCTGTCCTGAGTGGAGGCTCCTAAAATAAGCCTTTCTCTGCTGCAGGCTGCCTCTGAGAAGGGCTTCCCAGGGCTGCCCACAGCAGATAATTGCATCAGGACTTCCTGCTGATAGATACCTTACTACTGTTTAGCTTGTAGAAGCACTGAGTCCTCTTTTCCAGGAGTGCAGTGGAGAAAAGGTATGACATTCCTAGCGGAAGGATTCATATGATAATAATAGTAAATAGCAAACATTTATTGAGTGCTTCCCAGCTTCCAGCCCTGGAGCCAGTATGTGCTTTGTTTCATTTAAGTCCCTTATAACCCTGGAAGGGGTTTTACATCATTAAAAGCTTCTAATAATTTTATCCTGAAATGATTTTATCCTAACTTAAAGTTAGATTTTGCAGATGAGAATACTGAAGTTTAGGGGAGGTTAAGTAACTATCCATAGCCTCCCCACCAGTGAAAAGACAGAAAACAGCCCGGATCCACCTCCCTCCAGCCTTCATTAGCAAGACTATTCTCAGACACCTCTGCAGTAGTTACAGACCTGACCTCACTTTGCTCTCCCTGTTACTCAAGAGGGCGTGGAGGGGTTTTGGCTTTTCTTTTCCTTCCCTCAGAGGAGTGGGAAGAGGGAGAAACCTTGGAAAATAAGTCAGAGACAAATTTATTTTGAGAAAGGAGGGTTTATGAGGGAAATAGAGGATTAGCCAGCAGAGAGGGGAGGCTGCTCTGGACTTCACATGTGTTATGGAGGAATGCGTGGAAATGGGTGGGAGAAACCAAGTAACCAGGACAGGGCGGATCAAACAGAAGGCGGCTTGATGGCCAGCAGGGGAAGGGCAGGCCTGCCTGCAGAGGCTGGTTAATGATCAGCTCTGCAGACATCTCAGATCTTGTGTGCTCTCAGCGGTATGCAGAGCTCCTTTATTTGGGGGAGAGTCTGCCTTTCCAAAAACAAAGCCATGACATGTAATTCTGAGTTTCTGGGATGAAATCACCACTGGAAAAACAAGAATGGCAGTTCATGTTAATGACTCCAGGAACTCTCCCAGGGTACACATAAAATAGTTGCCGTCCCAGGGCAGACGCTGCCGTCGCCACTCCACCCTCTTCTTGTCCCCTTTCCCCAGCCCTGAGTTCTGCTTCCTGTGTCCTCCCGTCCTCCCTGCTGCCTCTGGAAGATCCCATGCTCCTTTTGTTTCTCTGGGGAAAAATGAACATAGGAGGTTGTTGCAAAGCAAGCCCCATCTTCCCAGTAGCCTTGGTGTGGTTGCTGGGCTCTGTTATATATGATTGATATATCTGATTGGTCTCTGATTGGAGACTGCCTGCCACCTCTGCCTCTGGAAAGCCAGATACTTCTTTATTGATCTCTAACCAAACTCTTAAATGCCTAGGATTTCCACTCTTCAAAAGAAACATTTTACAAGCAGAAGACTCCTTTGAAAAGTCAATTGTACTGGACTTTGCAGCTTCTCTCCTTCCTCCCTCCACCCCCAGACAAAAAGAAGGTTCGTTATCACTGCCTTCTCTCCGTTCTCTCCCTTCCACCTGCTCCCCACACAGACTCTTTCTGATATAGCAAGCTCTGTAATTACTTGTCTTTTGCAGATTAAAATAAGGAAACATTTCAGCCTCTCTGTGGGATCCCCTCTGCCCCACCACCCTTCTTGCACCAGCAGCCTCAAGCCCCTCCGTCTCTGCCTTGGCACCGGGAGCCGACATTGTTTGCATAGTGAACATTCCTTGACAGTTGAAATATCCAGTTTAACCTTCAGAGCAGGCCATCAGTTTGTGGGTGTTTGTTCCGGGGAGAGGGGGAGAGATGGTGACTTTCATGGTCCACACATGATGCTACCCACCCACAACATGTCTAAATCTGATCTAATTATAGGTTATCTGAAAATTGAGCAAAAGCTCACAGGTCAAACCAAACATTAAAGAAACTTCTTTTTGTCCAGAAGCAGACAGCATTAATGCTTCTGATAATCCCACCTACCCACCCAACTCCTTTTAAGAGTAGCCCCATTTCATGTGAAATGTATCTTCCCTTTGCTGGAAATATGCTCTGGTTATGATTAGTGCCTAATGACGGGGGACTTTAAAACTCTTATTCCAAAGACACAGAATTGGGTCACCCAACACTCAAAAGTTATGCTTTTAAAGCTGCCCGTTAGGAACTACTTATAGTTTTGTGTGCTTGAAGGTTTGATCCAGAAATGGCATCAGGAAAGATTGGAGTAATTAAGTTGAAACTCACTGGTTTTTCTTCCATTTATTTGGAGTAAGTAATTTTTTTTTTTTTTTTTTTTTCTTAAATGTGTGTGTGTTTTGGGAATGTCAAGTCACCTTTTGTTTTCAAATTGGAAGTCAGGTCTTTTGCGTCTGTTACTTATATTGGGTTTCAAGCATACATTGTTGTACATAATTTAAAAATCAAAACACCAACTGGTAGATTCAAGCGAACCCTTCTATTTTTAGAAAGTAATTTTTAAAGGGCAGCTTTTATTTTAGACAATATGGACAGTCAGTAATGGGGGCGGCTTCTGGCCGCATCCCCTGCCCCAGGAGCTGGTGTGGCCACCTCCCTGGGCTGCCTTCCCTGGCTCAGCCACTTCTGAGCCTCCAGAATTGGTTCCTGGGAAGAAGGGATGTTGCAGGCTTAGCTTGGTTTTGGGTTTGCTTTTTTCTTAAGTTATTTTTCTAACTTTCCTTTTAGTTCTGGTGAATTTAAGTGCTCATTGAGCTTGGGGTGAAAGTGGAGACTTTTTTTAATTAAGAATGAAGAAGCAAAGTGTCCTCATGTGTTCTTACAGGAATCAACGTAATTATGCTTTTGTCAGCAGGTAGTTTATAGGGGAGTCAATTAAAAAAAGGAGAAGGCTCTGGCCTTTAATTATCCCAGTTGGTATCAGCTTTAGAAAGTCTGGGTGCCTGCTGAGTATGTTAATTTGACCACTTTATAGTATCTTAACTCTGCTGTTCCCCCACCCCAGCCAACTCCCCAAAGAGAAGGAGTTAGAGGGGTCAGGGGACGCAGGGAGGGCTTGGTCCCTCCACAGCTTTGCTTCTGTATCCTAGTCCTGTGGGGTTTTGTTAAAAATGTTTAGTTCAGTTTGTTTGCTCCCTATGTAACTTCACAGTGATTTAATCGTTGACTCATGTGTTCATACTTTCCACAAACTCGGTCAGTAAATGTTAAATGCTGACTCTGCCAGCTGCAGGAACAGAGGCAGATACCCTTGCTTTCAGGGACCTTAGATTCTAAGGGGAGGGAGAGACAAGTAATAAACGGTTTCTTCAGGCCGTAGTAGATGGTGGGAGTCATTTCCACAAATATTTATAAGTGTCCACCTGTTCCCGGCAGCAGGAGGTGCTCTTGGGGAGCCTGTTTACCCAGGCGCTCATGTTTGCTCTATTTGCCCCCAACCCTGTAAAATAGGAGCACAGATATCTTTTTCTTCATTTTAGAGGAAAAAAATTGAGACTCAAAGGAATGAAGCTGTTTATATCCTATATGGGAGAGCAGGCCCCAGGGGATTTGGACTCCGGTTTCTGGGTGCTCTGCTGCTGGGCCACACTGGGGCAGGAAAGGAGGCCCTGGGGCTGAAATGCTTTCTCCAAGCCCCAGGGCTGATTCATGTCGGACCTGGGACTAAAGCCTGGAGCTCTTTTCCAAATGTGTCCTTCAGTTCAACAACTCAGGTAGAAAACAGCTCCGTGTCTGGTGGACATAAGTGCTCACAGAGAGGGAAATTTTTATTTCACACACTTAGGTAAACATCCGCTGTGTTTCAGGCACTGTTCCAAAGTCTGCAGATGACACTGCCTTCATTACTCAGCACAACCCACGGGGTGGGTACAGTTCCGCTCACCTTACCTTACAGCAGGTGGCACAGAGTGACTTGCCCTCAAACAGCACGTGGGCGGAAGAGCTGGTCGCACCAAGTCTGTGAACTTAGCTGCTACTCTAGGCCATGGTTCTAAGTAGGACCCAAGCTTCTAAGATGTGGAGCGACAAAGGTGTAGACTCAAATTCTGGGCCTGCCCCTGCTGGGTATGTGATCTGGTGCAGGTGACTTGTCACCCTTCCCACCCACGATGCAGACCCAGGGCACACTCCAAGGGGCTGGCGTGAGAGGAATGAGGGAGCAGCTACTCAGCCTGTCACAGAAACACCCGCATCCTCTTAGCAGCTGCCGGATGAGTGGCGGTCATACAGTCGTGACTCTGGACGTGGCCCTTGCTGTCCACTTCTATAGAGCCAGACTGAGATTTGTGGGCCCTCGTGTTCCTTGTCACAAACATTCTCTATGTCTTTGAAAATCTGTTACTGAGAGACATGCCGTGAGCACACGTGGGGCACGGCAGAGAAGAAACCGGGGGAGTTCCAGCCCAGGCTCCGGGCGGCACTCAGCGCTCCTTGGCCCAAGGACCCTGCTATTGAACATGGAGCCACCTTGCTGGGAAGGCAGTGGAGGGACCAGCATCTCAGGAGTAAAATATGGAGTCCGTTCACCTGGGATCATATGCCAGCTCTGACTGGCTCTCTTAGTTTCTCCTGACAGGGGTAGGGAGGTTAGCAGTCACTCCCAGGGCTGGGGTGACGACCGCATGAGGGGGTCGGGAAGCACTCAGCAAATACTGTCCTGGTCACCACTGGTGGTGTCGTTACTGTTGTCATTCAGCAGTGCCCTTTGGGGTCTCTTCCCCCCCCCCCCCCCCACAAACACACCCAGAGTGGCTTGCGTTATTTCCACTGACCGTTTTTAGTACTTCACTGATGGATGTAAATGCCATCTTATCTATTATGATGTCAGTATTTCCAGAAAAGTATCTGACATACAACTAATGTTCCCACGTCTTAGAAGCCAGTGTCTCTGTGAAAGCTGCGTGACTGTTCTTCCTCAGAACTCGCCTATTTCCAACACAGTTCTGTTTGTGTATCTATTTAGAGACAGAGTCTCACTGTCACCCTTAGAGTGCTGTGGTGTCACAGCTCACAGCAACTTCTAACTCCTGGGCTCACACAATCTTCTTGCCTCAGCTTCCCAAGCAGCTGGGACTATAGGCACCTTCCACAACACCTGGCTAATTTTTCTATTTTAGCAGAGAGGGGGTCTCGCTCTTGCTCAGGCTGGTCTCGAACTCCTGAGCTCAAGCAGTCCACCTGACTCAGTATCCCAGAGTGCTGGGATCACAGGCCTGAGCCACCACACCCAACCAAATTCTATGTTTTAATTAATAGAAATACAGAAATATTTTAAGTATTAAAATAGCCTATATTAATTGCTTCTCAAATTTTGTGAAGTTTTGAGATTTTTATACCATGAATTTTGATAGGATGTTTTCAGGGGTGGCGTGGGGTGGGCGGGAAGCAGATTCAGAGACAGATGTCTTCCCTGGGACTCTCCTTGCAAAATCCTGCCTACAGCGCCTGCGGCCAGACCCTGCCCTTATCTAACCCAGCCTTATCTAGGTTTCACTCTTTTCCTTCTGTTGCCTTTGGCTGTGTCTGCAGCGCATAAAAACTTTCATTTGCTGTATGGAAGCATCTGTTCCATGGAATTGGGTGCAGTTTTTATTATTCACGTTTTGCCTATGCAGCTAACGTTGGCAACGAGGACCTCTTTGCTCCTTCAGGTCCTAAGTTCAGCGCATGCTCACCCCTGGTGCTGAGAATTCTGGGTTCAGATTCCTGACACGCTACACGGCATTTCAGCCTCACCCACCTGCCCCATCCCTTCCCTCCTAGGCTGCAGGTCCCAGGAGATGGCTTCAGTGAAAATGCTGTACCCGGAGATGGGGCTGTCAGTGAGTCCAGTGTTACCCTGGATTTTGTATGGAGCAGTCAGAGAACCCTGGTTCTTCCTGAGTGATAAGTAGACAGCTTGTACCTCCTAATACAGTAACACATTCTAGACACCAGTATTTTGCACGCCACCATCAGAGTATTTATCACACCTGCATACTGCCTAATATCAGATATTTACTGTTTTTCTTTATTTTAAATTAAGTCACTTTTAAATTTAATCCTGTCTCAAACAATCCATATAACTGCTGGTTGATGTGTAATCTTTAAGTAAATATGAGCTGTTCCCATTAAAAAAAATCTGTCTATATACCACCAAAAATGATGTTCCCAAAAGTGGAAAGCCGTATTCTTTAATGTACAGAATAAGCATATGGTATAATTTGCCAGTGACCTTTCTCTGAAATTTAGCGACTTCACTTATAACCGAGATCCCTTTCTTCTCAGGAGTATGTCCCCTGTTCTGCACACGGTTCTGTGCTGTTTTTCTTCCAGATTTATCCCTCTTAGTATCTTATCTTTTGGTCTGAGTGGGAGTTTTCTTCCCAGCTGAATTTCCAAAGCCTTGAGTTAGATAATTCTGGAACTTTGAGTATATGGTGTAGCGACTGGCCTCTAGAAAATGCTGGGACATGTTTACCAGATCATTAAAGGTCAGGTCAGTTTAGAGTACATCAGGGGGAGAAGCACAACTGGGGTCATGAGAATAAAACATTTCTCAGTATTGATGCACATTGGGCTAGATGAATCTTTTGTGAATTTCGTGAACCTTTAAGTCCTTTTTGGAGAGATGTTCACGTTTGGGCCACCTCCAAGTGGAAAAGCAGAAGGGACTGACATGCAGTCTCAGTACTTTGAAGGTTTGGGTTCCTAGACTTGACCTTGACCCCACTGCCTGCTTGAAACATAAGAACAACTTTCCAAAAGCTGGCTCACCCCATGGTTACACCCTCATCCACCTGGGGTGCCCAGGCAAGCACCATGGTGCCGGAGGTGAGGTTGGGCCCGGCCTTGCGTGCACCTGCACTCAGCCGTAGTCAAGCATCCACGTGGGAATGTGTTCTCGTAGAAAAGCCAGAAATGGGCTCGGCGCCCATAGCTCAGTGGTTAGGGTGCCGGCCACGTACACGGGGCCAGGCCTGCTAAACAACAACGACAACTAACAAAAAAAATAGCCAGGTGTTGTGGTGGGTGCCTGTAGTCCCAGCTACTTGGGAGGTTGAGGCAAGAGAATTGCTTACACTTGATAGTTTGAGGTTGCTGTGAGCTGTGACGGGACAGCACTCTATGGAGGACAACGTAATGAGAGACTGTCTCAAAAAAAAAAACACCAGAAAGAGATTTTTTTTAATGTGAAAACTCCCAATTTTTAAATGTTGGCTGCACTTTTTTGAATAATTTTCAGTGGGCCAAATGAAACAGATCTGCAAGCCAACTTCATCCAACCGCCAGTTTGGGACTTTATGACTTAGGCTTCACTTTCTTGATCCAATTTTAGAGTTTTTCCTAAGTTATATAATGTTTTAAGTTAATTGGTTCTAATATCAAACATCTAGTTTAATTGTTACAGATTGCAAAATGCTGGAATCAAAGAGCAATTTGTGGCTTTGGTGTTGGTTTTCTATTTGGGACAATGCCTGTTCCTCTAAAACCTGAGAATAAGCCTTTGACCCTAAGCTAGGGTTACAGTTCTTCCCTGCTTGGCAAACAAAGAAAACAGTTGCCAGGCAATTAATGGCACAGGTAACTTGTTAGGGACTTTGGACAGAATATGGTGAACTTTCTTCAAAGGTGAAGGCCTTTTTTTAGTGCAATGGGGAATAGCTTGGGAGAAAAATCTGTTGTAGTCTCTGCGTGTTAATGGCCTTAGGCAAGAGGGCAGAGGCCCTACTGTGCAGGTGCACCCTTGCGCTGGCCAGGAATCTAACTCCTTTAAAAACAAAACACCCTTAAATTGTGGGAAGTACTTTTTAGTTGCTGGAAAGAACCTTTAAATTCAGCAGTATTTGTCTCCTTCCCTCAGTCCATATTTTGTAAAAGTGAACAGAGGTTTAAATGAGGTAATAAGCTATCTGTTTACTGCATGACCTTTGTATTCGTGCTGAAATAGAAACTAACAGTGGGGAAGTGTATTTGGGGGAGTAGTTTTATTGTCTGGGTTTTCTTTTTCCTTAAAAAACTAGTGGATGGAAATATAAAGCATAGAAGATTGCTTGTTCATTCAGCCGTATGCGTGTTGGTTACAATAGAAACACCATAAATTGGATGGCTCGTGACAAACACCTGTTGCTCACCGTTCTGGGGCCCGGGAAGTCCAGGATCAAGGCTCTGGCAGGCTTAGTGTCTGAGGTCCTGCTTCCCACAGGGGGCACCTTCTCCCTGCTTACTCACCAGGCAGAGCCAATGAGCTCCCATCAGCGTCTTTAATAAGGGCATTAATCCGATTGTGAAGGTCCTACCCTCGCTGTCTGATCACCATCACCTTGGGGCTTAGGACTTCTCCATACGGATTCTGGAGAGACACTGACATTTAAACATAGCAATTGTGTATGTGGTGGACTTCTAGACTGAAACAGAATTTTTCCTGACTCTAGAGCGATAGAGGGCAAACTTGTTTTATAAAGGACCAAATAAATATGTTAGGCTTTGTGGGATATGCAGTCTCTATCCTAACCACTCAACTTTTGCAAGGCAGAGGCAGCCATGGATTATATGTAAATAAGTAGGCATGCCTGTGTTCTAATAAAACTTTATTTACAAAAATCAGTCCCACAGGCTTTAATTTGCAGACCTCTGCTCCAGGTGAGTGAAGAAGTAAAAGACTTGCTGTTTCTAATTGTTCTTGTTTAAATAAGAGTAAGATTATTCATAGACCTATCTAGCAAATTAACTTCATTTTTGTATGTTCTGCTCTTTAGCCATCTGATGCATAATTTTTAAATACCTTGTGTGAAACACAGATGAAATTATATAATTTTTTCTCAGGGTAATATCCTAAACATTTCATACGGCAACACAATTTTCAAACATATCCTCAGTGGTAGAGCGTTCCATGCAGTTGGCATGCCATGAGTTATTTATTTGTGTTTTCTGTATTTTCCTTCTTTTTTAATTTTTCAGTAAATAACACTGTAGTAAATATCTCAGGACATGTACTTTGCCTGATTTCCTTAAGATAAATTCCCTGGGCTCAGAGTATTGGGACAGAGGGCATGAACATGTTGATGCTTTCTGAAGAGGGAAATCGCTTAGGACAAAGTTAGGCTTCAATTAAGCAGGTCACTGATTTGGTCTGAGCTCCCTGTTTCTGGGGTGTGGCCAGCTCTGATTTGCTTTGTCCTACAGGAGTATAGAAACATACTTTGCCCTTGAAGTTCATCTGTCAGATATTTTGAGCAGTGGCAATGTTAGTAGGAGTAAATTTCTAACCTTCCAAGTAGACTGCTTTGAAACAGGCTCTTCTTTGAGAGTGTAGGTCCTGAGCACCCCTCTGAGAGGCTGCTCCCATCCCCTACTAGAGCCCCTTGGTGCTCCAGTTTCCCAACACTGAGGACATCTCCATCAAACACTCAGCTTCACATCACCTATGTGGTGTCGGCCTGCCTCGCCTGTGTCCCTGGGGGCCCTGGCACCCAGGAGGCTCTCAGTGAACTTACACGGGATTAAGGTCACACTGGTCCCCATGATCAACTCTCTGTAGACCTGACCCCTGGGCCTAAGCACTTAGTGAATGCTGTTGCCATTTCAGAGATGGGAGTGGGCAGGAGGAAGGGTTGGGCAAGCGTGGGAGGGAGTCTAGAAGTCTGCTCTACATGAGTTAAGGCTGAGCTGCATTTTAGAAATCCAGGTGGTGTGGGGCAGGCAGGGGGAGACAGGAGACCATAGCTCTGGGGTAGGTTGAGGCTAACGAACAGAGGGGGTCTTGAGGTCAAGGAACAGACCTTCTGAGGAGAGCGACTATATATCTGGCATGGGCATTCAGTATATATCTGATGAATAAATTAACCCATGGCTATCGTGCAGTGAGTCTTTAATGCAAAACAAAATCACTAACTAAAAATGTTTTATTATCCAAAACAAAAAAATGGAAGCCTGGTATGTAGCTTCTTATAAATAATTGGCTTATCATAAAATAGGATAAAGCTTGCCACTGTAAAGGAAACGTGAGACCATTTAATACAAAGGTTCAAAATTCACAGCGAAGAACGGCAAGGGGAATAAATAGTTGATTGGGAAGGGTAAGCAAATGTTTATAGGGGCCACCTACGGACAAAAACTGAGTAATGATGTTTCAAACCTGAGAGTGCTATTCTGATATCCTTGCAGTTAATAAAACAAAGAGCTATTCTGTTAACTTCTTAGTAAATTTTTTCATAACCAATAGGCTTCAAAACACCTGCGTTTGAGGGAGGAGAATCTCCTAAGTGTGTGTACACGGAAAGGAGTCTTTATATTAAGGCGGTAGGAAACACTGATCTAATGTAAGCCTTTGCTTTACTGATGCTGAAGGGGGTTAAGTGACTTGTGTGGTTTACACAGTTGCCCAACAGTAGTTACCAACAAGGGCCAGATACACTCCAGGTCTCTGACCCTGGGCGCAGGGCTCCCTCCCTGTCCAAGTGCCTGGTCTGTCTTTTAATTTCAGCTTGCTCCAGACCAATGAACAAGATACTGTCACAGAACAGAAATCATTTGTATGTGCCCGCAGAACTGTTAGTGGTTTGTCTTGCTGATGATTTAATCTGAAGATTATAGTTAGACTTTGCTCCAGCTGATTGCACATTTCATTTACAATTCCCAAAGCACATCCCATTTGGCAATGCAAGAGAATCAGTAGCCCGAGAAGGGCTGATGAACGATTTTTAATTTGCATTGGATAATTTATCAAGTGAATAATGCTTGTGTCGAAAAATTAAGACTTGATTTTAGTTGCAGCCCTCATTGTAAGGAAGCTTAGCAGCCTGTGTAGAATTTCAGGAGGCGATATGTCTGAATATGCACAATTCTGAGTTCCTAATGTTGTGTAGCCAGGATTTAATGTACCTGTACAGTGCTGGCCACACTGACTCCTTCAAACCTCCGTTGACACATCTGCAAAATGGGGTGTGAGATGCTTCCTTTCCAGTGTTGCGAATGTTAGAGTACTTAAGTTTGGTGCCTGCGCAGGTGATGCCCAGAGAGAAAGATGAGCCTGTCTCATCTCATGAGGAAACTGAGGCTGATGAGAAGGGACCCAAGGGAACCATCCTGAGTCAGCCTGGTCTAATCTCCCAGGTTTTAGCTCAGCCGTTTTCCACCATTCCCTGCAGTTCGCGGTTCCTGCCTTTCTCAGGCTATGCTTGCCAGGGAATTGGCTTCCCTGACACAGGCAGCATCTCCTGTGGGGGTCACTGCTCCTGGGCCCGGCCTAACCTGCAGCCTGCTCTAGAGAGCTCCACCGAGGCTGTGCTGGTGGCTCTGTTCCCCGGTCAGCCCTGCCAGCAGGCCCTGGCCCAGCACAAGACACACTTACACAGCTGCACAGCAGGAAGCGGGCCCAGTGGCCAGAACTGCCCGGCCCACTGCCAGCCAGTCACTCCAGTGCCCTGGCCCTGCTCTGCAGCCTTGTCCCTGCGGGCCACTGGGTGGGCCTTGGGGCTTCTGTTTCTTGGGGGTGCTCTTGTGTCTGGTGGGTGCAGCTGGAAGAAGGTGGGGAGAAGGCATCAGGGAGTGACAGGGTGTCCAGTGTAGCTGAGCCCCTGATGAACCCCTTGCCCTGTTCCCAGTGGTGCACATGAAATGAGGCTAGAGACACTTCCTCAGTGGGGGCGGGAAGATGTCCTGTGCGTAGCAAGAGATTTTCAGCCCAGTGGTGAGAATTTACCCCCGAAAATGCCCGCAACTTCCTTCTGTCACCACACAGCGGTGCTGGCACCTGGCCCTTTCTCTGTGACAGGCTACTCAGCCAGGTCGACACTCAGGCAGAGGCCCATGTCGTTGGTCTGCAGCTATCGGCTATCAGAGGGCCCTCTTTGCCCAAGAAACTTTAAGTCTGAGCTATTTTAAAAAATACTTTCCCATGTTTCCCCTTTCCTTGGGGTGCTATTGCATTCTGTGGTGTCTTAGGGTATTTTCACGAGAGACTTTCTCTCGGATTTCTGACGGGCTGTTAGTGAAGGTCACTCAGGTTGTATCTGCTGTGATTCTCTGCTCCTTTTCACTGAATTCTCGTAGTTCCTTTGTTAAATTATTTAGTGTTCTGTATGATCCTGAGGGCTCCCATTACTGAATGCTGAGAGGAGGGCTGTCCTGTGCACGTCATCCTCACGTAGTCCAAGTGGCACGGGGACTGTGCCCGTCTTTTGCAGATGAGACAGGCTCTGGTTAAGCAGGACTTCGAGTCACACAGCTGCAGGGCAGGCAGCGCTGCCCCCTGCTCCTAGGAGCAGCCTTTGCCAGCACGTAGTCTGGGCAGCAGAACACTGAGCTCGGGAGACGCTCCTAGGAAGCATCTCTGCTCTCATAAGTGGGAGGAGGTGCTGCAGACCATGTGCCTCTTAATACAGGGAAGCCCTGGTGAAGGAAGGCTGCCTATCTGTGTGTGAATGAGGGCTTCCCAAAGCACAGTGGAGCCCGCATCCATCCCTGTACACTATTACATTGTAATGTACTTTGAGAAACACACGTCTGAGGAGGCGGGGGGCTGTGATGGTCGGGTGCTTCGGCTTTGGGGCCAGACCTCATGTCTCTGTCCCCAGGTCAGTTATCTCTTCCCTGTCTGTCATGGGGATGTTGTGGCCCTCTCTGGGAAGGCACTTGTGAGGACTAAAGTATTCACCACATCTAAGGCCTCAGACGCCACTGCACAGAGAGAAGTGCTCAATGTTCTGAATGGAGCAGGAGGAATCAAAAGATTTGTTCCCTTCTAGAGCCTAAAAAGGCCAAAAAAATTAAAAAAAAAAAAAAATGTTCAAAGTTGCTCTCTACGGGGCCTGGCCACAGCCAAAATGCTACTTCCTTCAGAAGCCCTATCACAGAAGCAGTGAGTCCCACCCACGTCCTCCAGCTCTGGCTGCCCCTCCCCATCTGCTGGTTCAGATAGCAGCTTGGCTTGGACCTGGGCTCCAGTCTCTGCCCCAGGGAGGGCATTACACACACTCCGACACCACTATCAGGTCAGCCGTATACTGTGGGTGTCCCCTGCAGAGTCTTCAATGAGAAATTCTTTTAAGTTCCCTGTGCTTGAGCCAGGCTGCTGCTGCAGACCACTGACCCCTGGGTTGCCTAAAGGGGAAGCATCGCAAAGCTTTGCACCATCACTGAATTTGCCACTGCCTCCTGGTACCTGTGACTGTTTTCCAGTGGGAATGAGCTCTGGAGGAGGGGACCCTATGATTCTGCAGGCTCAGCTTCTGGTCTGTTCTCCCAGCAGCAGCCTGCCAGGCGCTTGGACGGTCCTGCGATAGGTGGACAGCGTCTGATCAGGTTTTGCTCTTCCCCTTCTCAATGTGTTCTGAGCTGGTCCTTGCAGGGACTTCCAGGACGGCTTGGGGGAGGTCCATTAGGAAGGCGCAATCGCAGGAATTCACTAATTTGTAGAATTGACCCTAAATCCTTTTATGTCATCCTTTCTGGTTTTTCTGTAAATTTTATAAGCGTTTCAAAATAAATTAAAGCGAGAAAAATACACCAACCTTCTATATAGCCAAATCTGGTTGTTCCTGAAGTTTATAGTCGAGTGAAAAACGCAGTTTGCAGAACTATTACATGTAAATGTGATCTTACTGGTTTAAAAATCATACACGTGTGTGGTGCTTATGTTTGCAAAGGCCAGAAAAAGGTGAGGAAGGAGGAAAAGGGCTGTATTGACAGTAATTATCCTTTTTGAGTGAAATGAGATGGAAAGTTTTAACTTATTTTATTCATATACGTAAAGTTTGATTTTTTTTTTTTTTTTTTTTTTTTTTTAAGAAAAGTTAAGGTCTAGCCCTAGTGTAGGGCTACACTAAATAGTGGTGGCCTGCACTGCATTGCTGCCTGGCAGGCTGGAAGGCTTTGCAGTGAGAAGGCAGGAAACTCCTACCTTCTGGGCAGCTGCGGTCACCCTAGCCCTGCACACTGGGCGGCCACTGTCACTCAGACTCTGCACACGGCATACAGGGCCAGCTGCGGTCACCCTAGCCCTGCACACTGGGCGGCCACTGTCACTCAGACTCTGCACACGGCATACAGGGCCAGCTGCGGTCACCTTAGCCCTGCACACTGGGCGGCCACTGTCACTCAGACTCTGCACACGGCATACAGGGCCAGCTGCGGTCACCTAGCTCTGTACACTGCACTCTTCACACGGGGCCAGCTGCTGTCACCCTAGCCCTGCACACTGGGCGGCCACTGTCACTCAGACTCTGCACACGGCATACAGGGCCAGCTGCGGTCACCTAGCTCTGTACACTGCACTCTTCACACGGGGCCAGCTGCGGTCACCCCGGCCCTGTACACTGCACTCTTCACACGGGGCCAGCTGCGGTCACCCCGGCCCTGTACACTGCACTCTTCACACGGGGCCAGCTGCGGTCACCCCGGCCCTGTACACTGCACTCTTCACACGGGGCCAGCTGCGGTCACCCCGGCCCTGTACACTGCACTCTTCACACGGGGCCAGCTGCGGTCACCCCGGCCCTGTACACTGCACTCTTCACACGGGGCCAGCTGCAGTCACTCCGGCCCTGCATACTGTGTACCTGATGTGGGGCCAGCAGCAGTCATTCCGTCCCTGCAGATTGCACCCCTCATGCCAGGCCAGCTGTAATCACCCCAGCTCTGCATACTGCACACCCCATGTGGGGCCAGCCTCAATCGCCCCGGCCCCTGCACACCACACACCCCGTGCGGTGCCAGCTGCAGTTGCCCCAGCCCCTGAACACTGACCAGGGCAGGAACCAGGCGGGAGCTTGTAGAGTTGCAAATGGTGCTGAGCTTTGCTTTTCCTTTCCCACGCCCTCGGGTAGGCCATGCCAGCTGCTCAGATCCTGCAAGGCTCAGCTTCCCAAGTATTGCTCTTGGCCGTGATAAAACACTTAATCACCCAGGCCGGGCCAAATGGAGCCCCCCTTAAGCATGCACAAGTGGGCACACTGGCGGGAGGGCAGCAGCTGTCTTGGGGTCCCCCCTGCAGAGGTATCTCCGTGAAAGGTACCCTTCCAGAGAGGCCTTGAGACAGACAGAGGGAACCTCATCTGAGAGTCAGACATCCAGATTCTTGGCCCAGTTCTGAGGGAACTTTCATGTGGCAGCCAGACCTTACAGGGTGATTGTGAGGTGTGTAACAAGATGAAAGAGCTTCAGAAGTAAGTGGAGACATACAAAGAAAAAGCACAATGAACGTGGTTATTGGCTGAGGTGAGCTGTGGGACCCACCTCTCGGTACCTCGTTGGTTTCTTTCCCAGTAGCGGTTCATTCCTCCGCCATGCCGGGTCCCTTCCTTCACAGCGTTCAAAGTCCTTAGTCTCCTTGCTGGGCTAACCTCTCAGGCCCTTCCATTTCTTACCTATTTCTTCTCCCCACCTGCCAGATGCCACTGGAAGTCCAGGAACAGGGTAAGGCTGGACTTTCAGATTCCAAGTTCCAGGAAGTTCAATATAATGTTCCCTTTATTCTAAGGACTCCCCCCTCCCCCAACTAATAGCAGTTCATTCGAGGTTACAAGGCAGGTGGCACTTCTCACGCGGGCTCCAGGTAGAGTCCTTAAGTAACTTTGAACGTTCTTCACAACTGCAAGTTTTTCCTTTAGATGTCACTCAGAATAGTGACCGTTTAGGCACAGACTGTTTAGGGTCTGAGGGGTGAACCAGGCACCTGGACTTGTCCAGCTCATTTATATTAGTCCCTGTATGTTTTCCCTTTGAACCCTCCTTTCTCATTCATTCAAAACCATTGTAAATGGGTGTCGCACGTTCATTAAAGTTTGTTTTGTATTTTGTAATTTTAGATGAGGTATCATTCTGTTGCCCAGGCTGAAGTACAGTGACACAATCACAGCTCACAGCAGCCTCAAACTCCTGGGCTCAGGATCCTCCTGCCTCAGCCTCCTCAGTGGCTGAGACTACAGGCACACACACACCACGGCACCCAGCTAATTTTTCAGAATTTTTCTTGAGATGGGGTCTCACTGAATTGCCCAGGCTGGTCTCAAACTCCTGGCTGCAAGTGATCCTCTGCCTCTGCCTCCCCAAATACCTAGGATTACAGGCGCAGGTCACTGCACATAGCATACACGTTCACGGAGTGCCATGGTACGTAGGATGGTGTGCTAGTGCTAAAACCATCTGTTTTCTCCTTTAGGTTGGTTGAGTCAAGTCAAGGAAGAGAGTACAAAAAGCATACAGATAGCCACATTATAAAGGAAAAGCTGAAAGTTCCAGAGAGGCAAGGCCATGAGTGCCCCCTGTCCCCCCCCCCAGGAGGAAGCAATCCCCCTAATCTATCTCCTTTCACTCCTTTCAGTGACCTCCAAGGCCTGATAGCAACCTTCTGACTGCAGGCCGTAGCTTCTAAGTGATCTTCCTGGGGTCTCTGCTCTGAGAAGATATAATTCTCTGGCCCCACAGGGGCTCCGGGCTTTCATAGCACCTGCCTGAGAGGGCCCTTTCCCTCCCAGCTCCACGTGCTGCAGGGCAGTGCCATGAAGCTCCATGAAGCTGCCTGGATTTCCCCAGCCAGAAGTAACCACTGCCCCCTCTGAACTCACCTTGCACTCACCCTCTCTCAGCTGATGCTCCCTTTCTGCCGGGGGTTATGTGGGGCTGCATCTGTGCCTGGAAAGCTCCCTGGGGCAGAGGCAGGGTCTGCTTATTTGTGCATCCTCAGTGCCTGTGGAAGCACCACAGCAGACCCCTGGTAAATAGCTGTGGGAGGGGCTGGTGGTTTGTGGTCGGGGACCAACAGTGATGGCGGTAGAGGTGACGGGGAGGCCCTACAAACAGGCCCTTGAAAGGGAGCAGTCAGAAGGCTTTCTGAGTGAGTCAGGAGTGAGTCAGTTAAATCTTAGGGACCATTGAGGAACAGCAAGGCGAGCCATGGTTCTTCACCTTTTCTGGGTGGTGGGGCCCTTTGCAAATGCTGCAATGCAGTGGACGCTGCTCCCAGAAAGTGCACATCCCCCCAACGTTATCCTAAAGAGAAGACTCTGGAAGGGTCAGTTATAGCCACAGTGAAAGTTTCATTTAGTTCAATAGTTAATTTGGAACATTTGATGGCTTGTTTTAAGCTTTTTGAGGTAAAATATTATACAGAAAAGTACCCAAATCGTGAGTATGATTCATTGGTGACACTTGGGAGCCTCTTGCATTTCCTCTCTACTTTCCTTCCCCTTCAGAGCTGCCCCCACCCCCTCCTGACCTTGGCAGCAGCACCGACGGATGTCCCTGGGTTGGTGTGAGCAGTGTGAGCTGGGGTCTGCGTTGGTGGGTGCGTCTCCATCCCTCCTCGGCTGCCGCCTCCCAGCTGTTGGTGGGACTCGTCCTGCTGCGTGTTAAAGCGCGTCGGCTGCGTGTTCCGAGTGGGTCGGTCGGTTACAGCGCGTCGGCTGCGTGTTCCGAGTGGGTCGGTCGGTTAAAGCGCGTCGGCTGCGTGTTCCGAGTGGGTCGGTCGGTTAAAGCGCGTCGGCTGCGTGTTCCGAGTGGGTCGGTCGGTTAAAGCGCGTCGGCTGCGTGTTCCGAGTGGGTCGGTCGGTTAAAGCGCGTCGGCTGCGTGTTCCGAGTGGGTCGGTCGGTTAAAGCGCGTCGGCTGCGTGTTTCGAGTGGGTCAGTCTGCTCCCGGCTGCTCACTGGGACAGTTTCCATCCGGGGTGTGTTTGGAAAGTGCTTCTGTGAACATTCTGACACCCATCTTTGGGTGAACACAGGTGCACAGCTCTGGAATATTCCTGGTACTAGACTGGCAAGGTGCACCTGTGCTGGTGGAGTTAGGACTATGGTGACCTACCCCCCACCCCATCTGATTTCTGAGGGGTATAGAGTCATAAGAATTGAATCTTAGGAAGACTCATCTGACTGTAGTGTCTGGAGTGGCTGCAGCAGAGGTTTCGAATTCTTTGTTTCAGGAAGCCCTGGGGACCTGCAGAGTACTCTCAGGGTGTCACCAGGGAGCAGGCTCACCAGGGTGGGCTTTGGGCAGAGAGGACTCACTCGCATCTGTTTAGTGAGCTCATGCCATGGTCCAGGAGTCCGGACAGTGGGCCACTGTCTGATGGCTCAAGGGAAACTGAGAAAACCAAGGCTGCGGCATTGTCCCCACACATAGCCAGGGAGGGCCTGAGCAACAGGGTGCTGTGGGCTGGAGAGGAATCTCGGAGAGTAGACGTCGGGGAGGATGTCAGGCCTTCTGATGTGGGGGGGCCCGGTGGTGTCAGAAAGAGAACAGAAGATTCTAGTCCAGGCAGCTGTCACAAAGGTATTTCATTAGCAGAGAGAGTACCATCCAGAGTGCAGCTCCTGTAGAGGGAGGGGATTCAGACTCTGAGTTCCAGAAACAGGCAAGTTGAGGGGTGAAGGGGCGGTTCTCGGGCTCAGGCCAGAGGCAGATGGGTCAGTTCTCTACAGGCACTTGGAGATGATGAGGGGAGGGGCCACAGGAGGGTGGGCATTTGGACAAGATCTCCAAGGACAGCTGAGTTAAGAGCATGGAAGACGTCAGGGCCCATCAGAAACGGGAAGACACCCCCAGGGTGGGGTGGGGGCCGGAGGCCAGTATTCAGAGGGGTTGTGAGCTCTGTCTGAAATTGTAACATTTTTAGAAATGCCTCATAACTGTTGCTTGTACTCCAGGTCTCATCCGAGTCCTGCTCTTCTCTTTGAAAACTAGCAGTAAGTCACCACCACTTCGCACGTGGTAACTCAGCCAAAAACTTCAGTTTGCTGTGATACCCTTTTCCAAAACATGCTTGTCTGGAAGAAAGCACTCTGTGTGGGCATGGGTTAAAAAAAGAAAGAAAGACAATCCATTAAAACTGCAATAGAACCTCCATAGCTGACCCCTCCCCACACTGACCCCTCCCCGACCTAATTTCCACAGACCAGACATGAACCACGTGTATATATCAGCACAGGAGCCTTGGTCTGTACATTGGCCAGTGTGTCGCAGTCCCTTGGGTGGTCAGCTTAGAGGTCCTACTGTGTTTTTTCTCCTGAACGCTTACCTGCTTTAGAACCTCCTTGGTAAGGAAACACTCCCCACTCCCCCACCCCCCATAGGCTGGTCTCCAATTACAATGTCTTCTGGGGCTGCAGGAGCAGCTAAGAGCTGACCTTGTCCCCCAGCCCCACTCCAGGTGCATAATTCTGTTAGGCACTGGTGCACCTGCTGCAGTTTGTCCCCTACTCACCTCCCTTCAGTGACACAGTGCCTGTCTTGATCATTACAATAATATGTACATATCAAAAGCTTGTGCCTGTGGCCTGAGCAGTTCTGAAGAGCGGGGGAAGGGAGGGCTGTGCAGAGAGGCAGAGGGGACCACACCATGTGTGTCCTCCCCCCCCGTTGAGGACAAACTGAGGCCCAGAGGGGCAATGACTTGCCCACGCCACCAGGCAGAGCAGTCAGGAAGACCTTGGCCTGGCCAAGCAGTCCTGATGTGCTCCCTGCTCATGGCTCTTACCAGTAGTGCACATCAGAATCACGGGGGCTGGCCGGGCACGATGGCTCACGCCTGTAATCCCAGCACTGTGGGAGGCTGGGGTGAGCTCAGGAGTTCGAGACCAGCCTTAGCAAGAGTGAGACCCCATCTCTACTAAAAATAGAAAAACTAGCCGGATGTTGTGGCGGCGCCTGTAGTCCCAGCTACTCCGGAGGTTGAGGCAAAAGGATCGCTTGAGCCCAAGACTTGGAGGCTGCTGTGAGCTGCGATGACACAGCACTGTACCCAGGGTGACAGAGTGAGACTCTCAAAAAAAAAAAAAAAAAAATCACAAAACACCAGCAGAGCTTTTCCAGAAGGCACTGAGGTCCTACCCCTGATTCTCTGATTCTGGAGGTGTGGGGTGAGGTTTGAACGTGGGTGTGTTAAAAGAGCTGTCCAAATGACTCCAAAAGTCAGCCGGTGATGAATCTATCCTGTAGGGGCTTCGTCTGTGTTTTGGGTCTTTATTCCACCCACCCTCGTATGCGCAGATATAATCTGCTTCTAAGAAAGCAGAAAAAAATCTATCATTAAGTATGCTCTATTGAAAAGAGGAAAAGCAATTCTTTCTTCTGAGGTCATGTGAGATTATTAGAAGGAAGAATATGGCAGGCATAATGGCCCTGGCCTGTGGTCCCAGCTTCTTGGGAGGCTGAGGTGGCAGGGCCGCTCAAACCCAGAAGTGAGGCCACAGCGTGCCATGACCCCGCCACTGCAGCCCA
The DNA here is from genome assembly GCF_027406575.1 of Nycticebus coucang. Taxonomy (NCBI): domain Eukaryota; kingdom Metazoa; phylum Chordata; class Mammalia; order Primates; family Lorisidae; genus Nycticebus; species Nycticebus coucang. Next base: position 2,616,048 of record NC_069784.1, on the reverse strand, counting down.
GCCTGGGCAGCAGAACAAGATCCTGTCTCTTAGGGGACAGAAGTGAGATTCCAACTTGTACACACTGGGCCAGGCCCTCGTCACTCAGCTACAGCACCACCACGGGCCCACGTTGTCATCTCACTGGGTGAGGGGTTGGAGGTGCCGCTCACTACCCAGCCCAAAAATGTGCCATCCCTCCCTCTGTGTCTCAGAGTATGAAGAGTTGAACAGCTGCCACTCAGGGCTGTCCACATGTCTCATAGTAGACTTATTATTTGTGTGTTACATTTGGAAGATACAAAGAACTGTCATCGCATCAGAGGCAGGACTAGACTCGCACGCTGGCTGAGCTCGAGGTCAGTGTTTGTGAAGGGATTTAAAGCCAAGACTCGGGATTCCTGGTCTGGTCACTTCCTCACATACCAAAGGAGGCAGAATTTTCTAAATTTGGCACAGAAAGTCTGGAACAGGTCTTAGAAGTGGGAAATCTTCTGTTTGATCTTGTTTTATGAAGTCTTGAGGGTGAGAACAGAACAAGCTGGTAGTTTGTAGTAACCTGCAGCATCTTTAAATTGACATCATTGTTCTAGTTTTGTTACGATGTGTTTTAACCCAGCCACCTTCCTTAAAAGTTCTATACCTTATTTACAGAAGAATTTTTTAATGAATTTGAATTCGTATTTTTGAGAGATTTTACGTCATTCCCTGAGATGAACTGAAACATCCTAAAATTTTATAAAACTCCGTGAACTAAGGTAGAACTGGACCTTGTGGGCGACCCATGATTTAAACTGCATTGATGTTGCTGGTGGCGTTTGGACCTTAACTGACCTAGCTTCCTTTCCCGTCCCACTCATACTTACCCTTAAGTAACAGTTTTAAAAAGTTGTTAAATCAACAAGTTTGCTTTTAGAGGGAGAATTCTAGTAAATTCAGATAGAGAATGAACTAGAACTTCAAGAAAACTTGGGAACATCTTGTATCTTCAGTGTTGCTCCTTTCAAATATAATATGTAAACGTGTACGTGTGAGGCTCGAAACAGGTGCCTTAACTGCGAGGCCCAGAACAATGTTCGTCTTGCTGGCCACTCTAGGAATCCCGCAGACTCTGTTCTCTATCAAAATTCAGACATGTTTGGAGGACATGTTTCCTCATGCCCAGACGTGTTTGGAAGGCAGTGATAGCATGTTCCCTTGCCTTTTTTTTTTGGCCGGGGCTGGGTTTGAACTCACCACCTCCGGCATATGGGGCTGGCGCCCTACTCCTTTGAGCCACAGGCGCCGCCCCCTTGCTGTGTTTTTGTGGGAAAGGTGAAATGAAGAAATCTGTCATATTTTGCAGTCTATGGGCATGTCCAGGTTCTGGGTAACTGGAGCACAAGGTTGGGCCTTTCCTTTTTGGCAGGTGCCTCAGGGAAGTGATGCTTCCTGGCAAAGGAAACCCAGAGCCTGAGCTCTGCATGACGTGGACAGAGGGCCCAGACCGTGGGCCTGCGTGACGTGGACAGAGGGCCCAGACCACGGGCCTGCGTGACATGGACAGAGGGCCCAGACCACGTTGGTGCGCCCTCAGAAGGCAGTTGCTTCCTTTGTACTGTGGACGTTGGACGTACTTGTTAGATCATGACCTGAGGAGAGAAGTTAATCATGTAACATACCTTTTATTCCTTAAGGATAAATCTCAGCTGGTAATGTTAATAGTTGCCGTGCCATCTGTTCTGTGGTGTTTAGGATCACAGAACTATAATTTTTTAGTAAAAATTTTCAAACATATGCACAATCAAAATGAACCCCATGCAACTTAATTGTTGAAATCCCTCAGCTTCAGCAGTTAGCAGCTAAGTCCTGGCCAGTCTGGCCGCCTCTGCACCCACTCTGCACTCCTGTGGTCCCTATCACCTTACATCTGCTCTGCCTCTTCTCCAACTTCATATAAGGGAAATGGGACCAATGTGCTCCCTGTGATTGGCTGCTTCTGCTCCGAGTGTCTGAGGCGCACCATGTTGCACGCATCTAGAAGGTGTCTGCCTCCACCCTCTGCTGTTCATCCTCCCGTCTGCCCCCCATCTGGCCCTCCTCCTGTGCCCTCCAGGTCTCCTGCCCAGCCCTAGGTCACGCCCTTCTCTCTCTGCAAGCGTCCCCCAGTCCTTCCGAGGTGTTCCCTGGTGCCAGTCATCTCTTAAGATGACGCTCCTGCCCCTGAAAGTCTCCAGCCAAGTCCTTGTCTTTGCTGCACGGCCAGTTCCTCTAACTTTTCCTCTGCCCATGTCCCTGAACTGATGGTTCTCTCTGTAGCCCATTGTCCTCTGACCCCTGTTCCTTCACACTGTGGAAAGTGCTCACTCAAGTCCCCAAATCCAGCGAGCTCTTCCTGCCCTTTCCTTGAAATACCTACTTCTCTTCTCCTGGTTTTGTGAATAACAATTACTGGGTGGGTTTTTCTTTGTTTTCCAATCATAAAAGTGGTAAGAACACAGAGCCTGGAGCCGGGCTGCAGCACCACTCCTCTGGCCTTTTCTGAGGGGCCCCCTCCCTAACCTGGGCAGCCTCATAGCATTGTTTTGAGAGTTCAGTAAATTAATAAGGGTTAAGCCCTGGGAACTATACTTGGCAAGTGCTGTATATGCTCTTAATTGCACAAAACCGCCAGTTTATAAACTACAGGAGTGCGGGAGCACTGCGCATCCCCTAAAACCTTTACCACCAAGCAATAGCGACACTCTGGGATCTGGATTTCTATATGTTCTTTGAGTATACTGTTTTTAGCCCAATGTATTTATACAGAATTAACTTACCCTTCTTAACATGCCCTTTTACCAAGCAGACAGGAGCCCACCTACTGCCTATAAAGTACATTTTTTTATAAAAGCAGAGAAACCTAAACGCTTAACAGTTGAAAATGAGGCGACAGGCACTCCAAGCTTTTGTGAGAGTGCTGCCTGGTCCCTGCGGCTTCCCCGCCCCCTCTGCTGTTCGAAGTTGCCCTCCATGTCCCCTCCACCTGCGGAAGCCCCCAGCCAGGCTGCACTTTTTCCTGCCCAGGCTTCTCGGGAGTCACAGCGCTCAGGGCTGCCCCTCCCGCTGCAGTTCTTGAATCCTGTTCGTCCTTACGTTTTCCTGTCTCTTGCATCCAGCCTTTTCTCCACTCTAGTTGCCTTCGTCTGTTTGAAATCTCATGCTCTTAGCTCCAGAGGATGATGGCAGAGATGGATGTTTAGGCAACACTGGGGGTTTCTATTTTTTGTTTAATCATGACAGTCCTGTGAGTTAGGCACTCTTGCTATCCTGTTTGACAGAGAACCTGGGGGCTCAGGGAGACTAGTGACTTGAATGAGATTAGTGGCAGAGTCTAGATTTGAACCCAGTTCCATGGGACGCCACAGCCTGACTGTGCTGCCTGCCCCAGGCCTTCCGTGCAAACAGTCGCCTTGTCCCTCTTGCTCACACTTGTTTCCAGCCTACCTAGGGATGCTGAGTTTTCTGACAACTTTTCCTTACGCCTGCCCCTCCTGCCGTGGATCCCATTTCACTCAGGAAAGTCAGCTTTAACCTCTGCTGCACCCCCCCATCCCCGCCCCACTCTCCGTTTCCTACCCTTCGAGGACTGAGCTACTCTGGCTGCTGGAGTCCTCACTGGCCTTCCTTCTTGAAGCTCCTGATGCTTGCTTTTGATGAGCGGAAAGTATCTGGCCACGTAATATGAGAAATAGAGACAGGCATGGCTTATTTATACTCAGGACTTACATTCAGCCGTCCTGCTGGGGTCCCGTTACAACCAGCCCGATAACCCACATTCATTATGGGTGTGCCCTGCCCCAGCTGGTGACCATAAAGGTCAGCTGCACATACTCTTCAGTTCCTTCTCAGCCTTTCTCCCTCCTGAATTCTTTTCTCCTGCCCCTTCAGGAAGCTGGCACCGTTCAGTATAGGATAACAACCTCTTAAGCTGAAGCATTTGCCTATTGTCACATTTTCAGCTCTCCCATTGGGTGTTTTTTGGTTTCTTAAGTGAACTTCCATCTGCTTAGCGACATTGTAAAGTATGCCTTTACAATGATCAGATGCTAGACCCTCAATAGGATTCTACCCCTGCCGGGCACGGGGTAGAGTGGGTATGGGGAGCAATGTCCAGGGCAAGGGTCCTACCATGGGCACCCCCCAGCCCCGCTCAGCCAGGGGGTCCCACTGCAGGCACCCCCAACCCCGCTCAGCCAGGGAGGAGCTGGAGGGTCAAAGGCTTCTGTAGGAACGCTGAGGGGGAGGACTGCCGATTGGCCATGTAGAGAGTAAGGAAGGTACAAGTTTTCCAGGTCTAGGTATCAAAAGGGCCACAGACCACTTTATTACAGCTGGGACAGAGAGCCCTCAGCCAGTGCTTTTAGAATATTCTTCCTCCTTCCTTAGATACATTTATCTTATGCTCCTTGCCAGGAATAACCTCCTTAAGGAGTAGGGTCTGTCTTTGTATCCCCCACTCTCAGCTTAGTGCTAAAATAATGCCAGGAATATGGATCAAGCTTGGTTTACATAAACTGTGAATTTACTTGACAGCTAGATTTCTCATCCTGTTTAAAATCTCTAGTTCAGAACTCACCTCCCCCTAGGAAGTGGTTCTCATACCTTAGGGAGCATAACATCCTGGGAGGACTTCAGCAGCAGGTGGCTAGGCCTACCCAGGAGTTTGATGGTACAGGTCTGGGGGCCATCGAGAAGTTGCATTTCTAACAAGTGCCCAGGTGATAGTGATGGTGTTGCTGCCATGTCTGGTGTGGGGACCACCTGTTGACACCCCTCTGTTGTAGAGGACCTCACTAGGGTCGCCCCCACTCTGAGGCTCCTTCCCTTCCTGAAGCTGAACTTCCTGGACAAGTTCTCATGTCGTTTTGTGTAGTACTGTTTGGCACCCCCCCCCCAAAAAAAAAAAAAAAAAGAATGAGTCTTTGTAGGGCAGGAATTTTGTCTTCAACTTCCGTAATCGCTTCTGCTCCCTCTCTCCAGCCTCAGAATGCTTCGAGGAAGGTGTATCTAGAAACTGGATTAATTTTACTAAATTTATCATGATCTCCAGATTATATTAAAATGTAGTACAGAGAATGCACATAACATGTTCTCATATGTATTTTTTGTTATGTTTATATTTTTAAGAGACAGAACCTTGCTCTGTCACCCTGGCTAGAGTGCACTGGTGCAATCATAGGTCACTGCAATCTCACATTCTGAGTGTAAGTAATCCACCTGCCTCAGCCTCCTGAAAGGACTGCGGGTATACGACACCAAATCCAGCTAATTTTTCTTATTTTTCTATAGAGAATGGGGTCTCACTGTGTTACCCAGACTGATCTTGAGCTCCTGGCTTCAAGTGATCCTCCTGCCCTGACCTCAAAGTTCTAGACTACAAGTGTGAACCCCGACACCCCACCCCACTTGTATTTTTAGGGACAGATACATGCATGTCACTGCGTCTCTATATGCAGGGGACAACTCCAGAAGGAAACGAGAGAAGCTGATAGGTGGCTGCCTGGGAAAGTCTAAAGGGTACGGAGAGCTAGTCTCTGCTGTATACCCTTTTGGATTGCTGGTAATTTTTACTATATGCATGTATCCTTTTAAAATTTGAAAATAAGTTAATGAAATAATAGTGATCTTTTCTTCAGGGATGTTGTGAAGAGTAATTAGTACAAAATAAGTTTCCATAAAGCCCTTGCCACAGAAAAAGCACTCTAAATCTTCACTTCTGCTTTCCACATTAAATGGTGATTGAATTCATTCATTTGTGGATAAACACATCTGACTCAAGCCAGCCATGTAGATAAAAGCAAATCTCCTCAGCCAATCTTGCCACACCAGTTTGAAAGTAAAACTTGTTTGTAAATGTCACTCTTGGTGTTGGCTGTAAACATCTGTCTCTGGTTCTGTCTCTGTTTCTTCATCTGTAAAATGGGCATGAAAATAGTGCCTCCCTCAGGGTCATCATGAGGGTTCAGTGGGACACTGTCGCAGTGATGGACAGGTGGCCTGGTGTCTGGCATACAGGAGGCTCTGTAGAAATCTGCCGTTTTCATGATTAGGGTTTTTATTACGGTGGCAGAAACATTAGGATCGCAAGTGCAAACTTTGGACTTTTCCTATAGGGTCCTAGGAAAGCTGGAGAGGACCAAGCTGAAAGTGGTGTCTGGTTATAGCCTCAGGGTAGATCAGCAGGAGAGAGATTGGGAAGAGCTGTGACAAGGCTTACATGCACCCCTGATCTGAGGGGCCAAGACTCAGGTAAAATAGAAGTGTGTGTACGTGTTGGGGGGGAGACATGGGGTTTGTCAAAGTAGGATTCAGGAAGTGCCAGGGCCTAAGCTCGCTCTGCCCAGTAAAGTGGCCACTGTCGTGAGATGTGCCATAAGTGTAAAGTGCATGCCAGTCTCAAAGATTCAGTACAAAAAAACTATTTTTTACAGTAATTACGTGTCAATTTTCTTATTGGGCTAAAAGATACTTTAAATTTCACTTTTAAAAATGTAGCTACTAAGAAAGTTTAAATCACACGAAGCCCACATTTCTATTGACTTTGAGGCAAAAGGTGCCTTGGTGACCAGGGCCATGGTGATGTCACCCCTGGAACGGGCATGGGAACGGTTGGGGGCAGACAGTGCTGGCCCAAGCAACTGTCAACACTGCAAGTGTGAGTTTAGTCTTCTAAAGACTCTGGAATTCAGGTGAAAGGTCAGGGCTACGCATGTAGTGCAGGGGTCACAGCCAAGGTCATAAGGGCGGAGTGTCGCCTACCTTTCCTGGGGACTGGTGTGTGCAGGCGAGGACTGAGTAACCTGCCTGTGTTCTTAGTTCATCCTGCTGTAATTATCCCTTCCCATTTTATAGATGAGGAAACTGAGGCTCAGAAGGAAAGCAATTAGGTGGGAAGTCATTGAGCTAGGATTGGAATTTATCTGACTGTAAAAGCCACATCCACTTTGCCCCCTGGAGTGCTGGTTCTGAGCCCCTGAGAATGCCCAGTCAGATGAGAACAGTCCAGCATTGTTGAATCAGGGAGAAGGCACTTTCCAGGACACAGTGGCTGTTACAGAAACAAATCATTGTGGCCAAGAGGTGTGGTAAAGGCAATTTCAAGCTGAAGAAGGCTTGACCCTGTAGGTTAAGGTCATTAAAGGGAGCTAGAATTTCTCAGGGCTTGTTCTGAGCTTTGAAAAGTTAAAAAAAAAAAAAAAAAAAAGAAAAAGAAAAGTTAAGCTTAGAAGTGACATGCTATTAAATTGACAGGCTTTTAATTCCCTGGGCAGAAATAAACATGGGCAGGATTAAGAGGCAAAAAACTCTGGTCACTTCAGTGTTTTTCAGGACCATCCCTATCAGACTCACCAAGGAAGCTTTGGAATACACATTCTTGAGCCCCACCCCAGACCTACTGAATCAGGTTTTTAAAAACAAGAGCCACAGGTGTTCTGGACACAGGGAAGTCAGGAACTGGCTGCCAGGCTCTGAGGCTCTACTGCTCCAGGTTTCCTGCCGGGAGCGGCTCATTCCCCTGGCTCCCTGCCAGCTTCCCGAGGGCACAGGAGGAAGACGGGGTTAGCTGAGTCTTCCGCGGTAGCTTTACCTAGAATCCGGGGCGGCCTTCTTTATGAATAAGGGCAACCAATGCTCCTCCTCTAGTTCTTCTGAAAATGTCAGGTGTCGAGGCAGCTGTGTCCTCAGTTCTTAGGGTGCTCATGGTCAAAAAATACTAGATACCCCAAAGTAATGCAAGTGTGAAACAAAGTTTATGGAAGAAGAGAAAGACAGGCTTACAGAGCAAAACGTTTGCCATAGACTCCTGCAAAGGGGCAGCCATTGTCATCGTGAGGACAAACAAAGGGCTTTGAAGATGGAGGGGGGGGATGTCTCTTTTATACTGTCCCTGTCAGGCCTGCGTCCTGGTTCAGCGGTCACCCTGGAACCAGAGTCTTACTGTGCTTGGGACCTCCCAAGAGCTTGAGCCCACAATGTAGATTTAAGCTAATGACACAAGAATGAGCTGAGCCATAAGGCTATTCCAGGTCACCTTTGAGAGTCTATTGAACTTGTTGCCAGGCCCCCATACTTCTGCATTTGGCACACTAAGTTCTGACTGTGAGGTTGATAAGACAGTCTCTGCTCCTCAGGTGTGAGCAATTACCTGGGACAGAATCAAGGTGGACGGCACCAAGATAGGGGCCTGGTGGCTGGTGTCCTTGTCCTCCCTCCTTCCCCAAGAGAGGATTCCTAGTTTTCTACCTAACAGTAAGACCACTAAGCTTCCTGTTTCCCACATCGCTCTAGGGACCACCTGTCTGAATGAGGGACAGCCCCTCAGCAGAGGCCAGGGTTGTGGTTTTTTTTTTTTTTTTTTTTTTGAGACAGAGCCTCAAGCTGTCACCCTGGGTAGAGTGCCATGGCATCACAGCTCACAGCAACCTCCAGCTCCTGGACTCAAGCCAGTCTCTTGCCTCTGCCTCCCAGGTAGCTGGGACTACAGGCACCTGCCGCAAGCCCGGCTATTTTTTGGTTGCAGCTGTCATTGTTGTTTGGAGGGCCCGGGCTGGATTCGAACCCACCAGCTCAGGTGTATGTGGCTGGTGTCTTGGCCGCTTAAGCCACAGGCACCAAGCCCAGTGTTTTTTTTTTTTTTTTTTTGGTTTTTCAGGTTTTATTTTATTTTTTTCTTTATTTTTTTTATTTTTATTAAATCATAACTGTATACAATGATATGATTATGGGGCATCATACACTCACTTCATAAACCATTTGAAGCCCAGTGTTGCTTTTGGTTTGGTGCTTCTGGCTGGCACTTGCCCACCTTCCCCCCAACTCTTCCCTTGTGACCTTGCCGTTCAGAGCAGTAAGTTCAGGGGTAAGGCCATGGTCTTGAGAGTTAGGTAGCCCTGTGTCCCAGCTCCACCACGTTAGCTCTCATGATCTTAGGCAAGAATTTTTTAACATCCTGTGCTACATCTGTAAAACAGATGATGATAAAGTTCATCTTAGACTTGTTAAGAGGATTAGATGCAACGATTTGTGACATTTATTCTCCTGGCACAGACTAAGTACTTGGTAAATGATGTTCATTGTCAAAGTTAATCATCATAACTTTATTATTCAGGGACTTGTGCCCTGGATGGCAGGTGAAATCAACTAATGACAGATCCTAGATAAAGACTCAAAGAACTCAAAGCATACTGCTTTTGCAGAATGAGCTCTGTTGAGGTCTTAATCATTCTGCTTATTTCTGAGCCCATAAAAATTTCTCTTAAAAGAGCTCCAGACATTCTCTCTCCCCTGCTCAACCATGCTTCACACGTAGCCTTTCCTCCTCTCCCTCCCCTAAGCCAGCAGCATGTTTCCCCGGCCCATTGCTGTGAGAGCTGCAGGCCAGCACATGCCGCTGGCCACAGGTCCCATCACTGCCTCCTGGCCTGCAACTTGGGGAGCAGGAGAAAGAATTTTGTGTCTTACTCCTCCTTCCTTTCAAGTCTTAGGGTTTGGGATGTTTGGCAACAACGGCATGGTAATAACCAAAATTACAGCTAATATTTGTAATAAGTTATTTGCTATTTACAAAACAAGAGATGATCAATCAGTTGGGGTTCCTTTACAGTAAACAGAAACCACTCTTGACAATATTGGCAGAGTGGGCTTTAATGCACAGAGCTTGCATAAGCCTTGGAAGGGCTGGGGGAGGAGGCTCTCAGCTGTTCTCTGGAACAGCTCCTGGATACCAGCATACAGGCATAGCATAGAACTGGCTGCTGGGGCCCTCAGGGTGTGAGAACTGGGGGGCTGCTGCCGTCACACGGCTTCTCAGAACAGACACTGGGATGCTCCACCTCCCCACAGGGAAACTTGCTACCACCCTGCTGTCAGCAGACATGAGCCAAACAGCGAGAAAACTGGCTGCCTTCTCTCTCCCACCCAGCAGATCTGTCCTCAGTGAGTCGAATTGGTGGAGCCTGCATCAGCGGGAGCCCCTGGGTGTGTCAGTATGCTAGGAGTCCCTGACAAGCCCCTGCAGACTCGGGGTTCACACAACAGAAATGTGTGTTCTCACTTCTGGAGGCTGGAAGTCTGAGCATTGCACTGGTGGGTGGGCTTGTCTGAGACCCCTCTTTATTTCACAGGTGCCTCTCCCCCGACCCCCACTGCCTCTCACCGGGCCCTCCCAGTAACCCTCTGTGTCCACATTCCTCTTCCCATCTCTTCATATTGGATTAGGGGGAGCCCTAATGACCTCCTCCTCTTCTTTTTTTTTTTTTTTTTTGACAGTTTCACACTGTTGTCCTGGGTCCCTGAGTAGAGTGCTGTGGCATCACAGCTCACAGCAAACTCCTGAGCTTAAGAGATCCTCTTGCTTCAGCCTCCCAAATACCTGGGACTGTAGGCGCCTGCCACCACTCCTGGCTAGTTTCTTTGTTGGTTTGTTTTTTTTTTTTTCTGTGTTTAGTAGAGAAAGGGTCTCTCACTCTTGCTTAGGCTGGTCTCAAACTCCTGAGCTCAAGCAATCCACCCTCCTCGGCCTCCCAGAGTACTGGGATTACAGATATGAGTCTATGACCTAATGACCTCGTTTTAATTTAATTACTTCCTCAAGGGCCCTGTCTCCAAATACAGTCACATTCTGAGTTACTGGGGGCTAGAACTTCAACTTATGACTTCTGGGGGTACACAGTTCAGCCCTTATCTCTGGGAAACTTTCTAGCCCTGCGGCTCAGTGAGGCATGCTAGGAGGCCAGAACTGCCTGGAGCCAGCTGGTCAGGGCCTGCAAAGAGCTTAGGGTATTTTACCAGGTGCCCAACACTCAGGAAATGTGTCCGTTTCATTTATTACATTCGTGCTCATTTTATCTGATGCTCCTAACAGTCCTTTGAGATTGGTAAGTATTGTTTTCCCCATTCGTCCCAGGAGAAAATTGAGGCTTAAGCAGGTTCCAAGTGCTGCCAGGGCCTTAGATCTGGGAATTGGCAAGGCAGGAATGAGACCACATCCTCTGGCTAGTCCTGGACTGTGTCCTGGGAAGGAAATGTCCAAGGCATAGCATACAGGCAGTGAGTTCACACAGCCCCACATGGTCAGCAAATACCAAAATGGCAGACACTTCTTGTTTCAACCAAGTTTTGTAGAATTTCCTGATTTTCCCAGAAATCTTCCTTTTCAAGTAAAATCCCTCCATTTTCCAAATGTTGACAAATCAAAATGCTCACCATTGAGTTCGCACTGTGTGGGGCCCAACAAAACACTTCTATAACCTGGGTTTCACCTGCAGGTTCTGATATAAATGTTTGTGAGAACAGCAACTGCTTCTAAGAACCCGATTCTGTGCTCCCTGCGTTTCCTCTAGACCACGTGTGTTCTGTGTCGCTGTCTCCCTTTTACAGAAGAGCCGGCAAACAAGCTAGAATAAGATACTTGAACTTGAGATCAGGATAAGTGCAAGCCTATGGCTTTTTAAAATCTGCTCCCTATTCCTGTCACAAGGGCGTGTGTCTGCTCACGAAGCTGGCTTCACTCCAGCGGTTCAATTACTGACCAGACCATGACGACTTGTGATTCAGGCCCCGGGACTTCCTGGTGCCTTCCTCCCAGAGTATGCTGTGACACTCAAACGTCCCTGCCTGCCTCTCCCAGCTTCAGGCCTCTCTCCACAAAGGTTAAAATGCCCTTATTTCCCTACTGGGACATCTTGTTCCTGGGAATTTCTGGGAACCTGAGAATTCAGATGAACCATAGCATCAAAACTGTTGCAAAGTATTTGAAGAGCTGAGAACTGCATGTTTATTCAAATCTGCTGCCCAGATGTGAAAATGGACGCATGGCTGAAGAAGAGATAGCGGGGCTTTCTCAGACCTCTGTCTGCACAGATATATGCAGGCCTCAGCCCGTCTGGGCTGGTGGCACTGTGGCCCCAGCTTTCTAGATGCTGACTTTAGGGAGGGGCCGGAGAGCATTCTTGCTTAGCTTGCATACTTGAGAGGGGAGGTCTGCCCCCAAACACTAGATAAAGGAGCCTTCCCATCCATCGGAAGGGGGTTGCTCAAAGGGCCATCAGCAAACACCAACTCCGGGTCACGACCTGTCCAAGTCCCTCTGCACTGAGCAGCACATTGTGGTGTGTCAGAGACACCCTGAGTGTGTGTAATCCAGGTTAATTCGAACCGTCTTTTCCTTGGTGCAGTGGAAAGGGAGGCTTCTGGAGTGAGGGGGGCTTTCGAGCTGGGTTAACTTGAAGCAGAGTTTTCTCACTTCGTGATGCACCTTTCAGGTGAGGCTTCACGAAAGTACGTGAAAGCAGCCCAGGCTCCTACATGTCAGGCAGCATCTGCCTTGGCAGCGGCTATGTTTGGTGTATGAATAAAGCAGACTGTTCATCCACCCGGCAGCACAAACACATGGCTGGGCAGACGTCCTGGTCACTGAGGAAATACTGGAGAACACCTTCCCAAGACGCAGGGGTGTTGGGGAAGGCTCGTTTCCCTGGCTCGCTTCTGTCCTGTCCCATCCAGCTGTGGAGGGACCTGCGAGCAGCTGCAGGTGGGAAGGTAGCTGTGGGCGCGGCTCAACTCCATGAAGGTGGTGGGCCTCCCAGCTCAGGCTGTGCCTCTCTGCAGACCCGCTCTTTGAAGAGGCTTCTCAATGTGAGACAGTACAGTACTGACCTGGTTTCCCATAGGAGTAAAGGTATAATCAGATTATATCCTTTCCCATTAGCCCAGTGTGCAGCTTTTTCTGTGATAATCAAAGGATTTGAGGAAACGTCACCCTAAAATAGGATGATGCTCTGGTCTGCTGAGCGCTTTCTACCGAGGGGGCTTCTGGGGAGCACCGTGCAGGCCGGAGGCTTTCTCTGAGCTCCTGTATCTGCCCACAGACGATCTCCCCAGAAATACTCAATTGTCATGAGTCTTCTCCCCAGGAGTCTTATCAACCAGGGGAAGATTAACTAGGGTCACAGGAGTGGGGACTAGAAGTGACACCATACCCAGACTGTCACCTCTTCTACTGAAGGCAGACAACCTTTACTACCTGAGACTTTTTCTGTGCCTGATAACACCTTTATTCACCAAACATCTCCTTCCCACACCTTTCTCCCCCACCTGCCAGAAGCCCTGAGCCCTTTCTACAGCTCAGGATGCTGGGTGAGGTCCAGCCAGTTGGTCCTGAGTCTGTTTTGTGGAGCTCCCTGTTATATACATAATTAAATGTGACTTTTCTCCCATTAGGCTGTTTATAAGTCAACTTAATTTGTATCCCAGCCAAAGAACCTAGGAAAGGTATAGAGAAGACATTTTTTATTCCTCTATAGCCACAAACACCAATGTAATTGACTTCCCAAAGTATCCCCTACAGTGGTCAGTAGGAAGTTTTTATGTTTTAATCTTAGAAGCTGTAAAGATTACCCATCTCTTAAACTTTAGTTTTTGGGGGGTGCTGGGGAGTTGTCCATATTTGTACCAGCAGCGAAAGGACTTTCGGAAGAGAAACTACACTTGTGTTGGGAACGTGAGGAGGGTGGCATAGCCAAGGGCTTACTTGACACCCTCTCTGAGGGCAGGAGCTGTCGCCTGTCCTCCCAACTTATTCTGAACACACTATGCCTGGTATCAGTAGCACCCAGTTTAAAAATTTGAGTGGACTTTGCAGAGCCTGGGCCCTGCAGGACTCCCCTTTGGGAGGGAGCAGAGGGGAGTTGTCTGCATGAGGAGGGAGGAGGCCACTGGAGGGGCAGGTGAGCACAGACAACAGGACAGGAGCTGCAGGAAGCCCACCTGAGTGGCCAGTTGCCTTTAATTCTGACTGTCAGTATTGTCAGAAAGAAAGAATTCTCCTAGTACTAAAAGCCAAGTTTCCGGCCAATTTCAGAGGAGCCTGCACAAAGCTTTTTACAAACAGAGCTTCACTGTGGACTGTTTGCTTTGCTTTGCTTGGGGCCGTGCTGCAGGGTAGGAGCAGACTGTCCAGCTCTGCCTGGGAAATCTCATGCCCTGGAGGCTAAGGAGAAGGGAGTGCTTGGTGGTTCTCATGTAAAGAGAACATTTAGAGAGGAAAGGTGTCTTGTCCTCCTGGGTTAGAGCCAGGCAGTGGCAGCGGCAAGGGAGCCCAGTTTAATATGTTATGAGGAATAAAACAGGAGCTGCTAGAGACCCAAGCTGCGCAGCCAGGGAAGGCTGCTGGCGGCCTCACTGGTTTCAGATGCTCTGTTACCACCAGCCTGGGAGCCCTGAAAGGCGCCGTGCTGCAGGGTGTGAGGAAAGTCAGACCCTGCACTTGTCCTGTGGGTGGGGCAGGATGATTCAGAAAGAGGGACCTAGTCCCAGAGTATGTTGAAATGAGGTCACCCAAGCCCTGGGACAAGGCAGGGCCAGGCCACCGTGCCCTGCCACACACTTCATCCTCCCAGTTTCCTACACTGCTCCAGCTTCCCTATTCCGATGAAAATTCTCTGCTGTCTGCCAGTGCCCTGACACTAGTACAGCAGGGTGGCCTTGGGACTCCCAGAAGGGCACGTGCCCAGCACCCCACCCAGGCCCAGCCAAATCCTGAGGCTCACTGACCAGTGGGGAAGGAGGTGGTTGGGAACAATTAGGTAAACAAGGAATTAATTCCGATTCCCAGTGCGGTGTGCACCCCCAGGATGGTGACCACGGCAGCTGTTTGTGGAGGCCTTGACCCTCTGCTGAATGCTGCACATTCACCAGTGAGCTGACTCTCTCCCCAGCCCCTCATAGAGCCTGTCTCTGAGGACAGTAATGTACCCTCATATTAAAAACAGAACTGGGGCTCACAGAGTAAAGTAGCCTGTATGGTTTCACCCAGCTAGTCAGTGGCACAGGCAGATTCAAAACCAGGATGCCGGAGCTTGCTAACACAGCTGATCGGGTAGGTCTGCACACAGTTAAAGGCACAGTGGTGCTTGTACATCTGACCTAAAGCTTCCCCTGATTGCAAAGGCTACATGCCCTACCCAAGTCCTCCAACGCAGCCTTTGAGAACATTCTCAAAGTCAGGAACGTGGAACGGCACCTCGGTGCTTTCTTGTACTGTGGAGTGGTGGTTGCTCCTGTTTTCTACAGCCGAGTCTGGCCTCTCAGCCTTCATGGCAGACCTGGCCTGTGCGGCTTCAGCTGCAGCTCTGAGGATGAGCACACCTGTCATCCACCTGCTCTCATGACTCATGACTCACGAAATTGCCATGCTGCTGCCAGCCCAGCGTCTTCCTCCGGTCACCGCTGTGCCAAGCGTGCACTTAGCCATGTATGTCAGGGCACCAGGCAACATTCCTCCCACCCTCCCCCCCCACCACCACCTTGTAAAATGTGCCAGGGACAGCCAGACAGGTTGCAGCACAAGGGCCAGGATGTTTCTGTTCCTTTACCAGGGGGCTGGGGAGAGGGCAGCAGGGTAGCCTGGAGTCCAGGGACTCAGGCTAGAGAGGAGAGTCAACCCACACACACACAGTGGGGAACAGCCCGTGCCCAGGATGTGTCCCAGAAGAGGTCTAAGGGGGATAATAGTGGTGCATTTCAGGCTCTGGGCTATTTTTGTCTCCCATTTGATATTTACTGTGGGTGTGTCTACCACTGACAGTCTCAGCTGGCAGGCCCCCACTTTTTATGAATAAAGAATTTCCTATATGCCTGCCTGATGTTTCCAGAATGACTGCACATCTTGATAGCACCTAAAAATGCTCCCTTTGTGCAACGCAGAGTCTTCCAGAGGAGCCCCCACCCCGTGTTCCATCACTCAGGCCTACGTCAGCCTAATAGTCGGGTAAGAGACCCCAAAATAAGCGAAGTCAGATCTTGGATTAAAGTAGCAGTGGTAGCAGTGACACCATCTGACCCGTAATGTAGCCCCAGTGGCAAATGCTCTCTCTGGCCCAGAGCCCTGTGATGAGAGGAGATGTTTGTTTCCTCATAGAAGATGTGAGAACAGGCCACCATCCTGTGGATGTCGGGTGCATTGAGTAAACGGGTGCTGGGTTTCTGCAAACCAAAGGCTGATGTAGGAGCTCGAGGCGTGACGAGCTCCTGCATGGAGGCCACCATGCAGCCGCTGAGGGGCATTTTAGTGCCGGCCTCCAAGAGGCTACGACGGCTGGGAATGTGTGTCCATCTACTTACCTGGTGCAAGTTGGGAATGCTCACATAGTTTACAGGTGACTATTCTTTGCCTTTTAAAGAAAGGTCTCCTCAGATTTCAGGTAGAAGCCGCCACTAAAGATGTCCAGCAAAGCTGCGAGCACCAACAGCACGGCCCAGGCGCGAAGGACCGTGCAGCAGCTGAGGCTGGAAGCCTCCATCGAGAGGATCAAGGTAGGAGGCTGCCGGGGTCAGATGTGCTCCATGATCAGCCCCTGCCCACCAAGGCTGGCATGGTCAGGGGAGAAGGCCATTTGCTTTACCTTCCAGGGTTTCCTGACAGTGCTAGGAGGCCTCAGAATCGTAACTTGGTTTCCTGTGAGCACGGGCCTCATTTCACGGGAGCTGAGGAGCCTGGGGGGCCTGGGCTGCCTTCTCTGTAAAGCTCCGGTCAGGATCTCCTGAGGACGCACCTTTCCTGAGTGAACATGGCAAAGCCCAGAGGTCCTTAGGGTTGATCCTGGGATGGGTTCTGGGCAGACTTCATCAACACCCTCCTCATCCTTCTGTAATTAGAAGTCTGAGAGTTCTGGAGTTATCAGTGTGGCTGAGGCAGCCTCACATCACGAGTCCGTAGTCCAAATCTCCTTTTAAGGAAGTTGAAGCTTTTTAAAGTGGCCTTCAGTGCCAGCTGTGGTTGAAATCCTCGAGAGAAACTGGAATGCTTTTCTTAGGTCACCTGACTTTGAAGTCTTTATTCCCCCAAATCCCAAGAGAGGAAGAGGCAGTAAGAACCCTGGAATGTTGTGACGCCTGCTGCTTCCTAGAAACTGAAGCGTCACTATAGATTCCTGTGTGCCTGGAGATAGTCGCCTGTCTTCCGAGCAGAGGCTTCTTGCTGCCCTTGACCGAGCTCTGCAGCCCCATGCTCCTGGCCTTAGGTCATTGATGTAATGATTCTTCAGCATCTCCTTGCCAGGCCCCCAGACCTGGCCCTACTTCCCCTCTAACTCGTGCTAGAGTCAGGTGTGTGCTGGTTGCTCTCTTCACTTCCCAAGTCTCTGACGGTAAATCTTGATGCTCCAAGCTCATGATTTGGTTTATAAAATCTGCATTCCAGTCTATTTTTTCTTGGATAGAAGTGAGATACAACCTTCTCCTGATTCACATAGGCTTTTTCCTCCCTGGCCCCCAACCCTAAAGTTCTGAGACATTTTAAACCTCCGGAAGAGCTGTCACAAGCATTTATATATCCTATACCAAGATTGGTTTCCTTACTCTCCTCTGTCTCTGCCTGTATGCATGTACACGTACGTTTTTCTTTAAACCACTTGAAAGTTACCTCCAATTCAGGATTACCCAATAATACCTCACACAGAATTCAGGCCACATGTTTCTCAGGGTCTCCCTCACTTCTACGTGACCCTTTGCTGATCAGATTCCAGCTAAATGTCTTGGCAGGAAAGCCAGGCAGCTGGCACGTGTCCTCGTGCGCACACGAGTACCGAGGCCCTGCCTGCCAGATTGCTCCATTTTAAAGATATGGTTTCCCTTTCTACCTGACAAGTAACCCCAGAGTGATGCTGTGACTCTGATCCTGTTCAAACCTGTCTCCCACTCAGTGGCTCAGCGCTCAGATACACCCTGCAAGTGTGGAAATAAAGTCTGTCTTGTTTGCTTTGGTTTGTCTCCACATCAGGTTTCGAAAGCATCAGCGGACCTCATGTCATACTGTGAGGAACACGCCAGGAGTGACCCTTTGCTGATAGGGATACCAACTTCAGAAAACCCTTTCAAGGATAAAAAAACTTGCACCATCTTATAATGGAAGGGTGACACGCTTCCTCGCCTCTTCTCCACAAAGCCAAGGACGAGAAGCTCCTTGAAGAGATTTACCTTCAGCTTATTTGGTAACCACTGCTCATAACTAAAATGCTCTTAACTTGGAACAATGGACTCTGAGGTCTTTATTTTCCAAGTTGCTCTTCATTTAAAATGCCCTATACACAATAACAATCTTGTTTTCCATTTGTTAACTGTGGTGTTATGTTGGGTTACTGTTTAAGGAAAGTTGATCTGGGCCTGTTTTAAAACACACACTTTAAATATACAGTTGGTGCAGCTGTGTCAAGACCTAAATGGCTTAAGCACCTGTCAAATTAAAATGCCAAGAATAACTTAAATCCTGAAACCCTGTATCATATGTTCCTAATAAAGTTGTGCCAACCTGTACAGTATACTAAGGACGGGGGTATTTTGTGTGTATATAAGTCTCTGTGTATACACATAGCAAAGCTGGTTGCTTAAAAGTCTTCCCTCTCTGTAATCCATCAGTTTCTCAGTTCCAGAAGTTATCTTTATCTTGAACTGTGAATAGAGAAAATAAAAATGTCTTTCATAGTTAGTGTACAAAAAGTAAAGAGCACCCAAAACGTATTTGTTGTGATCAAGTAGTACAGTCATCTGTCCTCTCCTCGAATCCTGCTGGACCTCTTAGGCTGTGATGAACTGTGCCAATTAAAAATTTTAAACTGAACTGAAAGCCGTTCGGTAATACATGGTATTAATTCACAAGGAGCCTTTTGGGCATCAGTGGCAGAATCAAGGGAAGGGGAGGAGACTGGTGGGAGGATCCCATGCAGCTGTGCTCCCAGGCTCATGTTCCCTACTGGATTAGGGACAGACACCTGGAATGTCCACCCGATGATTGGAATGAGGTGAAGTAACAGGAGCCGGCACGAGGAGCAGGAATGTGTGGTCAGCACATGCTCCCTCTCTCTGCCTTCAGATGCTACAGCATCCCTGTGCAGAAACAGTAACGTTCCCCTCCCCAACCTCAGGTGGGTGGAGAACCGTGGAAAGGAAACCTACAAAAAGTCTAAGACTATCAAGATTCTCAGTCTTCTCGGGGGTCTGCAGCTTCATCCCTGTCTTGTGCAAGACAGGTGCAGTTGGCTGGGGAGAGGTGCAGATTCTGTGGTGCCCTGCTTGGGGCCCAAAGTGTCCAGCCCATAGGTATCTGACTCCTTGATTTTCCCCAGGGAATGAATATATCCCTCACAGCCTTGGGGTTTACAGTAGGGGATCCCAAAAGAAGAAATTTCCTGTGGCCAAGAGGACATCTTGACTTTATCGGAGAGGAAGAGGCTCCTACTTTTAAATGCTTAATTAGGGAAGCACATAAATGCTAAACCACATACAAAGCTTTTAATGTTTTAATCATTCTCACTTCACTAAAAATAAAGGGTTTAACCCAAGAAGGAATTATTTACAACAGCTTCCCTAGATTTATGCCATCTGCTCTGCGGCTCAGGCCCCTTTAGGATCTGATATCTGGGCTGTGAGTGGTCCGCCCACTGAGGGTTAACAGGTGCAGCACTGTCTTCAAACTGTTCACAGCAGCATTCAGGTTCCTCCAAGTCTGTCTTGTCAGCGTGGTGATTGGCCCTCACTTTCCAAGACCGTGTGAAAAATCAGGGCACTGCCCTTGACCTGTGTCCTCAGCTCGGTTCTGCACTCTGCCTGGGTTTCAAAAACGTGATCGATACCTATTTGGGGAAAGATAAAGGTTGTACGTTTCAAAGGGTGAAATTTGATATGTACACTAAGAACTTTACATTTATTGCTTCACCTAATGAGACATTATATTTTTCTACAGATAGTTTCAAAATGCTAGCCTTTTCACTGATTATCATGTTTCTTTAAACATTTATACTACAGCTTATTACAAAAGGTTTTCATGAAATTCTATTATGCTGTTATCTCCATGTTGATAGTAAACGTAGTTTATTTAGTACTAAAATATGCTCTTTAATAGTAAATATGTTTTGCCATATGTTAATTTGCTTGTGGTGGTGAGCAGTAGATTTGGGGTTCTAAGATTTTATTTTCCGGGGTCAGATATGATAAAGGTTATGTTATATGCCGTGTAACTTCCTCACCAGGTATAGGCCATGTTCACTTAAAAAAGGATGCTGGATCCAAGAGAAGAAAAACTGTAGCTAAATATTGATTTACTTATAACTAGGCATCTATCGAAGAAAAAGTCAGTTTTATTTATCAGGCTTTATTCTAGTTACGAAGCCACAGTTTGTGTCTGCAGCAGCTGGTTTATGATGATAAATGCCCAGTGTGTGTTTTCCCACCTACCACTACAATGACTTTCTCATGCGTACAGGCAACTTCTGGGCTTCATTTCATGAACTATTTAAATATGTTCAGAATACTTTGTCTTTAATGCTGCTTCTGTTAGCAGTGATCTTTTCTATTTTCATTGTGATACTTCATAAATCTATCCAGGCCACAGGACCATGGCAAGATTTCATGACTACAAAATATTTTACAGAAACACATTTTTTTAACAGGGAAATATTTTATATACTGGGTGGTTCACAAGCTATCGGTTGCAGCTATTTTTTCTCTAAAAAAAGGTTTTTAAATTATTTTAAAAAGTGCCATCTTTCTTAGCATTTAAAGGAAAGATCTGATTGACTTTTCCCTGTTTGGATTGTTTAATCTCTTAATCCATCAAGAAGAAACCACAACTTTATACCAATGATTTTGAAGCATAGGTTATCTTACATTGTGGAAGATGTGCCAAATTTTCTCTTCAAATGCCGTCTTCTCAACCAATCTATAACTAGTGTCGTCTTGACAGATTACTGACTTTTAATTTAAGAGATATATAGGTCCAAGAAATACACACTCCATTTCTCAGTGAGGTGCAATACCAGACTGTACATGCACATATAATGGGTTGTAGTGATTTATTTTATGGTAGACCTGTTAATAGGAAAAAAATGCACCAAACGGAACAATGTATCAAACTGAACCAAGCACTGAGCTGAAGTGGCCAGGGTGTTAATGCTGTGTCGTTTCCTAGTTGATTCTGTGCCTGTGACTTTGGACAAGGGACGTCATCTCTTTGGGCCTTCATTTCTCCCTTGGTTAAATGAGGAGCTAGCTGGGAGCAGGTGATGGCGGAGGTCCTGTCCCATCCAGTGACCCCAGCCCTCTGCTAGTCCTGGTGCTATAAGCTGCTTCAGTATAAAATTGGTTTGTCTATAACATGCTTATTTAGTAGCTTAAAAAGGCCTTTTGTTATACAGTGCTTTTTTTCCTAATTTTATGGGCTTGGTTACTGTAATGTCTTATTTTTAGAATACAAACACATTCTCTTGATGTCTCAGTAAATCTACATTTGATGTATCATTGGTGAGATTTTGTTACAACATTCTTTGGCTGCTCTTCTGTCCAGCATCTTATTAACCTTAACACTGTGATCGTTTGGAAATCTGTCCTATGGAAAGAATAAAAGTATTTACTTCACAGCTAGCATGTTCAGATCTGAAAGAAGTTTCATTGATGAAAGCACTGTTGCTTTCTTTACTGTGTCAGCACCTCATTGTATCATCCCGGCCTGTTTTGCTCAATGTGATAAAAAGCCACTTCTCTTCCCTTCATTTCTTTTCTGAGCATCTGCTAGGGGCAAGGGGCTGAGTCAGGCTCTGGTGACACGCAAATGAGCAAGGCACCTGCCTGGGGGAAGCTGCCGGTCCAGAGCAAGTAGGGTGGGGATGACAGATGCACAAACTGGGCATTATAGTATCCTGTGACAAGAGCTGTAACTCGGGAGAACCCAGAGTGCCTGGGAGCCCAGAGGAAGGAGCAGCCCCCTCAGCGAGGCCCCAAGAAGCCTTCCCAGGGAGCCGGCGCTGAGGGGGAGTCTGAGAAGAAACAGCGCTTTGGAATGAAGCCTCTGGAAACAAAAGCGGAAGGTCGCTCCTGCGACCGTCATATGAGCTTCAAGGAGACGGTGCAGGCTGCATATCGGGGAGTGACTTGGTGCTGCCAGCCTGTGAGGGGCGTTTCCCAGGCCGAGACCAGCCGTGACCATGGGAACAGATAACAAAGGGCAAGGTCATCCACTCGCAGTGATTCATATTCACCTTGTTTGTCCAAGCGCCTGCGGCTTCTGGCCCTCGCCCCAAGGCTGGGATTCCTGGGGACAAGTGAGGGCAGTCCTAGGGCACTAGGCCTGAGAGCTGGCACTCAAAGGCAGCCCCTTAGGAGAGAACTGAAAAGCTTAGTTTCCTTATGAAAAGTAGGTAACAACTGACCAGCACATCACCAGTTCTGACCAAATTACAGAAGTCCTTGTAACTCAGTGCAGGATGGCAGGACTGGGGGGGCGGGGGCCAGGAAGCTAAGGAGGCAGGTGAAATGCACACTGTCTCAGAGTGAACAAGAAACTCGGTGCCAGCACTCCGGGAGGCCGAAAAGGGAGCTTCATTTGAGACCAGCCTAAGCAAGAGAAAGATCCCCATCTCTCCTAAAAATGTTAGCTGAGTATGGGGCACATACGTATAGTCCCAGCTACTCGGGAGGCTGAGGCTGGAGAATGCTTAAGCCCAGGAGTTTGAGGTTGCTGAGGGCTAGGATGCCTCTGTGCTCTAGCCGAGCAACAGAGGGAGCCCCTGGGGAGTGGTGGGGGTTTGGTGGGGAGGTGCATGTTCCCTGGCTTCTCAGCTCTCCAAGTTTTTCCTTGGCAGGAGGATTGGTTACCCGTGAACACGTGTGTTCACCCGAGCCTTTTCATCTGGGGCTTTATAAGCCTTATTCAGGGCCCAGTAGACAGTCGATGTGTGTCTTCCTGTGCTAGGTACACGATCTCAGGGAGGGCTCTGACCGCGTGTGTGGAACCCGGTGCCGCCATCAGCTCTAGCCCTCTGCCTGCCCTGGGGTGGCGAGAGCCTTCGCCTCCTTTTCCGATCGTGGCCCTTCTTCCTGCTCTACCCCTTCACTGTGAACGGCAAGTAACCTCTGGCCCCAATTACTGTCTCCTTATCTGAGTCAAGCCTATTAAAGACATTAACTGTAGGCCAGTCCTGGGCAAATGTGCGGTTAGGCTAGGGAACCCGCACCTAACCTGTCAACTTTTTCAGAAACCAGTATTTTCTCTACCCTTGGAGGACAATGCAGTTGTGGTAAATACATGCTGAAGTGCTGATGGCCTGACACCTGGTCTGCAGAAGACCATTGCCCTGAGTCGAGCTCGGGGGCAGCGATGCTTGGTGCAGAGCAGTGGCAGTAGCAGTGACGGTTTAGGCATCACTGAGAACTAGTTTCACATTTAAAACATTCCTATACCCTATACTCTCTGAATTCTCCTGAACAATCTATCCAGTGATGAAAGCAAGTGATTGAAATGGTTGCAATCCATCGTGATAAGAACTCTAATAAATTTGCAGTTGAGGCATGTGTGAGAGTGGCTACTTCTGCCCTGCAGAGCCAGTCACCTCCCACCCTGCTCCACGATAAGAGGGCTTCATCTGTAACTCTGGTCCTGACCGTGTGGCAGTGTAAGTGCCCGGTGGGTCTGTAAGTTTGCGTGCTGAGGCAGGCTGAAGCTGTCACTCCCTGAACAAACATGGATAATGCTGCCATCTCTGAGCCAAGCACATGTGGCCACTAAAGTCCCCTGGGATCAGGAAAGGCCAACTTTAGAGGTTGACATGTGAGATTTAGGTAGTACACGTGTTAATTTTCTAACTTACTAATTGTGTAGTTGTGTGTATTAGGAAAACTAGAACTTCTACTACGTGATATAAAGTTTCCTTTTAAAATAAATTTAAAAGCCAATTTACTTTTTGGGGGGTCTCCCTTTCTTGCCTTAGGCTAGAGTATTGTGGCCTCTGCATAGCTCAGAGCAACCTCAGACTCCTGGGCTGAAGTGATCCTCCTGCCTCAGCCTCCCGAGTAGCTGGGGCCACAGGCAACTGCCCTGAAGCCCAACTAGTTTCTCTATTTTTAGCAGAGACAGAGTCTAACTCTTTTTGAGGCTTCCCTTGAACTCCTGAGCTCAGTGGATCCACCTACCTTGGCCAACCACAGTACTGGGATTACAGGTGTGAGCCACCTTGCCCAGCCCTAATGTACATTTTTTAAACATAAGTATATAATAGTATAGCTTCTCCAAGGATATGGCAAATGTTGTAAAGAAGCCTTCTAACATCTCAAAAGACAAGCATCCCCTCTAAGAGCCACACTCCAAGAGTCAGGCACACTCCTAAGAGTCATCCACATAGGGAAGTCAGGTTCCTATTTCTACTTTTAACCTTGAAATATTTTCTATGGCCAGTGCACTACAAAATTTTACAAAGAGGTGGCCAACACATGGAGAATATTTGTAAATATTTTATAGTGTAAATACGGGTATATTTAGTTACATTTTCCCTAAGTATGGTGACTCTAGGGGAACTTTTGGGACACCCTGTAAACCCATTATATCTGATGACAGTGAAGTATGTACATTTCAGCATGGGCCATGGGACATCTGAGGGTGTTCACAGACATGGTGCAAGGCTCTGGGGAAAGGGGCGTTGGACACTGAACTCCAGACATCAGGCCAGGCCCGCATTCTGCACCTGCCCTCCGTTAAGCCTCACATAAGTTCTCTAAGGAAAAGTAAATGTAACTGAACTTCATTTTACAGATGAGAAAACTGAGACTCAGAGAAATTAAAGTTGTGCTAGATTCTGCAGCTGAAAACTACAGATCCCAGGTTTATAAACCCCAGTCAGGCAGATTCCAGAGCATGTGGGCCGCCTTCATGTTCCTAGCACAACTTGAATAGGATTGAACTAATAATTCTGTATTTTTAAGTAAGGCGAAGTGAGCACATAAGTTCTTAAGTAGCCAAGAGTATAATATCCCAGCCTTAAGAATGAACCGTGGTCTCTTGCGGGTGTTTGGTAGGACCAGGAACTATTCTTAGCATTTGTGTTTATTCTTTTAATTCTCCCAACAAATCCAGGAGATCTCTACCATTATTATCCCCACTTTAGCTACAAGGAAACGGAAGTGTGAAGAGGTCCAGACCACATTTGATGTGCTTAAGGATCCCACATTTTGCACAGTGGCAGAAAATGTAAGAGAGCTCACACCTTGGAATCAGGAACTGTGCTGGTCTGATTACCACTAATTTGTTGCGTGACCTTAGAACATGTGTGACTTCTAGTCTGTTTCCTCATCTATTTTTTTTTTTCAAGGATTAAGGCTCATGCCTGTCATCCCAGCACTGTCGGAGGCCAAGGCAGGAGGCCAGCCTGAGCAACATAGCAAGACTCTATCTCTAGAAAAAATAGAAGCGTCAGCCTGCGGCGGTGGTGCACATCTCAAGTCCCAGCTGCTCGGGAGGCTGAGGCAGGAGGATTGCTTTTGTATAGGAGTTTGAGATTACAGTGAGCTGCAATCACACCACTGAATCCTAGCCCAGGTCACAGAACAAGACTCTCCAATAAAAAATAAAAGATTTAATTTTATATAAATTTGAGAGGACGGCATCTCTCCTGCCATCTCCAGGTCATTCTGCACCTCCCTCCTTGAGCTGTAAATCAGAGTAATGGGTTTGCTGTGTATAATTACAGATATTTAAAAGATATTTAAAGAGTCACTTCCTGGGTGGCGCCTGTGGCTCAGTGAACGGGGTGCCAGCCCCATATACTGGGGGTGGCAGGTTCAAACCCAGCCCTGGCCAAACTGCAACAAAAGTAATAGCCAGGCATTGTGGTGGGCACCTGTAGTCCCAGCTACTTGGGAGGCTGAGGCAAGAGAATCGCGTAAGCACAGGAGTTGGAGGTTGCTGTGAGCTGTAACACCACGGTACTCTACTGAGGGCAATAAAGTGAGACTCTGTCTCTACAAAAAAAAGAATCACTTCCTGATATTCAAGCTACTGACGCATCAGCAGGACTAGAATGAATTTTAAAGGAAAAAATGAATCGTAGAAAGGTATTTTGAATATGGACTGCCTCCAACCTAGAGAATTAAGTGAGCAAAGTTCTTTAATAAATACAACTCATGAGTTCATAAAACGTAGCTCCAAGCAGAAAATACCTCACTCAAACATGAAATGTGAAAGACAAGACATTAGGTTTACAGAAACAGGACAAAGCTCTTACTAGCACTGTGGAAGGTACGGCCTAGGATAAACCCAGGACAGAGCAGGGTCTCCCAGGACAGCGGAGGTGGGGGAGTGGGGGATGGGAGCAGGAGGTGAACAGAGGCACTATTATGCAATTTGGTAAAGAGTAACACCACCAGGTTACTCTGCTCTTCCTGAATAACTCCAAAAAGATTTCACAGAGGAAGCAACCTATTGTTGGGCTTTGAAGGATGAGAAGGGGTTGGTTGGTAAAGAATAGAGAAAGGGTATTCTCAACAGTGAAAATAACGTGTGCAAAAGCCCTTAGAGTCTAAAGAAGGCTGGGGTGTCAACGCGACAGATCTCTGTGGCAGACATGGTACAGGACAAAGTGCTTGAAGCTGGGGAGGATGGTCGGGCCAAATCACCAATGGCCAAGAGTTTGTACTGAATGAGGGGTGGGGGAGCTGGTAGAGATTTCTAAATGGAGTCTTGACATGATAACCTTTCTCACCACAAAGATAACTCGAATGAACTGCCGTGGAGAGGAGCTGGTGGTGCTGTTTCTAACGCCCGGGTGGATGAGCCCGTGGTATTTCAGTGTCCCTGCTAGTCCTTGTTCAACTCCTCTAAACCCTTCTCACCCTCCTCAAACTCCACACCCCATGTATCTCCTTTCTGCTGTGCAGTACTCCTACTTCTCCATCAGAAGAATGTCCGGGCCATCCGGCCTGAATTCTGAAACTTCTCGCTCCCAGTACCCACTGGGAATCCAGTGAGTGTGATGGAGACAGGTGGGTGGGCGTCCTGATCACATCCATCCAGTTATACATGAGAAGCAACGCCCCCAACCTTCCCGCCTCCCATCAAGATGAAGCCCTCCAGCTATTCCCTTAGCTCCATATCCTATTCCTTTTTTTATGCTATGGTTTCACTTTTTGTTAAGATTGAAACATTTATTTCATGATATTTCTGTATACAGTCTTCTCTTCCAACTTCTTTTGCTGTCTCCATTTTAGTGTGAATGTCCTTGATTTTCAGTCAACACAATCATCCCTTCCTGTCATCCCTCCCTATATTTTGTGGTGGTGTTCTTAAGACAGGGTCTCACTCTATTGCCCAGGAGTACAGTGGAGTCATCATGGCTCACATCAGCCTCAAACTCTGGGGCTCAAGTGATCCTCCTGCCTCAGCCTCCCCGTGGCTGGGACTACAGGCAACTGACACCACACCCAGCTAATTTTTCTATTTTTAGTAGAGACATGGTTTCACTCTTCCTCAGGCTGGTCTTGAACTCCTGACTTCATGCAATCCTCCTGCCTTGACCTCCCAGGGTTGCTAGGATTATAGGCACAAGCCCCTGTGTCCAGCCTCCTTTTTTCTTTTAATTAGTGGTGGTTTTTGTTTGTTTTTGTTTTTCTATGGATGGCAAAGTCTTGCTATGTTACCCAGGCTGACTGGAACTTCCAAGCTCAAGCAATCCTCCTACTTCAGCCTCCACAGCAGCTAGGGTCATGGACTGGGCACGCACCGGGCACCTGGCCCTGCCTCCTATCTTGAACAGACTTATTCTGTGTGGCAGGCAAGATGGCGTCCAGCAGTCCTTGACAGTTCTAACCATATCGATCTATGAACCAATCATGTGGCCAGGAGGATTGACCAGGCCCTGTCAGACACATCTAGCCTTGGGTAGATTTGAGGCTAGGGCAAGGGCTGTTAAGAAAGAAGGTCTTAGGGGAGAGAAAGAGGGAGGGGACCCTGGCAGACAAGAATGATAAATGGCCCTTCCAGCACACTGTGGTCTGGGCAACTGAATCTATCTGAGAGTTGTGAACCACAGAACATGCAAATTTGAATCTTTTTTTCCTACATAAAATCTTCGAAACCTCCTCCTTGCCTGTGGGACAAACTCCATGCTCTTGAGAAGGGCCTGGGTCCCTTTGCGTCCTCTCTACCTACCAGCCAGCCCTTCTCCAGTTCTTTCCTGAACACTTAATCCTCTCGTAAACTCTCAGACTTACAGAGCCACACGTGAGCCACACCCTTCTCCCCTGATTCAGTCCTAATCATGCTTTAAGACACGTCAAACATCACCTTTTCCTGGAAGGCTTCCTGACCACCCCCCTACACACACACACACACACACACACACACACACACACACACACACACACACACATTCTGTGCATGCCCAGACTTGCCAGGATGCAGCATTTGAAGGTTTCCTTGGTCTGTCAGTTTCTTGCACTTCCTCTGCTAGACTGCAGGTGAGACTGTACCACAGTCACCCTCACCTAGTGCTGGATACACCCATGTGCTCAGCCCTTTATTTGAACAGAAACTGTTCCGACCATCCAAATGAGAGATAAAGAGCTCAATTAAGTTAATGGGAATGGGAAGGAGTTTCTCCTCCTCTCCATTTAGTGAAAATTAATTTAATCGAATGGCCTCTAGCTGTCCTCAGCTATGTTGGGCTGAGTAGATTGGGGGGTTCTTTTGTATTTATATAACCCTGCAATGCGCAAGCATAGAGTAATCACATTCGGGCACACAACACCTAGGAGCTGTGATGTCTGTGCATTCTTTCATTTTCACAACACAATGGTATAAGCCTTGTTTATTTTCTCCGTTTTACAGGAGAAATAATGAAGGCTTAGAGAAGTTGCACTAACTTTCTCCCATCCCAGGATCCGGGATCAGAGCCCAGCTCTGTGTGGCCTTTTGCCCGCCCTGTCCTTTCTAGGTGGGAAGAAGCAGCCTGGACTCAGAAGAGCCTCCAGGTGAGCTGCGCTCCTGGGTGCTCATTTCCACAGCTCAGATTACAGTGTGGTGATCTAATCATGCGCGCTACGTGATGCTACTAAGAAAGCCTGCTGCATTTCTGCATAAATGCTTTCTCAGACCCTTCATTCTGAAAAAGACGTGGCATAAAGGCACTCGAGGACAAAGAGCACTTTTACAACAGTCCTTAGAACCTTTCCAGTTCTGAGATGAAAGGGAACAATTCTTAGAACTCTCTCCTGTCTTTGCTTCCTTTAGTTTTCCTGAGGCTCTATCCCACTTCATGGATAAATGAAAGATCAGACTCCATTTACTTGATCCTCCTGCTAATCTCTGCTCTCCAAGTGGCCTCCCTAACAGAAGGCTCTAGCACAAAGAGCTCTGAGTTCATGGTCAATCCTGATTCTTCCGCTTCCTTGCCATGGGACCCCTCTGACTTTGCTGAGACTCAGTTGCTTAGCAGAGAATCAAATGAATTAATAAATGTGAAAGCACACTGTAAGGCAGAGAATGCTGGTGGGTATAAGAAAAGTAGAAGCTTACTCCCATTTACTCCCAGCACCCACGGTGGGCCTGACACGGAGCAACGCTCCTCCTACGACAACAGGCTGTTCTGATCTCACTGCTCGGCTGCTTCTGGTCTTCAGAGCACTCAGGGCTGTGTCTAGCTCATAACAGATCTGGTGACCTGTCAGTTCAATGGGAGGTAAGAGCCATTCTGTCCGCAGGCTCTCCCCCTCTTGTGGCCCTTGCAGTTCAGTTAACTAATAAGTTCTAACTCTGTCCCCAACTAACAGACGTTCCTGGTACACCTGTCCCCTGGGCGTCCCTGCAACTCTTGCAGAGAAATCAAGGGAGACGGGAAGCTGACCCTAAAGTGGGGGCTTCTCCCTCCCTGACCCCCGAGATTTGTGGAGAGTGGCTCTGCTGAGTCTTCAGCTGGAAGAACTTTGACAGAGCATGTGGTGTCTCTCAGACTTCCTTTATAATAAGAATTACCCAAAGTACTTATTTAAAAATGAATTTTCTGGCCTGGGCAACATAGTCAGACACTCTCTATAAAAAGGAAAGTCAGCCAAGTGAGGTGGTTCACGTCTGTGGGATTGGGCTGCTGCATTCTGAGCCTTCTCACTTCCCAGCCACACTTAATCTAGAGCTTCTGGGAAGGGGTCTTGGAGCGTATTTTTAACAAGCACCTTTTTTTTGCAGTTTTTAGCCAGGGCTGGGTTTGAACCCACCACCTCTGGTATATGGGGCCCATGCTCTAGTCCTTGAGCCACAGGCGCTGCCCATAGTACCCTTTATTAACAACAGTTAATAACAGTTTAAGAAATTCTGATAGGGCAGGGTGGCACATGTGGCTCAAGGAGTAGGGTGCCGGCCCTATATGCTGGTGGTGGCAGGTTCAAGCCTGGTCCCAGCCAAAACTGCAAAAAAAAAAAAAATTCTGACAGTGCAAACACTTCACTTTACTGAGAAAGATTGAGCCTCAGACTAAGAGATGTTGTTCTTGGGGTAAAGGGTGGACCACCCATGCCTAAAAGGATTGGAGAGAGGAACCTACCTGAGCCTAGCAAGCTATAATAGGGGGGAGTGAGGTCTGTGGCAACGTGGAGTTCCTAAAGGGGAAGGGTCTCTGCTCAGTTCCAGCCAATCATCTCCACTCAGAATGCGGATCCATTGTCACCATGAGCAGGACATTTTCAAGACAATAGAAATCAGGATGTGTCTAAGAAATTTACCCATATTTAAATGTTTACAATTGATTTTTTTAAAAAGTTGTTAAACCTTGTGTGAACCAGATTTCTCTTGGCCACGTTTCCATGCCCACATTAGGACTTGGTGGCATCATCTCAGCCTTCACTCTTCCGTGGTGGTGACACATGTCTCCAACGTCTCCTCTTAGCTTTACCTCCTACTGCCCAATGGCTTCTGTCACCTAGTGGAGAAAAGTTTGGCTTGCAGGAAAGGCGTGCTCTGGCTCCGATCATCTTCCCTCATCACTCACCACTGGAGGACACGCTTGCGTACAGTCTCGCCTCTTGCTGACAGGGTGATTCTGAGCACGTTAAGGTCCCCGAGCATTCGTCTTCCACTTCAGAAAGAGGATAGTAACAGTGCTTACTTCCGCACGGCTGTTGTGAGTGTAAGGAGTTGCTGCAGGTAGAATGCCCGGAGCTCAGCATGTCGTGAGCCCCGTCCTTGTCCCCCAGATGCGAGGCTCAGGCACGCCTCGAATCCACACCCTGCTTCTCCTGCTGTGAATGCCCTTCACACCCATCTGGCAGATCCCTTCCTCCCTCAGTCTCCTGCCCCCAGAAAACTTGAGTCCTGAATATATCTCGTTATCATTTATTCCCTGCATCACCGGGGTCTGGTGTCCCTCCTGAATTATGCACACCCTTGAAGGCAGATGCCTTTTCACTTTTGTAGCCTGGGGACCTGACGATAGGCATTCAATAAATAGCATTAAATGAATGACTATGTTTATCTCTTTTTTTAAAGAAGTGCCCATGATTTCCCTGTAGATTATAGAGCTCTTAAGGGTAAGTGTGTTCCCAGGCTACATCTGTGTATTTTCTGCCGCACCTAGCAGAATTATATTCAATATTCAATCAATTGTTTTTGTGCCATTTGTGAAATACCGTGCTTGCTTCTGATCAGAGATTGGCCGACCTTTTCTCCATTCTATCCCTACATACTCTCCAGAGATTTGCACCCTCTGAAAAACCCTAAACAATTTTTTGGACCTTTCTTATGCTGCTGGCTATCATCTGCTTTGGACTGTACATATCAGTGTACAGATCACATTGCTTCACGAGATGGTGTATTCATTCAGGCCAGAGTATTTGTCTGATTTTCTCATAGAATTCGCTATAATTGGCATAGAGCTTGCCTACACTAAGCTCTCGTTTATATTACTTGGTGGTTTTCCTGAATGCAGTCTTTTTCGCACATACCTTATGTTTATTAAAGAATTGTTAAAAAATGAACAAAAATTCAAGCTTGGTGGCTCATGCCTGTAATCCCAGTACTTTGAGAGGCCAGGCCAGGAAGATCAGTTGAGCCCAGGAGTTCAAGACCAGCCTGACAACATAGCAAGACCCCATCTTTACAGAAAATTTTAAAATTAGCTGCCCATGGTTGTACACATCCGTGGTCCCAGCTACCAGAGAGGCTGAGGTAGGAGGATGGCTTGAGCCCAGTTTAAGGTTACAGTGACCTATGATTACACCACTGCACACTCCAACCTGGGCAAAAGAGCAAGACCTGTTTCTTAAAAAAAAAAAATTCAATTCTTAATTTGAGGGAGTTGGCTTGGTGTCAGATCATGCCATTAAGTTTTGTTCATGAGAAGGGAACATATCTCACTGTTTGCAGCCTTTTACCATATATCAAAGAATGAAACTTAACCCATGTAGTTGAAAATTAAGGAAACAGGCTCAGCACCTGAAGCTCAGTGGTTAGGGCGCCAGCCACATACACCAAGGCTGATGGGTTCCAACCTTGCCTGGGCCTGCTAAACAATAATGACAACTGCTACAAAAAAATAGCCGGGTGTTGTGGTGGGCACCTGTAGTCCCAGCCACTTATGAGGTTGAGGCAACAGAATTGCTTAAGCCCAAGAGTGTGAGGTTGCTGTGAGCTGTGATGCTACAGCACTCTACTCTACCAAGGGCGAGAACATGAGACTCTGCCTAAAAAAAGAAAGAAAGAAAAGAAAATTAAGGCAATAATTACTTCATAAAGGTTCCAGTAGGGCATCTCAAAACACACTTGACCACTTTCAATTGACAGTTTACAAACAACTCATTCCTGGAAATGACCTTTTTTTTGGTTTATTTGGGAAACAGCGTATGTATTAGAGGAGATTAACTACTTTCATGGATCCTTTCATTATAAAAGTTTAACTTACTGAGGCCTTGGTTAATTATAAAAAGGAGGAGACAATGTTATTTATGGCACTGAGATGAAGTTGCCAGTGGAAAAAATAGGTGTTTTCCAATTTTCAGCATACAGCACACCTTAGGTAGAAAAGGGGATTTTTGTGCTTGTTGTAACATTCCTACCCTTGAGGGTGGCAATAAGGAGGTTTAAGGGTTTTGAGGGAACAATTGAGGACTATCAGTAAAGTTGTTTGGGTAATTTTAGACTTGTTTACAAGGAACTCTTTCCTGACTAAGTTTTTCAGTGTTGTGTTAACTTTGTGCTATGTTTAATCGGGAAAGAAAAACAGTTAAAAACGTAAGACAAAAACAACAGCATTGCATTGTTGAGATTTTCCTTAAACAAAACAATCTGAAGAATATGTAACTCCTACTATTTCGTATTTCTAAGCATTATGAATTAAAGTATAGATTTGTAAACGTACATATGATAAGCAACAGGCAGCTCTGTGCCATTTTCCTAGTCTCCCTAAGGCCGTCACCTGTATCTCAGTGACAAGCGCTCTCTGGAGCTGCTATCATGTGCCAGGTGGTTTATTATCATTACTTCTGATCACGTATTCAGTCAACATTAATTCAGTACCTACCGCTTGCTGGCACCTGTGTCAACTACTGGGCTACGCGTCTTGTCTTCCAGGAGGTTCCAGAGTTGTAGGAGAGGCTGCAACTCTGCAGGATGGGTATTTTATCTCCATTTTACAGAGGAAGCAAGTACAACGAAGACGTGATCAAGGCTGACTAATACACTTTCCAGGCAAAGCTGCTTTCTCCACTCTGCCCACCTGGTTTCACTCATCTTTGCAGAATGGTTTCTATCATATAGTTGTGAAAAAGGATGCAAAATCCTTGAGTGGGATGGTAAAAAAATCCTGCTGTTTAAAACTCATCACTTTCAGGCCGGGCGCCGTGTAATCCTAGCACTCTGTGAGGCCAAAGTGGGAAGATCCCTTGAGCTCAGGAGTTGGAGACCAGCCTGAGCAGCAGTGAGTCCCCATCTCTACCAAAAATAGAAAAACTAGTTTGGCATTGTGGCGGACCCCTGTAGTCCCAGCTACTCTGGAGGCTGAGGCAGGAGGATCACTTGAACCCAGGAGGTTAAGGTTGCTGTGAACTAGGCTGACACCATTCTAGCCTGGGTGACAGAGTGAGACTGTGTCTCAAATACAAGCAAAAAAAAAAAACAAAAAAAAAAACCCCAAAACACTTACCACTTTCAATCGTTTGGTAATATAAGAAACAAAAAACAGTTATTAAATACCAGTTATATTTCAGATTAGACATTGGCTTTAAAAAAAAAAAAAGGATACAAACCTGAACAAAGCCTAAAACCCATAATACTAGCAGATGTGGAAAAACAAACCTAATTGCAAAAAGGACTCATGGGCCTGTGTTATTCATAAGATATGCAGCTTAGAGCCACTGCTATTGGTTGGTTTTCTCTACTTTTCACAGATTGTGTGTAAAGAGGCTGGAAGACAAATGGCAGGGAAGCCACGGTGGGTACCGGGAGTAGTAGGGAAAGAAAAACCCTGTGAACCAAAGCTGTGCCAGGCCTTGCCTCAGCGGGCATTTCTGCTTTCTCTGGCTACACCTCGAACGGATTATGGCAGTTAATTAGCAAGTGACTGTTCAACGAAAAGATGATCATTCTGCTAAAGCCTTCCTTTTGCTTCTTTATTGTCTGCCGTTTCTCCCATCTGATATAATTTAACCCGACCCTTTGGAACCACAGTAGAAAGTACAGAGCTCTGAGAAGAGACTGAGGGCTGTGCCAGGCCACTTCCCTGTTGGCTGTGTAAACACCGTCCTGCGAGCTGCTGCCTTGGTTTCTCAGATTCCTCACTGACGTTCTTACCTATCGCCCCTCATCCTAACCACCAGCTTTCACAGCCTCTAGAACACTGCTTGTGCCATTTCCTTCGTGAAGATCTCTGCTATCGGCCTGAATTTACAGAAGGAAGCCCAAGTGCGTGAGGGTGACCGGGATGCCCTCCACATCCTGGGTGCAATCCCCACCTTCCTTTCCGGCCTCGTCTCTCCCTTATCTCTCCACACCAGCGGTGCACAGAAGGCTGTGATCTTTCAGGCCTCCATACCTCTGCACAAACTAGCTACCAGCAACATCCCTTTCCTAACTCAGGACCTGAAACTCAAAGACCCAAATACAATGATTTCTCCTCAGTAAAAACTTCACCGGCCCTGCAGGTAGCTTTGGTTACTCTCTCTGTTTTCTCAACATTTTGCATATAACATTGGTACAGCTCTACTATCACTGAACTAATACTCGTATGTTGCAAGATGAATCTCTAATCCTTTTTCCCTCATATCAGCTCTTCCAAAAATCACCTGCTTTTCTGACTTTGAACCTTGAATAGAGCAGAGCATCAGTAAAATGTGTGAGTAAAGTCCACGTTCAAAGAAACGAAAGCACACAGTAAAAACTGTGCAATTATTCCATATCAGTTTATTGTAGGCATTGTGTTTCAAAAAATTCTAGCATAAATAACTTTTCATGTCATAAAATAACTTAGTACAATTTATAATAAAACTTCTGAGAATCAACATCTCATCAAAATACAATAAAATATGATTAACCCTTTTGGCTTCCTTTTTCTTGAGGGCGTATAAACCAAAAATACTGGAACTATGGCTGCACGTTTAAACTTTAACAAAGCGTATTTGGTTTGTTTTAAAGGAACTCAACCATCGCAAATGAATACATAGTTTCCTTTCCTGCATAGTTCTCTGTAATTTTTGTTCCTTTTGACCTGTGTTTCTCTTTCCACACAGCTTCCTTCTTCATTTTCTTTCCATCTGCAAAGTCATCTATCTCTGGGCCCCCAGAACATGTAGTTGAACTCACTCAGCCCCTTGACATCAGTTTCTGTAATCCTTGCATCAGTGTAGGGAGTAACTGCTTGAGTAACTACAAAGGTATTTCAAAAACTTCAGTGCAATTTGGTTCAGTTATTTTCATTCGGATGCCATCACCGTTCAGGGAGATTAATCACTGGAACCCACTGATCCATGTAGCGGCTTTCCCGGCAAAAACAAATTAGTTGACTTAAGGCAGGATCCTTCCATTGGGACGAATGTGGATTCTGGGAACAAATTTAGAAAAGTAAACTTACTATTTCAAAAAAGAAAATCAGCATTTTCTAATAACTCTACTACTTTTGAGGGGAAGATGTTTGAACAGTCTGTATGTTGGCCATCTCACATGGAGACAAATTACAAGCCCCTGAAACAAAGTTACTTCTAGGTGATAAGGTTTCCTGCAAAATTGCTAACGGTGATTATCTACTAAACTGTACACTCTGTGGTGAATGGACACGTGCAGTCCTGGCTCAGACACACGCAGGTCTGCAGGACAGGCTGCAGCTCTGCACAACAGTGCCTGTCACAGGCTGGCCTCATCAAACCTGCCTGCCCTGGCAGGGCCCTGAGTGACAGTTGGAGGAAAGCTTTCCATGCTCCGTGTACCATGAGATGAGAACTGCACAGCAGTTAAATGGAATTACCACCAGCTCTCTTCCCAAAAGAAAGTGAGACTTTTCAGAAGTGGCAAAATAATTAGGCTGCCACTTGGCCAAAAAAGAGTAGAATTCAGAAGACAAAGACAGCACACTGAACTCTCTAAACACAATTTATCTACCTACCAAAGGTTTCCATCAGGAAAAAAAAGGTCCATTAAGAAAATGCAAGATTGCAAAGAAAAAAATTCCATTCTGTTCTCCTGATGTATTTCCAGATCATTAATAAGGTCTCTCTCCTACACCATTTCTATTTTTAGCCTTGACTGGCAGAGAATGAAGCTGACTCCTTAATGAGGGGTGAGCCAGGAATTTCTGTGGCTTTATCTAATCTGCCTGCTAAGGGAATTAGTCACGGGAGGTCGAGCACACGGAGGAGGCGCGGCCGGGCTGACTGCTGACTCACAGGCATCTGGGGATCTCTTCCGCTGTGGCAGCCTCGGCATGCTCAGACACGTTCTGTGCCCCAGGACTCTGATGATGAAACTAGTCCATCTCGGCTGAAAGTCCAGCCGCTCGCACTGGGACAAAGGCAGCCGCCCTGCGGTCCCCGCCCCCCGCGCCCCTCACCGTCACCAGCACGCAGTGCAGGTCCGGGGGCTGCTCGGCGCCCTCGCCGGCCACCGGGCCCGCGTCGCTCTGCAGCAGCAGGAGCTCGGCCAGCCGGCCCGGGTTGCTCACGCGCAGGATGTCGATGTCGTTTTCACAGCAGAACGCCTGGATCAGGGTGAAGTGGATCTGCAGAGCCACGTCCCTGTCGTCGTCCTCGTCCGCCGCCAGCAGGCACAGCACCACGTTATCCGGGTCACTGAGGACAGCGGGCGGGGCTGCTGACCGCAGGGCCACGACTGGCCCGCGGTGGCACCCGTCGCCCCGCCCGGGCCCCCGGGGGTCGCCAAGGCGGCCCGCTCGCTCCCCTGGGGCAGGCAGCCACGGGGACAGGGGAAAGTGGCCGGTGGCGGGGCTGCGGGTGCGTGGGAGGATGGGGGAGGGGATGCGCGAGGGCCCCACTTACACGTTGAGCAGCTTGGCCGCCTCGTACACCCCGACAGTGATGGTGCGCTGACTCAGGGCCTTGCTGAGCACTTCCTCCAGGGCGTCCCCCACCTTGTCCATCCTACAGCGGGCACAGGTGAGGGGTCCGTCAGCCCAGGTGCCCCCCGGGGCCGTCGTTCCCCCTACCTAGCCCGGCATCACGATCGACCGACGCTCCCTCCCTTCCAGTGCAAGCGCCACGGTGCGCCCGGGCTTTCTGCAAACGCTCGGCTCCCCCGGCCCCGTCACCCCGTGACCCCTCGCACGCCCTGCGAGGCGCCCCAAGAGCGCCCCCGCCACCTTCCGCGGAGGACACTGCCACAGGCTGCCAGCTGCACCGGCAGCGCCTGCCAATTCTGTCCTTTGACAAGGCCCCCGCGAGGTCCCCTCCGCAAACTTTCCGCCCGCCCTCCTGCAAGCCCTCCTGCAAGCCCTCCGCAGCCCGGCCGCCCGGAAAAGTCCGCCGGCCGACTCACCTTTCGGTTTTCTGCTCTCCAGCCGAGAATTCTTCCAAAGTCATATTGCACCTGCAGGTCGCCCACGGAGAGAGCTCGGCGTGCGGGCTGCTCCTGCCACCGTGCGCGCGCGGGCACCAGCTCTCCGCACACGCTCACCCGCGCCGCGCCGCCCGCTCGGTCCGGCCTCCGCTCGCCCGCCCGGGCTCCTCCTCCAGCGCTCGCCGCCGCCGCGCTGTCCTCCCCTCCCGCCCCGCTCGCTGGTCCTCTGGCTCCTGGACCCTGTCTCGCCACGGGCCGTGACACCGACCCGGTAGCTACCACACAGCCACTGGAGGACAAAGAGCCGCGCTCGCTGGAGTTAGGCTGCCAACCCTCCGCCAACCACCTTCTACCTCATTTGCAAACAGCGTGGCCATTGGTCTATGCAAATCAGCCTGCTCTGCAATTTGACCCCAGCTCCTGGAACCAGGCTGAGAGGAGCAGAAGGGGGAGGAGCCACGCGGGAAGCTACCCGAGGGGCGGGGCCCGCGCCGGGAGAGAGGAAGGCGGGGTCCCCGGCGGGCCAGTGGGTGGGGGCCCTCTGGAGGGCACGGTTTCACCGTAGCAGAAAGTGTCTGCAGCTTGGGCCTAAGCAGCCTGCGAAGTGTTTTTCTAGTTAGTGCACTTTTTTTTTTAATTATGGTTTCATGTCTTTTGTTTTAAGAGGTGGCTATTAAAATCTATTTCCAGAGTTAATGCACCCAAGTCTAGTAATTATTAGTAAGCGGGTTACATAAAGAAAAGTGTCTCCAGACCTCTGGGGCAAAGTTTGTTTATGTAAGTCTAGGCAAAGCTGCTTATTAGTAGTAGCATTATTTCGGTGCCCTGATGGCTGGTTTGATTTATTTTTGGAAGGTTGCAAGGGTTGGAAGCTCAAAAAAGAAAAACCAACACCGTTTGTGTTTAGTGATGGCAGACAACCAACTTGGAATCTTTTCCACTAAAAGCAAAAAAGCTTCCCACCTGCCCAGTATAACCTGGAAAACTGTGAGTTGGTAGAGGTGGGGAGCTGGTATAAGTGAGGAGCTGGTGCAGTGGGGAGCTGGCCACTACATGTGTGAACCCAGCTGGACAACTCCAATTCACCTTTCTGAAGGAGCCTTTCCCAAAGGATTCCTCTGCACTTCCACCATCTGGGAAGACTCAAATCTGACACCCACATGAGCCACAAGTCTTAATTCAAAATGCTCTAGGTATGCCCTGAGCTTCCTTTCATAAGGCATGCATGTCACTGCCTTCCACGGAGAGCCTGTGATCTCACTATGAATTACTGATGTTTGCTGCTGAATCAGGCTGCAACTATAGGAAGTTTTAGTCATATGCTAAAATTTCACCTTTGAGATCATGGCAACTTGTAGGTGGAAAGCAGACCTTTATAACTGTAAGCAGTAGTTACACATTTTTTGAAAAACAGACTTTATAGACTCTCACTGAATAGTTTGAAAGCCCCTTCCTTTGTTTTATGAGTTTATGCAATAAATGCAAAAACATATCTTAAACCTA
The DNA here is from genome assembly GCF_027406575.1 of Nycticebus coucang. Classification (NCBI taxonomy): domain Eukaryota; kingdom Metazoa; phylum Chordata; class Mammalia; order Primates; family Lorisidae; genus Nycticebus; species Nycticebus coucang. The sequence continues at coordinate 2,576,747 of NC_069784.1, read as the reverse complement.
TTGAAGTCCCCAGAAATGGTAAAAATGCCTCCCACGTGCTTGCATTCAAACCAGTGCTTGCATAATTAAGGTCACTGTATAGCCAAAGGCCAGAGAAGTCATTTTTTTGCAAAGAAACGTGGGGAGTTTTGCACCTTTATGTTTTTGTCATTATAGACAAAATATTCTCCAGCTCTTCTGATCTTAATTTAGTGAAAACAAAAGGTGATACGTTGGTTTCCTGGTTTATTTATTTGAGCTGCATTGTTAGAAGGTTTGAGTAAAGAAACGGTCATGCTTGGTACATAATTCATCCGAGGATACTGATGTACCTCACATCTGCACCTTAAATCCTAACATGTGATGTCTTTCTTAAAGAATCCCACAACACTGGATTTTAGGTAGGTACTGAAGTATTTTCAGTTTTGCAGACAAAACCTGAGTTATGCAGTCTGGCCTGAGTCATCATGTGAAAATTGTTGAATTGGTCCAAGGAACTCCAAGGTTGTGTCCACTAGGAATTTCTTAGAAATTCTTTGGAAGGAAGTGTTATCATAGCAAGCTGACAGAGAATTAGGGAATCATGGGAGTTTCTTGACAGCAGGGTGTGTGACTTAATCAACTTGGTGTCCTCAGCGCCTAGCACAATTCTTGCATTAATTGAAGCAGTCAGAGTTAAAACAAGATCTCAGAGCACTGCAGTCCTGTGCACTGCATGAATTCTAAGATAATACACATTTAACTTTAGTTCAAAAACACTTTTTCATGCCCTACTATATACCAAGAACTGTACAATTCCTGGTCCTTTGCCTTTAAAGAGCTTATGATCTAATTGGTATATCCAGGCTTGAACTGGATTTGGGGACAAAATAGTATGCACTGTCATCAGCTAACTATGCTGAAAGTCCCATGACTCTAGTCATCTGAATGGAAGCTGTAGGACGGTAGAACCCGTGTATTGTTTACACCAATTCAAATGAACCACATTCCTGAGAACGCCCCACCCAAAGTTAACTATATGCAGTAAAAATGTGGTTTAAAATGGTTCCCTGTTAGTGTAAGGATGGTCGTGTGTTAACTCACAGTTTTTCAATAAGGATTAAAATCTCGCTGCCTGCTTTCTTTCTCTTGCCAGTAACAGCCCCCCACCCACCACCTTGTGGAACTCTGTTTTTACAAACCACAGAGGAACCCATCTGACCAAAAGGAAATGTGAAGTCTTTCTCTTTTCATCTCCCCAGCTCCTGTGTCTTTTAGAATTTGTTCTTTTAAACCTCAAGTCATTCCTGTGTGTCTCTGATGAACAATAACACTTGGAAAAAATATCTTGTCTTCAATGTCTTCAAAAACATCTGCTGGAGGAAAAATGGACACGGCATTCAATTCACAACACCTTGTGAATTTGGGTGCAGTTACCTTTCCCCCCTTAAATCCAGCTACCCAGGGCTGGCATTCCTCCTCCTTCTTTGGGATGCCACGCTTTCTTTGGATCATTTTCTCTCTGCCCTCGGTCTTCCCTGCTCTCTGCTCCCTTCTCTCTCTCTCTCTCACCTCTTCCCCCCACTCTCTTCGCTGTAATGTAAAATAAACTTACACTTTTATACCCCAATCTTAGACTAGAGAAATCCTTTTCTTCTCCAGCGCTCAGCACCTAAGGAGCAGCTGAGCTCTTCACAGAGGCTCCGTCTCTCAGAAACCATACTGCGTGTTACTTCACGGGAAAGTAATTTGTTGAAATGTTGTGGAGGTTTCCTCTGTGAGATAAGTCTGGGCTCCAGTATTCAAGAATCTTCATCTGTCATACTTTCTGACTCAGATGTTACATCATTGTACTCACTGCTGAGTCCACCTAGAATGTTTCATCAGCGACTGTCTTCAAAGCTGGGCTCGTGGCGGGAAGGAGAGACTGCATGTCACCACACAGTTAGGCCGTACTGACTCCATAGAGTGGTCATAGAAGGTTGATTCCCTGCTCATTAGCCCTGGGAATTTGGTGTCAAATGGTAAATCAGACATTCTCCTGGATCATTATAATGTATATACTTCTTTGTAATCAGTAATAACGTGAATATGTCAAGCCGTTTTTAAAACTACTACAGGTAACTCTGGGCACTGCGAATGCGGGACTAGAATGGCCTTGTAGTAACATCTGCAAGGACGCCAAGTGGTTATATTTGGAAATCATATGGAAATATAGACTCAAGAATTGTTCACTTATTTTAATACTGCTACTTGCTTTGCATATTAAAGATCTTTTTGATATTTTCTTCACTCTTACCATATATACTTTTACTACTGGCTCTATAATACAAATTATTACATTTATTTCTATCAAAAAAAGTCAGCGTTTTGACAACTGAAAGAAATACGATGTTTGTTATTTTAGTATTAGTCAAATCATTGTTTATATTAAGGGAGATCAGTTAGACTATGACAGATGTATTTAGCACCTATTATATTTTACTGTTAAAAATCATAAAGTTCCTGGCTGGCTGTAGTGGTTCATGCCTCTAATCCAGCGTTTTTGGAGGCCAAGGCAGGAGGATCTCTTGGGCTCAGAAGTTCGAGATTAGCCTGGGCAACATGGTGAGACACCATTTCTACAAAAAGATTAAAAATTAGCGAGGTATATTGGCACACACCCATATTCACAGCTACTCAGAAGTCTGAGGCAGGAGTATCCGTTGAGTCTGGGAGTTCAAGAATTTTTTTCCCCCCAGAGAAGATCATCCAGACAAGATTTGCTGTTACCTAAAGATAAATCCTTTCTTAGGATCAATACTTCCATTTGGATTTAACATTAGGGTTTAGTTTCTTGCACAATCACTGTAGTAGGCAAAATTCTAAGATGGCCTCAGTGATCTCTAAGCCTTGACGTTGTGCTCTGTGTAATCGCCTCCCCTATAGTGTGGGCAAAACCCGTGACTTTCTAACCAACAGAATATGGCAATACTGTTGGACTTCCATGCCCATGATTATATTACATTCTATTGCAAAGGTGAAAAGATTTTGCAGATGTAATAAGGTTTCTACTTCATAGACTTCCAGTGAATGAAGGGAGATTATCCTAGGTAGGCTAGGCCTGGATGAATCAGGGGAATCCTTTACAAAGGACCTGGACTTCTCCGAGGACAGCCTGGAAGTACGAGACTCTCTCTTTCTCTCCATTGCTGGCGTGAGAGAAGCAAACTACATTTCCCTGCTCAAGCCTCCAGATGGGATGCAGCATGGCCAGTGCTGATTTTACCTTCTGTGATCCCAAGAAGAGCACTCAGCTAAGCCACGCGTGGACCTCTGAGGTACAGAAACTGTGAGATAAAAAATGGGTGTTGTTTTAAGCCCCCAAGTTTGTGATCATGTGTTGATTACCATCAACAATATAATACCCTTAATGCCACCTTTTTTCAATGAATCCTTACCCTGTGGAAATTCTCTTCAGCTATTAAGAGTCACAGGAGTGAGCTGTGGTGTTGATTTGAGTTCTGGTCGACCCCATTGGGTTGCCATCAGCTGCTCGTGTCTCACCAGCCAAGCCGGGCCCCAGCAGCTGAGGCATCAGGTTGAACAGACTCACTAGGACCTTCTTTTTTTTTGAGACAGAGTCTTATTATGTCGCCCTCGGTAGAGTGCTGTAGCATCACAGCTCACAACAACCTCAAACTCTTGGGCTCAAGTGATTCTCTTGCCTCAGCCTCCCAAGTTGGAACTATAGGCGCCCGCCACAACATCCGGCTATTTTTTGGTTGCAGTTGTCATTGTTGTTTAGAAGGCCCAGTTCGTACTTGAACCTGCCAGCTTCAGTGTATGTGGCCGGTGCCCTACTCACTGAGCTACGGGCTCCGAGGACCCGTAGGACTAGGACCTTCTTCAAGCTCCCCCCACTAGTCCTGTCCCCCCATCTCCCTGCTGGTAAATGTGTACCAGGGCGTCTACTGCAGTTGTGGTGTTCTGAGAGTGGGCGTTTGGTACTCTAATCACCCGTAAGGAAGGTGGGTGGTCTCTGTTGGTAATTGGCCACAGGTAGTTTGTTTTTGCACCTTGAATCTATATTCTGAGTTTTCTTCCTCTGAATAGAAGAGACAATGCTCTTCACCCGCCAGCCTCCCTGCAAAGTTTTCTTCTTCCTCACCTCTGAGCAGCTCAGTCCTCAGACGTCTTCTCTTCTGCCTGTCCTTACTCCGGGGTGACCTCAGCGGGTGTTATGGCTACAGACTGATGACTTCCGACTGCGTTTCCAACCTAGCCCGTAATCTCTCTGCACCTCAGGGCTTACTCATCATTTTTGTGTCAATACACAGTAAGCATCTCAAACTTAAAATGGCAGAACTTGCTCTAGAGTTGCCCTACTCTAGGTCAATGGTGCCCCTTTCTTTCCCTTGCCCAGCCCCCAGATCTTGTGTTAATCTGGACTCTGTTCTCTCACAGCCCACATCCAGCCCACCCACGAATCCCATCCACTCTACTTCAAAATCTAAAAGAATTCGACATGTTCCCACCTGATCTCCCTCTGCTTTGCCCCTCTGCCCTTCCCCTCCAGCAGCCAAAGTGACCCTATCAACAGATTATGAGATTATGGTTAGTTCTCTGATGGTCTTACCAATGGCTTCTGTTCACTCAGAGTAAAAGCTGAAGTTCTCACTATGGCTTATAGTATCCTACGAAGTATGTTCCCCACGATAAAAATATTCTAGTTGTGATAGTGTGGTAATAACACAGCCCTGTTGATACAGTAAAACCTGTTGACTAACACATTCAGGGTGAACTGGATAGGATGTGAATTAAATGTCAGTAAAGCTGTTATAGAAATAATCCTGCTCCAGTGTTATCTTCTCTGCCCACCCCTACCCAAGTGCCCATTCCTCTGTAGCCAAGGCTGGCTTTCCCTGCACCACAGGGCCTTTGCACTGACTGCGTGCCTGGAATGGTCTTTCTCCTCATGCCAACATGGTTCCTTCCCTTCAAGTCCTCTTCCTACGGAGGCCCTCCCTGCGCACTCCACATAAGCTGCAGGACCTGTAGGCCTTGCTACTACTGATCCCCTAAATCCTGTTCTCCTTTTGAAATCATACCATTGATCACCTTCCAACATATGTTTTATGTTCATTATATGAATCACCTCTCCTGTCCTGCTACTCCCCAAGAATAAGTTCAATGGAGTTGAATTTTGCTTCATTCACTGATTAATTGCTCAGTGACTAGAATAGCACTTTACACAAAGTGTACTCAATAAATATCTGTCTAGTCAGTCTAATATCTGTCTAAATATCTTATTGTTGAATAAATAAGTGTACATATTTGAAGGTATAATGAATGAACTAGAACATAGAGCTGTGAGCCTTCTGTTCTCATTTCATATGTTAGAAACTAAGAAGTCTTGGCCAGGCACAGTGGCTCACACCTGTAATTCCGGCAATCTGGGAGGCCAAGGCAAGAGGATCACCTGAGCTCAGGAGTTCGAGACCACTCTGAACAAGAGCAAGACCCCATCTCTACTAAAAATAGAAAAACTAGCCAGGCTTTGTGGTGGGCACCTTGTAGTCCCCAGGAGGTGACTTGGGAGGCTGATGCAAGAGGATTGCTTAAGCCCAGGAGTTTGAGGTTGCTATGAGCTATGGTAATACCATGGCACTCTACCCAGGGTGACAGAGTGAGATTCTGTCTCAAAAAGAAAAAAAAAATAATAAAAAGTTTTGATCAAATGCTATTAATTTTTTGCCACCCTGAAATTTTTAATTACAAAGGGTTGTATACCCTTATCAGCATTTTATATTCCTCTTGATACTCCCTCCTTTTTTTTTTGAGACAGAGCCTCAAACTCTCCCCCTGGGTAGAGTGCCATGGCATCACTGCTCACAGCAACCTCCAACTCCTGGGCTTAAGCGATTCTCTTGCCTAGCCTCCCAAGTAGCTGGGACCACAGGCACCCGCCACAATGCCTGGCTATTTTTTGGTTGCAGCCGTCATTGTTGTTTGGGGGCCCTGGGCTGGATTCGAACCCACCAGCTCAGGTGTATGTGGCTGGTGCCTTAGCCGCTTGAGCCACAGGCGCCAAGCCTTATATATATATTTTTTCAGGCACTATGAACTGGTCCACTTTGTAAACTAAGGATCTGTGGGCTCTACCAGTCTGTACGGCATACGCATATAAAACACAGTGGGTTAAAGGTGCTTAATTGCTGAGCTTCAATCTTATTCTTTCAGTGTAGCATAAAGAGATTATAATGACTCAGAAAACAACTGGGGGAGGTTTTATGAAGGTGAGTTTTGAAGTGGAAGATTTAAAAGAGCAAGGATGGGGTGTCTTGTTACAGAAGCAACCTGGAAAAAGGTGCAAATGGAGATAAAATTGAGGAACTCAAGTAATATTTAGGAGACTGAGAACAAAAGAAAAAGGAGTGAAGGAAAACCGTGTACTGCTGTCTGAACTCCCTCTCTCCCTGGCGTGAGTGCTCGTGAGCCGTTCATCGTCCTCAGCTGGACATTTCTGCCAGTAAATCTTATACTTTGAAACTGCTCATACATTTTTTTGTTGTTGTTCGATGAATAACATGTATTTTTAGTTTTCTCTCTTGTCCTCCTTTACTTTAGCAAAGAAATGTCAGTCTCAAGGTCTGGAAGATATTAACTATTAATATGATGTGAGACCGTGATCTTTCAAAGAGGGTCCAGGTGGACGTGATCTTTCCGAGCCCTCATTTCTGCACGGCTGATGGCAGGGACTGGCCACAGCCATGTCTGCCTGATGTCTTCTTTCTGGCTACTGAATGACTTTATGTTGTAAAGGTCTAAAGTAGCCTCATTTTTAGGAACCAAAGAATGCAGCGAACAGACTGGTATCTGGCTTTCCATTATGAACACTTGACTCCAGGGCTTCGTGGGCCGTATCCGTCCATGGCAAAGTGATGGATTGTGCTTACCGTTTTGCTGTTGACCTCTAAGGATTCTGCCATATGCTCCTGCTCATTCCCTTAAGATATGGGGGCAGTGGGGTGGGGGGCGGTAAGGCTTATTAGCATCACTGGCCACTAAGCAGAAATGTGTCAGGGATTTTGCTTCCTCAGCGGGAGCCTCCCCTTTGGCAAGCCATCCTCCCTATTTTAGGAAAGCAGGGCCATCAAACGCAAGAAGTCCTGCTCACAGACTTGTTTGTTTATATTTTATATCTGCTCTGTATTTAAGGACGTTTTGAAATGATGCTGTGAAAACAACCTTTGTGGCTACATTGCACACACGTGATCACCAATGGCTGTGGCTCGAATGAAGGGTGACCTCAGGCAGCCTCTTTACCTCATCCACTCCCCAGTTTCCTCATCTGTCAAATGCTTGTGAACTTTTTTTTTATTAAGAGATCTTCCTTTCTCCCAAAGACCTCGAAGGCATAATCCCCACATATAGATAGAGAAAACCAGAAATGTTTTGTCTGCAGTAGCCAGATGGGAAAGGGGGAGAGGGACAGAGATCTGCAGGTCTCACCCTCCCCCAGCTCACTCACAGCCCTTGAGACACACATGCTTCTCTATGGGAAACGGAGAAGTTTGATCCCCTAGACACTTCCAATTCTAACGTATTTTAACTTAATTATTTTATTAGTCTGCAATTATTCCACCACTTTCTGTAGTCACTGAGAAACGTCAAATTACCTTACTTTACTTAAAAAAATGTTATTTTTCCCAGCCTTAAAAAGTCAATCGCCAGATAATGTGTCTAAAGAATTAAAAGCACATTCATATTCCTCTGCTTTAGTATGAATTTTCAAAAATTTCTGTTCATTTCCCACGGTTCTTTAAGGTACTATGACCACTTTTGCCTTGTTAACCTTAATTTATTGTCTGATTACCAAATGCTGTGGACTATGCCTTGGCACAGGGGCTTAGTAAACAGGTCACACCTGGGAGCTAGTGAGAACGCGCCCATCTGAGAAGAAATAGCTACACCAGATGGTAAAACGACAGAAAACCAGGTGGGGTCATTGTTTGATGACCATCTGAATTAAGTTTGGTTAATTTGGCGTGTCTCTAATTACCCCTGGCAACTGGACCCTCTACTCCATTTTATAAGTTTGGATTGATTTTTTTTTTATGTAAACTGTCAAAACAAGTCCATCTGTGATCTTGAAGCTATACTTGCCTTAAATCTAACCACAATGTAAATCCTAATTTCTTTGGTTCTAACTGTCAAGAGCCTTTAAACTCGGGACTTTTACAGGCCCTGCATTTTACTTGTTATCAGGTTACTTGTTGTCACCCACGACATGGGTATTTCCTGCCATTCTTTTCTAAGTTTTTATTAACAAAAAGAACTTCCTTTTAACCTAAGACACTTAGGAGCATAGTTTCCAAAACTCAGAGATGTTAGCTCATGCCTCCCGTGATCACTTTTAGAAGATTTTTTTACAGAATCTGCGTGCAGCCGTGAATTAGTATCCGGAAACATTTCAGAAGATTCAGAAATTGTGCCATCAACACGCGACAACAGATTCAAAGGCTGCCAGCTTCTTTTAAGACCCTTTTCTTCCGACTAGACCTTGTTTATTAATAAAAACACTAATTGGTTAATATTTATCATATGCTTGACACTACCTGTGTGATAAAATTTTTATTTACTTGACATCACTGGACTCTCACGATCATCTACAAGTTACACGGTGACCTTCATTTTAGTGCTGACTAAGCTATGGCCTATTGGAGAGGTTGAGCTAGTCAAGAGCGCAAAGGGCCCAAAGCTAGGTGGCCGAGGCAAGATACAAACGCACATCTGTGAGTCCCCAAATCTCACTTTAACCACGAATTATCCTTCTCTAGAACAGCCATGGTTCCCTTGGCCTGAAAGCATGGTGTTCAGAAGCAGACTCTGGAGTCAGGCTTGGGCAAGTCGCACAACCTCTTGTCTCTTTCCTTCAAAATGATTTCCTAATGAATCTACTGTGAAGATTAAATGAGGTAATACATACCACCTGCCGTGCTGGGGACACAGTAGCGCCTATGAATGTTAATTATACAGAACTCACTTTCTAATTTTCTTTCTGTTTAATCCCTTCATCTGAGTTAAGATATGGTATTTATTTCCATTTTCTCAAACATTTGGAGCATCATTGCTGAGGGCAAAAGTACTGAATTTTTCAGTCCTCACCTCCAGCTGTGAAAAAATTCCCCTGAATTTTAATGCAGCCACAGATAAATTTAATATACGTGTTCCCTCTCTGACTGCGGACGAGCCAAGGTTCCCTGTGTGTGCCCTGTAGATCTTTAGGCAGTTTTGATAACATAAATGATGTACTTCTGTGCGTGCTAAGGAACAGGGCTTAATGTTATTCAAACCCTTCTTGTGTGTGGTGGGTGGGTATGTGTTGAATGAAACAATGGCTTTCTCAAACGCGCCGGAGAACACCCTTACATTCTCTTTCATCCCCAGAGAGCTTCCTGTGTTTGTGAGCTTTCAAATCAGCAACTGCAGCCTCCACATCTGGATCCTCCCTGCTGCAGGGAACATAAATTAACTGGCAGCCCTACGGACAGCACTCAGGGAGTGCAGCGCCGGCCAAGGCGTGCTCAGTACTCGCAGCTGGTCCCCAAGCAGTGCCCAGAACTGGTTTCAGCTGACGTCAGATAACGCTGATGTGCACCAGATTGGCCTGTAGTGCCAGTAAAGCCGACCTCCCACTTCCCTGTTGCCCTGTGCTTGCCAGAACGGTGGAGACCATTATGAGCACTGCTGTCATTTGATCTCCATCTGGCTGCTGTCACTAAAGCTGGCTTTTATCACTTGCCAAAAGTGTAAAGCTAAAGACATTTCTCTTTCTCACCGATCTTTGTTTCTAGTCCTTGCTTTTCTAAATTTTCTGGGTGGTTCCAAATAATTCTCCTCCTGTCTGAGTCTACATAGCACATCAGGAAACAAACACAGGACTCACTAGAATACTGACTTATACGTCTTCTTCTTGGCAGACTGGATTAGCAGCAGATTTTTAAGGAAGTGTTAGAGGTGGGCTGTGGCTTTGCTGACTTCAAATATTATGTCTTAAGTTTGATGTGGTTTAAATTTCTGATATAAATGTGAGATTTGCGTGCATGAGCTCATGCTGGGGTGAATTTTATGAGGATGTAGATCACAACAGTCTAGCCATACAATTGTGTGGGTCTCTGTATTGAATTAGAATCCACCCAAATTAAACAATAAATATAATAATATGTCATAAATTGGATCTTATAACAGCTTAATAGTCTGACGAGGACAGAGAATGAATTCCAAGGTGATGCTTCCTGTCCTCAGCCACTAGGATGTTCTTGGTTAAAGCTGATTGTAAATCTGGCACTAGCTTAAAGATTTACAGTTCGTGATCTCCTACTAGTTAAGATTTAGTAATCTTAGCACCACAGCCTAGCGATCATCCTTGGTCAAGAAAACTCAGTAGGGATGACACATTAAGTAAGTGTTGATGGCGATGCTGATGGAATAGATATGCAAAAGTTTTGGAAACTAATTTAGAATCCTGATTTTTATGCAGTTTTACAGATTAATCCTTTAAGAGGTGATTATAAAAACTCTTTGTATGTTCACAGTATATTGTTTATTAAAAAATTAAAAGGTACTACATTCCATATGAATCCATACTGGGTGTATATGTAGTATAAAAAAACTGGAAGGACATACCTCAAAATATAAACAGATGATGAATGAGTAAACCATCAGAAAAAGAATTGTAAGCAGCGTTCATCTTTGAATAGTGGGATTGCTAGTCTTTTTTTTTAATCTTCGCTTTTGTTTGGTGATGCTTTATATAATAAGCATGTGTCACTTTAAAGTAACAGAGACAGAGTCTCACTTTGTCGCCCTCGGTAGAGTGCTGTGGCATCACAGCTCACAGCAACCTCCAGCTCTTGGGCCTAGGTGATTCTCTCGCCTCAGCCTCCCAAGGAGCTGGGACTATAGGGGCCCACCACCACGCCCGGCTATTTTTTTTGTTGCAGTTTCGCCAGGGCCGGGTTTGAACCCACCACCCTCGGGTTTGAACCCACCACCAGCGCCCTACTCACTGAGCCACAGGTGCCACCCTAAAAAAAATATTTTTAATTAAGGTAACATTTCTCTTCAGTGAAACACACAGATAAGTGTATGGTCTAATGAGTTTTGACAAATGTATATAGCTATATATATATACACACATTTTTTTTTTATTTTTTTGAGACAGAATCTCATTCTGTCCCCCAGGCTAGAGTACAGAGGCATCATCAAACTTCTAGGCTCAAGTAATCCTCCTGTCTCACCCTCCCAAGTAGCTGGGACTACAGACGCTGCCCAGTTAATTTTTCTATTTTTGGTAGAGACAGGGTCTCACTCTTTCTCAAGCTGGTCTTGAACTTTTGGGCCTAAGGATCCTCCTACCTATGCCTCTCAGAGTGCTAAGATGACAAGCATGAGCCACTAAGCCTGGCTAACAATGTGTATTCCTCTATAACCCAATCAAGATATGGCCCCCAATTAGCTCTATCCCCAGTCAAGACTATAACATTCCCACCACTCCAGAAAGCCCCATTCTTCCCCCTTCCAGTCAATTCCCACATCCTGTAAGCAGCTGTTGCTCTAATTTCCATCAGTGTAGATTAATATCTATTACTTTGTGATTAAAAATACAACACAGTTTCTTTTTTTTTTTTTTGCAGTACTACTTTTTCTTTCTTCCTTTTTTTTTTTTTTTGGTTTGAAATTCACTGAGGGTACAAAGAATTAGGTTACACTGATCGCCTTTGTTAGGTAAAGTCCCTCTTATATTTGTGTTCTGCCCCCAAGAGGTGCGTCACACACTGTGACCCCAGCCCCTCCTCCCCTGTCCCTGCTCCCTCATTCCCCGACCTCCCGCCTTGTATTAGCTCATCCACTGCCTTCATATTAGAATCGAGTACATTGGATTCTTGCTTCTCCATTCTTGTGATACAACACAGTTCCTTAAAAAAAAGCTTTTGTGCAGAGATGGAACACACACTCAGGTGGAAATAGTTCCTTGCCTTCAAGGATCTTAGCGCGTTAGTGAGGAGATGAGAACAATAATATAGAGAGAGCTTAGGAGGGGTAGTTAAGGGCTAAACGTGTAGCTCAGGAGAACTCAGAGCAGCCCCAGATACTCAGCAAGATTTCATAAGGCTTAGGTCCACTATTTCTTTCCAGCAGAAAAAGGTGAAAAAGTTTGCTGCACTGTAAGTTGTAGGAGGTGAGGGGCTGTGTTTTTTCCTTGCTGCCTCACCCGTGGCCTTGCAGGGTGCTGACTCATCTGGTAGTTGCGGACAGAATAAGTGGATACTATTCATTCAGTTACTCAGTCCACAAATATCTATTTGTCCTTCCAGCAAATATTTAGGGAGCTCTTACTATGTGCCAGGGCTTGTGCTATGCCCTGGAGATACAACGGTAAATGACAGGCGTGGTCCCTCCCCTTCTGAGCCGACAGTGGTGCCTGTGGGCACACAGGTCCTGAGTGCTGGTGCTTCGGACACAGGCAGAACAGCACCATGAGGGGTGGGGGGAGCTTGGTGAGCCTGAGGTGCATTTAGAGAGCTTAGCCTTGACAGATGACCAGCTGTGACGAATGAATGAAAACAGTGGGTCCTGGCTTGAGCAATTTGGTTGATGATAGAATCATTTAATTTTTTTTTTTTTCTCTTGGACCATCATGCAAGAGGCCAATCTCCGGCACTGTGGTGAGAGTCAGACGTCTGTTGGCCACAGTGTAAACCAGGGATCTGTGACGCGTCCATTAAATACCTAGGGGCAAAGGCAGCGATTCACAGCGGCTAGGGCAGGGCAAGACAGCGGCCCGGAAGGGCTTGTGCTGCTCACCACCTGTTCCGCTAGGCACCTCTTCCTCTGGCCCATTCTTCCACCTTCCCTCAGCCCTTTTCCAGGCATCTGATAACTCATTCCTACTGAGCCTTAGTAGGAACTAAGGTGGGCCCTGCAGCGGAGGTGCCTTTTCTCTCCCTCATAGACCCTCACATGCCTGGAGTGTTTGCCTTTTAAGAGCATCAGGATGGATATTGCGCGGATAAGGACAGGCCACAGAGCCAGTTTTTCCAATTGTTAATTTCTTGGAGAGAAAGGCGGCCCTGATCCCTGGGCAGACTGGGGCCATCCTATTGTTCTCTGTTTCCCTAGATTTTCTTCCTGCCTTTCCCATATTTTCTTTGCGTTCTCTCCCAGTCAGTTGCCTTTATTTCAGGTCCTAGTTTTGTGGCCTTGGAAAGTTTATTTATTGGCAAGCTTGAACCTCTGTTTCTTCAACTGAAAGGGGGGATGACACCAATGTCAGTGGAGTTGTGTCTTCCACATGGTAGATTCTCAGCGTTAATTGCTTTTCCTCACTGCCTTCTTGTTGGCTCCATTGTGGGAGTCCTAAACTTAAGAAGTTGCTCTCAGGCCTACTCAGCTTTTGTAGGCAGACGTAATGGTGCCACCTCACTGGACCTGGTCGGTGTCTCTCTCTTCTCCCTTCCGTCCCTTACCGGCCCAGCCCATGCTGTCCTGGCATCTTTGAGAGATGGTTGCTGGTCTCACCTATTTGTAAGTGTATGCCTTTGGACACTTTTATGTTATTACAGAAGAGAGTGTGGCTGGTTCTGCACAAATACATCACACCACAATAAGAGAAGTTCAGTAACCACAATAAAAGCAGCTCAGTACGTGTGCTCCATTGATGCTAATGACAGACGTCCTCGTGGGTGACTGGTTTTTAGAGTACACATGTGAATCACACAAAGTAACCAAAGTCATTACACCTTTAAATACTATATGTATTTATCAAAATAGGTTAACAAGGGCCCAGCATCCACTGGACTTAGCCACACGCAGCTGGGAAGCGCCTGCTAGTTCAGGTGCGCGGTCCGCAGTGGCGAGCAGGACAGATTTCCACTGGAGTTAATGCTTGAAACAACTAATTACAGAATTAACTGATTATAATTCTGGTGCATTCTACAAATAAACAATTACGGGTTGCTATGAGAGCTTACAGCAGGGGGTCAAGTGGGGAGCTCAGGGGAGTTAGGGGAGACTTCTGGCAATGCTACCGAGGCACCAAATATAAAGGCTGAAAGCAGTTTGTGGGAAGAAATGACAAGACTCCCAGTTCCCTGTGAGATGAAGATGCTGAGTTTCTGGTGCTGGTGACACTGTCTCAGGACATGACCCTAGGACAGGGGATCTCAGGCCTCAGGGCCTTGCTGGTGTTCTGGAGGTTACACCCAAAAGGAAGGAACCCACTCACCTTGGGAAGCCAACCAACCAGTTAAAATTGAGGGGAGAGTTGTAAAAGTTTTAACTATTGCTTTCCTTCCCTTACCAAAGACATGCACAGGCCACCCAGAAACCTGACTTTACTGGGACGCCTGCTTTATCCACCCCTGAGCTCATTCAGCTTTCCGTCAACCTTACAATACAGATGCAACCCCAGGTCACACCCAGGGTAACGGAAGGTTTGATCACATCTGTACCAGCCTCTACCCACCTACTTTGAAAACCGTGACGTTGTAGCTATGCGGAGCTGCCAGGAGTTACATATTATCAGGTGACTGCTGTCCTTTTTAGCACCACTTAGAACAGTGGTTCTCAACCTTCCTATGCTGTGACCCTTTAATACAGTTCCTGTGGGTCACGACCCACAGGTTGAAAACCACTGACTTAGAGCAATAAAGTTTAAAAGTGACAGAGATCATGGAAGCAGAAAAATATAACATAGTACAATCTTCTGTGTCCTCAGTTTTAAAAATTGTTATTAACAAAGATGACAATGAGTGGTGAGCTCATCTGCACTTGGTTTAAGTCTGTGGACATCGACATTCTAATTCCCTATGGTTTTTTGGCAAAGAGGTGAAAGGGATGTTCGTATGATTAGGAGAGTTTCCACAGATGGTTTGGACCTTGAGAAAGTGAAAAGAATGTTCCATTAGAAGGTTAAAAGGAGGCGTCTTTGTTGTACAGACTGTTAGCCTCCTGGGATCTTGGTGCGCACTGCCCTAATGTGCCTGCAGCCGACAGCGCTGTGTCCACGCTGAGCCCCAGAGCACTGCGCTATTTAACTGCATCTTTACTATATTGTCTCACACTCAAATAATGCCACTCAACCAAAGGAAACTCAGGAAGTTTCCTGGGAACAGTCTGGTAATTGAGAAATCTCCTCAGAAGGGTATAAGGATCATTTCTTTCTATTTCATGGGAAACACTCGAGTGACCCCAAAAGCCATGGTTCTTTGGAAGGAGATCAAGACACAAATAAATAGACTGTTCATGTGCCTCCTTGCTTGTGGGAGTTACAGAAACGGGCGTCTGCGCCACAACTTCATTTCTTGAGGTTTGTATGTTAGCCTTCTCCAGACGGGGATGTCCCTCGGATGATGGATGCTAAGTTGTCACATCGAGCTCTGCTGTGAACGGGTCTGATAGGTGGAAGCAAAGCGGCAAAGGTTTCTCTCCAACCCCATGCCCTTGGCTGAGCCTGTACTTGGTCCCCCTTGGGTATCACCTCCTCTTCACCACTCAGGTCTGCTTGTGTGGTCCTCCCCGCTGAACAGGCCACGTTCCAGACTTACGCCTCCCCGGCCCTTACGATGGGCGGCTGCTGCTGTGCTGGTTCACTGTCTCCTCACCCGCCCCCCATCCTCCTGTCAGCGACACTGCCCAGAATATCTTCCTGCAAACTAATCTCCCCAGGTTTCACTGCAGCCGAGGTCCCTTCTATAGCTTCCTGTCAACCATGGGGCAAAGTGCAGGCTACTTCGCATGGGCTGCGCTCTGACCTCTGCTGACCTCACCAGTGTCATTTCCGGCCTCGTAAAGCACTTACTCTCTAGGTACTTCTTGTTCTAGAGATCACAGAGCACTTGCCTGGCCCAGTAGACCAGGCTTTATGGCTTTGTAACCTGTGCTGTTGCAGACGGTCCTGAGTTCAGAAGGGCTGTTCGTTTTAATGTTCTGAATGTTCTGCTATAACAGTTTTAAAGGTTTGTTGTTGTTGTTGTTTGCTTGTGTTTTTGTTTTTCTGAGACAAGAGTTTTGCTCTGTTGCCCAGCCTACCACACAGAGGCATCATCACAGGTCACAGCAACCTCAAACTCCTGAGCTCAAGAAATCCTTCTGCCTCAGCCTCCTGAATAGCTGGGACTACAGGTGCACATCACCATGCCCCGCTAATTTCTCTGCTTTTTCGTAAAGGCAGGGTCTCACTCTTGCCCAGGCTGGTCTTGAGCTGCTGGCCTCAAGCCATCCTCCTGCTTCAGCCTCCCAGAGTGCTAAGATAACAGTTTTGAAATTCTAATAATTGACACACAGGGGCTCCGCATCTCCATTGTGCACTGGTCCTACACATTCTATGGCCAGCCCTGCTGCCTGAACTTCCCTCTCCTGCCTCCTCGGCCCTCTGCCTCTGCTTTCCCTGCCTCCCCCACCCCCCACTCCACTTCTGTCTGCTGGTCTTTGTTCTTCAAACCTAACCTGAATACCACTTCTGTGGGGAAAGCTTCCCTGAACAGTCATCCTTCCAGCCCCGCGTGGTCATCACCTCTCCTCTGAACGAGCCCTGTGTGCTGCACACGCCTGTCTGCCACTGTCCTTCCAGGTGGCACAGGGACTGGTCACTTACCTGCCTGTCTTCCTCTACCCCCGTGGCCCTCCTTGCAGACAGGGTTCATGCAGGGTCCAGGCAGTGGAACAAGATTACATGGCTGGATGGGACTCTGGAGAACTCACTTGGCTGCCTTGTGTCTTAAGCTTCCTAACTTATGACAGTTGGGTCAGAATAAAAGAATCCAAGTAAAATGCTTGGGCGGCACCTGGCACATAGTTAGTGTGGAATGAATGTGACCTGTATCTATGTTTTATTCTCTTTTATGTCCCTGGAACTCAGTACAGTGGTTAGAACACATCTTCTTGGGTATTTATGAAATACACATAGCTACTGTGTGATAGGCTCTGTGCTGGCTTTCCGAGATGCAAAGTAAAATGCGACAGGGCCTCTGCTCTCAAAGAATTTAACTCTGTCAAGGAGAAAGATGACCATTATGGTTCAGTATAAAAATGTTCAGTGCCAAGTTCGAGAGCACAGAAGGGAGGCGGCAAGGCAGCTGGGTGCTGAAGCTTGGTCTTGATGGTGCGGGATGGGCAGGAGGTAGCCAGCACGTACAAGGGGGACGATTCCTCTAGGCTGGAACGTACGCAAAGGCATCAGTGCGAAAGAGTCTGCATGTTTCAGGAACTCCACGCCGTTCTGTGCAACGGAGCAAATGGTGTTGGGGGAAGCTCTGGAACGCTAAAGAGATGATCAGGAAGGATGGGCAGACAGATTTTCACCTTGGGCTTTGGAAACCGCTGCCCAGAACACTGTGTTGGGATGGATTCTAAAGCCCATCCAGACGCAGCCAGAAAGGATGATGGGCTGTGTTAGCCCCATTTGTCATGGGAGCAGCAGAGGGGAGTGGGAGCCTGCATGTCACATGTCCACCATTACTGATGGATTATTTGGGGCCTCATATTCTGTATTAAAAAGCTTGTATTTTATCCTGAAAGCCATGGGGAATTATTGCAAGATTTTAAGCATGGGAGAGACACGATCATGTTACGTAGTAGGTGCCTCGTAAATGCTTGTTGGATTGGGCTGATTATGACCCCACTTCACCTACTAGTGATTCCGTGTATCAAGTGGCACTCAAATGACCAGAGCCTGGTGAATACAACGTGCGCACAACTGAGCCTGTCGCACTCAGAGGCACCCCGCTAAGTGCTGAAAGAATTACAGCAGTGTCTGAATGTGCTTAGCGTACTCTCATGGTGTGGCTTACAGGGAAAACCCGCCTGCTCCTCACTGCACTTTCAGATGGAGGGTTCAAGCAGCATTCATAATTTATGTAGATATATTGTTTCATGCAATGAGCTGGATGTGGGACTTCTAGGGGGCTTTTTTTTCCTAGGGAACTTTTTGAAACTTTAACCAGCCTGCTCCATACAAACAGTAAGAAAATGATTGGAAGAAACAGATTGCAATGTTTTTAGATATAAATATGTTAGTATGTGTTTTTGTAAATATTACTAATGAAGAATAGGTCTTTCATTTACAACTTGATGGCTGGTGCTCTAAAATTTGGGTTATTATTACAAATAAGTACCCAGACATTATCCTGATTAAGAAAATAAATTAAAACCCTATGAAACTGGCATTTGTGTTGCCATCAATACCTTTTGACTGTTACCGGTTAAAGAATCTGGTGAGAATCTGTGCTTCTGAAGGGTCATGCAAAGGGAAGTTGTTTCCTGGACACAGTTAATTATTACACCAAAGGCACATGCTTATATTTGTTTTTCCTTGATTCCAAAGGGATTTAAGGTAGCATGAGACAACGTAGCAAGGAAAAACTCAATTAAAACTAATCATGAAAGATAGCACAACAGGAATTTGAATGTAAGAAAATCCAGTGGGGTCTGTGCATGAGATTAGTATACAACATGTAAAAAAATCTGTGCAGCTCAAGACGTTCAAACTAGGCAACACTCCAGTTCTTACTGTATTTCAAAAAGACAATTTAAGTAACTGGAATTCCTAATTACATTTTTACGGGTGAAAAGACTGAAAGCAGATTTTTTTTAGATACTTCCTAGAAATAAACTAAAAGAGTCAATGAAGACCTTGAAATTAAAAAAATTCAGACTGGGTATTGATGGATTAACCCTTCTCCTATTTGGGCCTGCGTTGTCTTTGCAGCCTTTCTGGACTTCCTCAGCTTTGAGTTCCTAGCGTTATAGAGGCTGACAATGGTCACAGATCAGCAGGAAAGAGTTTGTCTTTACACAAATGCTCCCACTTGCTGTCACATTTGTGGAGCTGGGAGTAAGAGGAAAGGCTTTGGATGCCAACTACGAGAAGGATCAGTGGCAAACAGTGGCAGAGGACACTCCCTGACTGACAGTTGGTCCTTAACAGTTGTGAGTTGAAGGAAGAGATGAGACTTCCCAGAGCCCATAACCCTTACAGAACTGCCTGACCGCTAGGTGTACGCCCAGGTGATGTCCTCATCATTGCTCTCCAAACTCAGCTCTTGGTTTTTGTGGTCATGTTACCTGAATGCTTCATTCCAAAGGCGTCTGGGCCACAGGCAGCCCTAAGAAGGAGGCAGGTTAGGAAGACAAGCAACAGAAATCAAAGAAAAATCAAAGAGAGCTCTCTGCCTCTGCGTTATTATTGTTTCCTTAATTCATGTTTTCCTGCAAATGAAGGGACCTCCAAGGCCTCCAGCAAGGCTCTCCCACTCCTACCCAGCTGCCCCATAGTCTCAAAAGGGATTTTTTAGCTTCCTTTCACCAAATCTCCAGAATACTCAAGAAATTTGGGGAAAAAAGAGGAAAAAAGAGAAATTTGGGGAAAACAAAAGAAATTTTGTTGTTGTTTGGGGGGGGGTTTGCTTTTGTATTTGGAGGTCTCCTTTGTGCTGGGTGCTTTGCTTGGCAATTTAGCAGAGATTGTATTATTTAGTCCTCAGAGAAATCCTGATAGGCCAGTATGTTTCCACTTTATAAATGAATAAATGCTGCTCACAAAGATACCTAGCTTCAAGAATCCCAAGTAATGGCTGGAGCTAGGATTCAGCCACCAGTCTACCCAACTTCCTTCTCTTCTAGTGTGCAAGAGAGTAAATCCACTCTCAAAACTTTTTCTGAGTCTTTTTGGTTTTAATTGCTAATCAAGATTTTCCATGAGACTGGGTGCAGTGGTTCACACCTCTGATCCTAGCACTCTGGGAGGCCGAGGCAGGGGGATTGATTGAGCTCAGGAGTGTGAGACCAGTCTGTGCAAGAGTGAGACCCCTGTCTCTACTGAAAATAGAAAAACTAGCCAGCTGTAGTGGCACGGCCTATAGTCCCAGAGACTCAGGAAGCTGAGCCAGGAGGATCTCTCGAGCCCAGGAGTTTGAGGTTGCTCTGAGATATGACACCACGGTGCTCTACCCAGGGCACAGAGTGAGACTATCTCAAAAAACAAAAAACCCCTTTCATGATCCACCATCAGGAGGGTCATGAGGACTCAGCATTCCTCCCCTGGAATGGGCATTAATATTATTGTTTATATTTCTGCTACAGTAACACATCAGCCCAGCTGGCCAAGTATGTTACAGGGATCTATTGGTTGAGTAGAAAAAGGAAGCCATGGTGAGAGGATAGAGATAACACTTTCTGTGCTGTCACAGACACGATAGATCTCCAGTTCCTTGAGATGACCATTAGAGCATTACTCAAATTACCAATACCATGATGATGAAAATGATGACGACAGTAACACTCCCATTGACTGAGCACTTGGCAGGTGTCAAGGACTGTTTAAACCTTCAGTTGTCATATTTGACCTTCCTAACAAATGCGTGAAGGAGGTGTTGTTGTCCTTACTTTACAGAGAGAAGACTACAGCTCAGAGTTGTGAGCTGACAAGTTCTCACAGTACCAAATGACAGAGCTGGGTTCCAACCCGGGATTGATGCTTCTGATCCTATTTTTAGCCATGACGCCACACAGCCTTCTGTAATAACAGCTCACGTGACATTACTATCCCTTAGATCTTAGTTGTGCTTTCAAGTCTGTGCCCTGTTGAACTTGCTGGAACGCTTTTTGATGTGTGTATGTGTGGTGGTGGTGGTGGTGGGGGGGTTGTAGTCATTTCTACTCTATAGGAGAGTTCTACCAATAATTTCATGACTTTAATACTCCTCATGACTATAATTTGCTGGTTTTGTTACATAATGTTTTAACAACTTTTAATTTTTCTACAACTTACAATGTTTATTTTCTGAAACAGCCTTCACAACATGCAATTATATCATCTTACTTCATATATTATATGGAAAATGTGTGTAGATAATCTCATTGGCAATATTTTGCGTTTAAAGTGAAGTGGTATCCCCTCTTGTGACCAGGCTTCTGCCACTCTTCACATCTGATAGGTATTGAGCCCCCTCTGTCAGACACTGTGCTGGATATTCCTTGATACTCTGCTAGACAGTCAAGGCACCAAAATGTCAGGACATTATTCCTGCACTAGAGGAGGAAATCCCTCCATCTAGTTTATGTCTAAAGCACAGATAGTGTTAATCTGAAGTCTGCGGAATAGTTGAGTTTTTAATTGATAGACTATATCCAAGTATTCCCCTTCCTGAACCTGCATGGAAACCCTTCTGTAACATGGTGGCCATCTATCAAATGCCTACGTTTCGCTCACTAGAATAAGAGGTGCCCAATAGCCTATAGATGAATTCTGGTTCGTTTCTGCTCAAGAAGTCTCCTAAAGTTTCATCAAGCTAGGGGTTGAAGGGGTTTCCGAAACTATCAAAGAGGTCGCCTTTATAACTGTTGGCGAATTCTGTTATTGTAACTGTCTTACCCAAAGCCTTCAAAGATATGCCCTATATTCTTCAAATCCTGGCTTCTTCTGCTACCATCAGTATCAAGTTGCTCTGTTATGTGAACATTCTCAAACCTCGATATCTTTATCTGAGGATTATATCCTTAGTAATGTCTTTTATTAATGTGCTTACTTATTCATTTGTTCATTCATACAGAAACATTTTTTTCAATGCCCATTGCGTCCCAGGCCTTGAGCTGGGCACTAGGAAAATAGTTTTCAGTAAGACAGACGTTGCCGGGTGCGAGGGCTCACAGTTGTAATCACAGCACTCTGGAAGTCTGAGGAGGGAGGATCCCTCGAGCGCAGGAGTTTGAGACCAGCTTGAGCAAGAGCAAGACCTCTATCTCTCCTAAAATTAAACAAAAAAAAAACTAGCTTTTTGTCATGGTGAGTGCCTATAGTCCCAGCTACTCGGGAGGCTGAGGCCAAAGGATCACTCGAGCCCAGGAATTTGAGGTTCTCTGAGCTATGCTCATTCCTCTGTATTCCAATCTGGGAGACAGAACAAGACCCTGACTCAAAGTAAAATAAAATAGGGGGGAAATGAGGGGACAGGGGAGAAGAACTATGGAAATATGCAGGCAGCCTTAGAAAATTAAGATAGCAGGAAGGAAAAACTGTCACGTCAAGGCTTTTTTTCTGTTTGTTTTTTTGGCTAAGTTAGAAGATGCTAGAACATGTTGTGCCAATAAGAATGAGTCGCCAGAGAAAGAAAGAGAGACCACAGAAGAAGGAAACCCCAAGGGAGCCAAGTCCAGGAGGTCGAGAGGGGATGGCCTCTGGGGCCAGGTGGAGGGGGTGGTCTCTGGTTGTGGGAAGCTCAAGAGGCAATAGGGGAAAGAGGTACAGAATCAATTAATCTGAGGAATGTAGTGGTGGGAAGATGAAGCAATTTCCTTCTGAAAATGTCTACTTTCTCAACCAAGCACAGTTGAGGCCATCCGTGGCAGCGGGCAGAGCAGGAGGCCCACGGAGGGTGTTTGAACTGGCCGTTTGCGGCTGTGGGCCTGGTGCCCGCCTCCTACCTGCTGAGCCCCCTTAGCTAGACCTAAGGCCTCCACTGGGCCAGGGGTATTTGCTCTGTGGCTGTGGTCTGGAGGGAGAAATGCCCAGTCAGTAGGTGATGAGTAAGAGTCAGCAGAGGAGGCAGCTGTCTTCCTGGCAGGCTCCTTGCCCTGGATCTGTCATCAAAAACATTGCTAGAGATCTGTTTACAGCATTCTGCAATCCAAGAAGAGTGGGGGAGGCCTCTTGACAAGGCCTGCTTGCTAATCTGATGTTTCTGGGTAGGCCATTGCTAACAGGGCATTTTCTGGGGTTGTTTTTGTCTGGGGCATTTGCACCTGGTGCTGTGTGACAGGTACTGAGTAGAACGCTCCGTGCGCCTTTGCTGGGCCCCCACTTTCAGTGCCGTCCTGTGTGGGCTACAGCTTGTGCGCGTTGTTTACCGCACCTTCCCGTACACTGTGACAGAGTCCTCTGCCATACCTTGTGCCTTCTGTGGCTGGCTGGCTGCTACTGCAGACACTCAGTGACTGTGGAATGCGCTGATGAATCCATCAAAACATATTTACTGAAGACATACTGTAAATCTCAGAAGACAGGCTACAGCAAGCAGCAACCTGATTGGTAAGACTTGCATAAAGGGAAGTCTGGTGTGGTGCAGGGCAGCATTCAGAAGTTGGAGCCGAATTTGAAGTCTACAGAAACTAACTGAATCTGTGACCTTGAACAAGTTGTTTTATTTTCTAGGCCTTGGGTTTCTTTGTTTGTAAAAAAAAAAACCAGAGGCTTGGATCTGTTGAAAGAAACAAATAAAACCTGTCACATGGAAACAATCAGGTTAACTAAAGGGTACATTTGAAGTGCAGACGGTTGCCTTCTCTCCTGGAGACCCCAGCAGCACCCACTTTCTCAGGGTCACTGTAAGAGCTATGCTGTGACAGTGCCAAGTAGATTATCTGTATTATTTCATTCATTTTCATAGCCCTCCCTTGAGGTAGGAGGATTCTTATGATGCCTATTTTACAGATGAGAAAACTTTAATGCAGAGAGTTTAATTGGTTTTTCTCCAGGTCAGACAAGCAGTACGTGGACTAAACTTAGGTGTCTTCTAACTGGATGCGGGCAATCGCAGTGACAGAACAGCATTAGCCATGCTGCTAGAAGCTGTTGTAGGAGTGAGAGCAGAGATAGCACGTTGGTGGGGGCGGAACTGAGTCTGGCTTATAAATACGGCGAGATGTGCGCAGGCAGAGAGAGGTGAAGGCTTCTCAGAGCAGAGGGCAGTGTGAACCAGAACTCGGAGTCTGGGCAGGAGAGCTAGGTTGCTGGATTAGGCCAAAATGGGTTTGCCTTGTTGGGAAATAGGGTAAGATGAGGACTGAAGAACCAGCTGGGGCCTGATGTGGAGGAAACATAAACCCTGGAATAAGACATCTGCTTATGCATGGAGGTGATATGTCAGCCTGGAGCTCGGGACACAGGCCAGGGCAGCAGTGCCGATCTGGGGTCTGTGCGCACAGAGATGGTAATACTCTCAGAGAGCTTCGGCATCTGCCTGGTGCTGTCCCATCCACGGTTTTTGCTGGTCCTCACAATAACCTTGCCCTTGGCATGAGCAGGTGACTCCTAGGAAGTGAGTTACCATGTGGGAAATGCCTGCTTAGAGAGGGTCTTTAATCAAGGTCATGTTCTGTTCATAGACAAGACAACCGAGATGAAAGAATGGTAAGTGATGTGCCCAAGTTCACAGAACTCCTCAGGGTGGAGCCGGGATCGAGCGCACCACCTGCTCCCGGCTCTGTCAGCTGTGCCACTGTGCAGGTCAGCCGAGTCATGGGTTCCAGCTGCAGGAACTTGGTCAGCAAGTCGCTGGGCACCTTCTGTATGTCTCACGCAGTACAGCTTGTCGTGGTGCAGAGGTAAATGTTTAACTCAGAGACCCTTCTCCTATAGGCAAGGGAGGCCTTTTCATTTAAAAGGCCCCAGAATTCGAAAAGTGCAGAGGTGATAGCAGGGGCAGAAGTATCATGGAGGGGCCAAGTTTGAACTGAGCCACACGCACACACCCAGTGTGCTCCTGAGCCTCACACTAACTCCCCCCAGGATATAGAGTGTTAGTGGACCACTGGATCTAACCAGCTTCCCGGGAGGAGGAGCAGTGCCACCAAGAGGCAGGGTGAGGGGCAGATGTGGGAGCCCTGGGCGTGTACCCACAGAGTTCCTCTGAGAGGTCAGGATGGGTGGAGAGCAGTAGTAGGTTGCTGCCCCTGTGGGGTCCCCTGCAGCATTCCTACATAGGTGACAGCTCCAGGCTGCTTCTGCCTAACGTGCAAGTGTGACAAAGTACTAGAGCCAGGTCATTCCAGCCCATCGCTGGCACGTACCAGGAAGGCCTTTGCTGGGAGTTCAGCAGCCAGCCCCCTGCCCAGGGGAGCAGGGCAGCCCGGGAAACTTCCTCCCCCTCCTCCCTCCTTCTCCTTGGTTCACAGGCATGACATCTGCCTCAGGAGCTCTCTACCAATTCCCTCCCCCTTCCTGTCACTTTTTGGCAGGAGGGACTAGTTTCATGGAAGACGATTTTTCCCTGGACACGGGATGGGGGATGGTTTTGGGATGATTCAAACGCACCAGAGTTGCTGTGTACATTGTTCCCAGTGTTATTATCACACTGTCATATAGAATGAAAGCATTATTACCGTTCCTGTGCAGTCGTACCTCTGCTACTGAGAATCTGTGTTTACAGCAGCTGCCCAGTGCTGGCCTCAGTTCCCTCTCAGACTATCAGCATTAGCGTCTCATGAGGAATGTGAAAGCCTACATCCCTCACTCAGTCTCAGTCCCTCACACAGCCTAGATCCCTCACACAGCCTAGATCCCTCACGCAGTCTCGGTCCCTCACACAGCCTAGATCCCTCACACAGTCTAGATCCCTCACACAGTCTGGATCCCTCACACAGTCTCGGTCCCTCACACAACCTAGATCCCTCACACAGCCTAGATCCCTCACACAGTCTAGATCCCTCACACAGTCTTTGTCCCTCAGACAGCCTAGGTCTCTCACACAGTCTAGGTCCCTCACACAGCCTAGATCCCTCACACAGTCTCGGTCCCTCACACAGCCTAGGTCCCTCACACAGTCTAGGTCCCTCGCACAGCCTAGATCCCTCACACAGTCTCGGTCCCTCACACAGCCTAGGTCCCTCACACAGTCTAGATCCCTCACACAGCCTACATCCCTCACACAGCCTAGATCCCTCACACAGCCTAGATCCCTCACATAGTCTCGGTCCCTCACACAGCCTAGGTCCCTCACACAGTCTAGGTCCCTCACACAGCCTACATCCCTCACACAGCCTAGATCCCTCACACAGCCTAGGTCCCTCACACAGCCTCGTCCCTCACACAGCCTACATCCCTCACACAGCCTAAATCCCTCACACAGCCTAGGTCCCTCACACAGTCTAGGTCCCTCACACAGCCTAGGTCCCTCACACAGTCTCGGTCCCTCACACAGCCTACATCCCTCACACAGCCTAGATCCCTCACAGCCTAGGTCCCTCACACAGCCTACGTCCCTCACACAGCCTACGTCCCTCACACAGCCTAGGTCCCTCACACAGCCTAGGTCCCTCACACAGTCTCGATCCCTCACACAGCCTACATCCCTCACACAGCCTAGATCCCTCACAGCCTAGGTTCCTCACACAGCCTAGGTCCCTCACACAGCCTAGGTCCCTCACACAGTCTAGATCCCTCACACAGTCTAGATCCCTCACACAGCCTAGGTCCCTCACACAGTCTAGATCCCTCACACAGTCTCGGTCCCTCACACAGTCTAGGTCCCTCACATAGTCTAGATCCCTCACACAGTCTCGGTCCCTCACACAGTCTAGATCCGTCACACAGTCTCGGTCCCTCACACAGTCTAGATCCCTCACACAGTCTAGGTCCCTCACACAGCCTAGGTTCCTCACACAGTCTAGATCCCTCACACAGCCTAGGTCCCTCACACAGCCTAGGTCCCTCACACAGCCTAGATCCCTCACACAGTCTAGGTCCCTCACACAGCCTAGATCCCTCACACGGCCTAGGTCCCTCACACAGCCTGGATCCCTCACACAGCCTAGGTCCCTCACACAGCCTAGGTCCCTCACATAGCCTAGATCCCTTGCATACCTGCACACTTTACAGCAGAGTTTACGGGTTCCCACCCCTGTGAGATCTGACCTGACAGGAGGTGGAGCTCAGGCGGTGATGGGGGATGGGAGCGGCTGTGCATACAGGTGAAAGTTCACTTGCTAACCCCCCTGCTGAGTGGCCGGTTCCTAACAGGCCACACGGACCAGCTTGTCCATGGCCTGGGGTGGGGACTGCAGCTGTAACTGACACAATAGTGTTACAGAGGGAGAGAAGCCAAGGGCAAAACTCTTGGGGAATATTTCTTTTCCTAAGTGTGGAAAGGCTGAGAATGAAGAACACCGGGGAGTCCGGGAAAGTCGGCAGGAAGCCCTGTGACCAGGACTTTGAGAAAGCAGATTTTAAGAGGACAATCCTCAGTTAGACTCTGAAGAAAAAATAAGGGTAATAAAAACACAGCTACATGCCAGGCACATGATCAGTGATCTAAAAAAAGAGATTGAATTTGAATGATGGAGCAGATAGTGAAGAGCTATTGGGGTATTTATTTGTTTATATTTTTTGAGATGGAGTCTCCTTCTCTCCCAGGCTGGACTGCTATAGCATCATAACTCACAGCAACCTCGAACTCCTGGGCTCAAGAGCTCCTCCTGCCTCAGCCTCCTGAGTAGCTAGATTACAGGTGCCTGCCACCACGCCTGGCTAGTTTTTCTATTTTTAGTAGAGACAGGGTCTTGCTCTTGTTCAGGCTGGTCTCAAACTCCTGCATTCAGGGGATCCTCCCGTCTCTGTCTCCCAGAGTGCTAGGGTTACTGGTGTGAGCTGCCATATTTGGTCTCTATTTGGTCTTCAAATCCAGCAGCAGTAACAGAAAAACCGCAAATTCTCAAGTGGTTTAACCCAATAAAAGTTTATTCATGTCTCATAGCACCAGCCTCTGTTTCATAGCTTGTCCCTACAAAGCAGGAGTTTCCACGGATGCCACAGAAAGAGAGGAGAGAGTGGGGAGGAAGGTGGGAGGGCTTCTAAGGGTCCTGCCCAGGAGCGGCCTCACCCCTTCCCCTCACACCTCATTTGCCAGAACCTGGGTGTTTGTGGCCCCACCCGAGGGGAACGGAGGGGAGAAGACTTGCTCCTGAGGGCCCCTGAAGAGGAAAGTGGAGCAAGCTGCACCATTACTGTCACAGGGGTGTGCCACAGAGCTGTGCACGCGGGGACACATTACAATCCCCAAATAAATGTCTACACTGGGGGTGCAACATTCAGACCCGACAGGTGTTTCAGTAGAGTGAACAGGTGAACAGGCCAACAAATTGCCAGGAGTGTGGGAAGGCGAGAGTGGGCTATAAGGAGCAGGTAACTCGAGGAACCTAGGAACCCTAGGTCCAGGCTGCCCAGCTCCCTTTCCCAGCTCTCACAGGCTCTCTGCACTCACCCACCTTGCCCTGGCTGTCTTCACTGGGCCATGAGCCCTTCTGACTCGGGATGCTGTGTGCCTCGTGTCTGTAACCCCAGCCCCAAACCCCGCAGCCAGGAGGGTCACTGTCTGTTGGATGAACAAAAACCATTCACCACTCTGGAGATTATGATTTAGGGGATCTGAGGTGGGGATAGGGTATCCACACTTTTGAAAAAGTTTATTTAAATTGTGGTAGGGTTGGGCACCATGGCTCAAAGCTGTAATTTCAGTGCTTTGAGAGACAGAGACAGGAGAATTGCTTAACCCAGGATTTTTAAGTCCAGTCTGGGCAACACGGTGAGATCTCATCTGTACAAAAAATTAGAAAAATTAGCCAGACATGGTGTCACATGCCTCTAGTCCCAGCTACCCAGGAGGCTGAAGCAGGAGGATCACCTGAGCCCACAAGTTTGAGGCTGTTGTGAGTAGTGATCCAGCCACTGCCCTCCAGACCGGGCAATGGAGTGAGACCCTTTCTCAAATAAATAAATAAATTATATTGTGATAAGACAGGGACAACATTAAATTTAACCTTTCCGAGTGTACAGTACAGGGCATTAGGAGCACTCACATGGTGTGAACAGCACCATCTGACCACAGAGCGTCACTCACGTTGCAGAACTGAAACCCTGGGCCCGTCAGAGACTAACTCCCCAGCCCCTACCCCACCTCTGGCACCAGCGTTCTGCGTTCCGTCTCTGGCCTTGACCACTCCCGCTGCCTTGGGTAAGCAGAATCACGCAGTGTTTTGCTTTGTGGCTTATTTCATGGAGCAGAATGTCCTCACAGGCCATCCAGGCTCAGCAGGTGAAATAAGCCCTTCTTTTTGAGGCTGAATTCTCTCCATTCCATGGGAAGATGGGGTTCTGTTTATCCTTATCCATCGTGCAACACTTGGGCCACCTCCACCTTTTGGCTGTGGTGAATATTGATGTTGTGAACTTAGATGTGCAGATATTTTTCTGGGATTTGATCTTGTTTTTAATCCTTTGGGGGCACATACATGCTTGAAGGTTCTTCAGGCGATGTAAAGCACAGCTAAAGCTAAAATCCTCCCTTTTGTAAACAGAAGAAGAGGCTGTCAAAGGGATGAGGAGGGGTTTTGGGGCTATGCGGGCCTGCAGAGCATGGCAGGGGGAGACAGGGGACACAGCCTGTGCGGGGAGGGTACCGGGTGACCTAGTTCTCCATGGTGGGGGGTCATCTGCTGCCCCAGAGTGGTGGCAGTGGCTAAGAGGGATGCAGTTAGGAGATGATTGGAGGTTACAGACACGGGAAGCACCCAGGGGCGCGTGTGTTGGAGGAGAGGGTGGGGATGGAAGGAACTCCTTCACATTAGAACCAAGCTCCCGTGAGGTCAGGGAGTAGAGACATGGCCAGTGTGCTCAGAAGCAGACAAGAAGTCATTAGAAGCCTCCACGATGCGTCTGCAAGGGCCACGGCAGAGGGGACAGGTGGCAGGCCGGCTCACGGTGTGGGCTGGGGGCTCTGTGTCAAGGTAGAGAAAATGGGATGTGGAGAGGACACAGGTTTGGAAATGGGCTGGGGGTGTAAAGAAAGTGGAGAGAGGAGGGGGAGGTACAACGCGCACGGGGTCAGAGAGGGGCAGCCTCCCCAGCTCCCCGGTCAGAGAATGACCCCGCTGGACAGTCACGAGGCTGCCCCGAGCCCGCCTTGTCAGGAGCCCTCTCTGCCCCCACACCGCCGCCTTCCTTGTGGAGGCAGGGCTTCCTTGCTGTTTGTATCCCAGAACCCCCTGTGTCCCACCTCATCGTTCCCTCGTGGCCGCCAGTGACAGACGTCCAGCATCTCAGGGAGTCCCCTGATGAGTCAGTGGTGCCTTTGCACTTCTGGGAGTCCTCGCCCTCCCTACTGACCTGTGGCAGCTGGAGCTGAAGTGAGCGTCCCTAGTGATCTTTTGAGTTCATCTTTGTTTTCAGTTATTATAAAGGAGGTTTCTGAAACAATTTTCCCACCCCCTCCCTTCCTCCTGGATGTCCCGACGTCTTACTGGTCTGGAACTTCATTTTGTGAGGTTACCTGTCCCAGCAGTTGCCTGTCCCTGCTCCCTCTACCTTCGTGTCTTCACTGGTGCTGTCCCAGCCCACCCGTGTGGGCTCAGCTTCATCCCTGTGTGACTGCTCGGGCCGCCCGCCTGCCTGCTGGGGGAACCTGTCACCCCTGCTGTGGGCTGCCCGTCATCTTCCGCTGCTTGGCTGGGCTCTGGGCTCCTGGATGTGGCTGCTGCTCAGGGCTAGACAGAGACTGGTTTGTTCCCCCAAAGTGGCCTCTGACACTGGCGCTTTGCTGTCCCCATTTATCGCCTTTCTCTCTCTTTTTTTCTCCTTCTTATAGGCGGGTTAGAAGCTGTGCAGCAGGCAGGGAGCAAGGGACACTGTCCCTCTACTGTCCTGAAATGTCCAGACAGACAGGGCCCTTTAGCTGCAAATGTGCAGGCAGCCTGCCCAGCAAGGGCCCAGCTGACCTTCAGAGAATGTGGAGCAAATCAACTGCATTTAGTAAATAAAATGGCCGAAGTTAGCTACGAAGAGGTGAGGCTGGGGAGGGAGGCTGGAGGGGTGATGCACAGCGCCATGTCCCGCACTCTTCCCTTTTTTGCAGGGGCAGCACTCCTCGGCCGTGTGGCTTAGCTGGCAGAGGGCAGCAGGGCCCTCCGCAGTCCTTCTGGTGGGACGTGCCCGGCCCCTTCCTTTCACTCCCACTCTCCTTTCCCTGCTAGAAAACTGGTGTAGGCCCTGGGCTCCTGTGTGTGCCTCAGCACACCCTGGGGACTCGGGCTGTTTCAGTTCTTGGCTGCCACAGGCAAACACCCCCTGCTAACTTTGGTCATGTTTCTAACTAGCCAGCCACAGGCACCGTGGCCAGACGGTCACTCTCTCTCCAGGCCTTCGCAGGCTGTCTCATTTGGGAGGTGGAGGAGGAAGTTAAACAGAGTCCCAGGAATATTCGACAGAAATTTGAGAAGAGAGAATTTTTGAGGAAGGAGTGAAAAGAGATTTAAAATATGTTCTTTGTCATATGGATAAAAGAAATAAAGGGGGAGCTAGAACATCAGTCAAGTGGCTAGGGACATGACGAATCCAGAGTTGGGGAAAGTCTTAAGACATAACCAATAAATATTGCATCAAATATTTAAGCAGAACGTAAGAATCTGTGTGGTGTAATAACAGTAATCTAGACCATCAATCCCCAACAGGCTTAAATGCTAAATACCACGCCTCCATCAAGACAGGGAGTGTCTGGCTTTCTCCTTCCACTCTTCCCTGACCTACTTTACAAATAGTTTTGAACTCCCACCGGCACCGGTGCTGGACTCTGGGGGATGTGCAGAGAGACTTCACCCCTGAGGTTGCCCTCAAGACAGCTGGACCATAAACAGTTCAGTTGGGATAAAGACAGCAAGGGGCTGAGAGCACATGCTTAAGTATTGATGAAGAAGGTACTAGGGGGTCCTCATGAGGGAGTCCGCAGGCAGGAGGGAGCACAGAGGGTTATGGAAAAGATGGGCTCACAGGGACCGTGGTAAGGAGGCTCAACTAAAGGAAAAGACACACTTTTGTCTTGGTGAGGACACCCTGTGGAATAGCTTAGCTGTCTCAAGTGAAAATCGACAAGGGGCATGTTGCTAACTTCCACAACCTCACCAGAGGAGCGAGACATCAGCCTCCGGGGGTCGAGCTCGTGAGGCAGGGCACAGATGTGGCAGGGGCATCTGCGCCCAGGGAACAGGGTGCAGGGTTAGAGGCACTCGGCTCCCAGTGACGGGGCGCTGCTCTTCTAGAAGAGGGAGCTCCCTTGGATGGAGAGAAGCAAGTGATCACCCTTATGTTTCCTATTTTTCTGGGAGTCTTTTCTAAGCTCTCCAGTTAGCTCCTCGAATGTTCCCGTTCTGAAAGTTCTCCTTTCATAAAAAGGGTGGTATCGCACGTTGAGGTGATTTCTTGCTATCCTCAGGGCTCTCGGGACACAAAGGAGACAGGGCAGTGTAGGCTGTCTGAGCACCAGTGGAGGGAAGCCCAGAAGAGGCGGCCACGCATGCTGCTCCACTCCTGGGACCCTGTGAACAGGTGCTTTGCTAGACCTGGTACCACAAGATCCGCCTCAACCTCACTGAGACGGATCCCCAGATTGCAATAATTACAACACTTCCCACGGCTCTTCACAGAGCATACAAACCAGCCGGCCTGCACACACCTGCTGCAGCGAGAGTGCTCTAATTCCACGTTTTCAACTTTAGGTCCCCATGTTCAAGCTGAAAGTGCCTGATTTTTGAAGGATTTCGTTCAGTGACTTTCATTCACCACACATTTATTTGTGCCTGCTATGTGTCAGGTGGTGGGAGGTGCCAAGAAAGAGAACACATGCTGATTTGTTGGTCTGAACAACGCACACGTTACTCATTTGGCTGACCTGTAAATAAGTTATATATTATTTATCTGAACTATCAGAGGCAAAGAGGAACACAGATAATTTTTTAAAGCATAAACCAAAGAAGCATCTTACCGTAAATAGTGTACCTGCCATTCTGGTTCAGAACCGAGGTCTCTCTGGACCAATGTTTTGTCTATGACGGTGGCAGTAAAACATTTGGTGTAATTTTAGGAATCCATTCTAAGGAAATGATCACAGATACGGTCAAAGGTCTATTTAGGGTATACTGGAAATCATGGTAGTATTAAAACAAGTGAAAAAGAAGAGGGTAATTTGGTGAAATAAATTTGGGGGCCTGCTCAAACAATGGCAAATCATCACCACTCAAGTTTTAAAGACTATTTAATGATGTGAGAAATGTTTCTCTTATACAGTAAGATTGAAAAATCAACATATAAAAGTACACATTAAAAAAAGTACATGTTGTATCTGATTTCAGTGTGGAGAAATATCTATTTACATATGCAATGAAATATTAGCAATGATGAGTGAGACTGTGCACGGCTATTTTTTTATATTCCGTAGTTTTAAAATGTTTAATTGTTTACTATTTCTGAAATAAGAAGGAATAATCTTTTTTTTTTTTTTTTTTTTGGCCAGGGCTGTGTCTGAACCCGCCACCTCCGGTATATGGGACCGGCGCCCTACTCCTTGAGCCACAGGTGCCGCCCAAGAAGGAATAATCTTTTATGAAAAGATTGGTGCAAGTGAATTATTATCCTCTATGGAATTAACTTTTAAGTGTTAAAAAAGCCCTCAGTCTTCCTTGCCCGTCACCTCTCCATATCCTTAAATATTCATTCTGGATTTGGCACTCTAGACAAATTCATCTAAAACTTTTGGACCTGTTTGTGACTGTCTGTGACATACCGTGTGGGCAATTAGCCCACAAGCTTCCTTGCTGGTATCCCTGGGGCAGTGCCACCTGCCGCCCAGCGAGCCCAGTGCTGGGCCGTGAGGAGTCCTCACTGCTGTTCCACACCTGGCTTTACTTATTTCCCTCGAAACTCTGTACCTTGGATAGCACTATTTTTTTTTAATTAAGAGTTCATTTTTTATTGTGGTACAATATACACATTTGAGTACACAGTTAAGAGGCATTAAGGACACTCACGTTGTGTAACCGTCACCACCGTCCACCTCCGTAGCTCCTCCCCTGCCCAGACTGAAGGTCTGTGCCCTTCGACAGTAACTCGCCAGCCCCCGCCAGGCCCTGCGGCCACCACTCCGCTTTATTTATGTCTCTGAATTTGACTACTCCGGGCGCCTCATACAAGTGGAGTCAGACAATATTTGTCCTTTTGTGGTGGGTGTATTTCCCTTGGGATAATGTCCTCAAGGTTCATCATATTGTACCATGTGACGGTCTTTTATTTCTTTTAAAGAGTGAATAATGTTCCACTGCATGTGACAGCACATTTTCTTACCCACACACCTGGCCAGGGATATTTAGGCTGCTTGCGCTTTCTGGGTTTACTGTGAGGAGTGCAGCTGTGCACACAGGTGTATAAATACCTGTTTGAGCAATTCTTTTGTTCAAATTAGAATTGCTGTACTGTCTGATAATTTGAGTTTTAAATTTTTGAGGAACTGCTAAACTAGTTTTCATAGTGGCTGCACTGTTTTACATTGTATGGTGTCATTTTTACTCACTTTTCTTCTCCTAATTAGATTGCTGTTTTCTTGAGATCAAGTACTCTGTCACATTCACATCTGACTGTCTTAGAGCACCGAGAAAGTTGCCTCAAGCACTTTAGGTACCCACTAAATATGTGAATAAGAGTTGTTGCTTTTTCCCAGGCTCTCACGAGGTTGTCTCCGCTCTTTGTTTCTCGTTCTCCTCCTGGTTTTCCGCTCAGCTCTCGTATTTTGTCATTTAATGGAGCTCTGCTAATAAATCTGTATCTTTAGTGATTTATAGTCCTTCGCTGTGCACCTGCTAAGGGAATGGGTAATAAGGTCAGAAAGACCTGGCCTTGAGTCCTGGCGCGGCCACTTGCAAGCTTCTAACCTTTTATTTCCGGTATTTATTACTGAATAACAAAACACTCCAAACCACAGTGGCCTGAGACCATGAACCTTTTATTATTGATCAGAATTCTGTGGGTCTGTTGGGTGGTTCTTGTGTCCAGGTGTGCTGGCTGGGGTCACTCCCATGGTGGCAGCATCAGCAGGCTTGGTGAGGGTGCAAGTGACCTGGAGGGCCCACCCATCTGGCATCCGTGTCTGGGGAGCTGGAGTCTTGGGGCCTGGCTGGGTCTTTCCCTTTTCCTTCCAAGTCTCCCATAAAAACTGGGCCCCTCTCTGCATGTGGCCTTTCTCCATCTGGGTTCCTCTGTCCACAGGTGAGTCAGACTGAAATGGCTTTCAAGACAGCAGAAATGGGAACTGCCAGTTAAGGTGTGAGCCAGATGGGTGCGGCATCGATTCCAATCTGTTCTTCTGCTGGAGGGAAAATAGACTCCAGCATCTGGGGAGAGGAAGGGTCTGCATAGCAGAATGAGAGGGATTGGTGGCCATGCTGCAGACACCCCCTCTCTAAGCCTCAGTTTCCCCATCTGTGAACAGGGAGATGATAAAGCAGCTGTCTTTCTGAGATCACAGTGAAGATGAGAGGGGGTGATGCACGTGAGATGTGCGCCATTCTGGCGTCATTATCTCCACTTTATTCCAGTGAGGATGGCATGTTCAGGTTCATTTTGAAACTCCCTTCTCTTTCTTTATTCAATAAGATCCGTCCAGTGCTAATCACCAGGAAGAATGCGGGATTCCCAGGAATTCCCAGGGCTTTCCATCTTCACACCTGGGCCCCCTCCCTTCTTCAGGGGTCACTTTTTGCTTTTTTAAGAGACAAGGTCTTGTTCTGTTGCCCAGGCTAGAGGGCAGCAACCCAATCATAGGTCACTGTAACCGGGAGCTCCTCCTGCCTCAGACTCCCAAGTCGCTGGGACTATGGGCACGTGCTGCCATGTTAGGCTGGTTTTATTTTCATCTGCAGAAATAGGTGTTTGCTCCGTTGCTGAGGCTCATTTCCCACCTCAGCCTCTCAAAACGCCAGGACTGAAGCGTGAGCCCCTTGCCTGGCTGAGGAGTGGTCCTTGAACTGAAAGGGAATCACCATCTTTGGGGGCCACTTTTAATATCCAAGAGCTTTCCACATTTGTTTTTATGAAATTAGCATTTTAGATCTTGGGGAATCTTAATGTCTTCTTTCTGAACTTTGAGATTGCATTATGTACTCATGTGAAAGAAAAATAAAAAACAGAGGTAACAAGGTAACAAAATGCACTCTCTCCATAACTCAGATATTCAAACAAAATGCCATCTCTATGATGACCTGGTCTTCCACACTAAATCGCGTCTACTGGAGAGTGATAGGAAAATTCTGCTCAAGAATTCCAATTTAGCGTTCCTTCAAACAGCTCTTTTTAGCTGGTGTCCCCTGCCTCCTGGATAAAATGCTCTGACTCTCGGACAGACTTTCCCTTGCCTAGGTTTCCTCCTGGTGAAGATATCTGATTATAAGGGTATGTTCTGCCTACCTGGTGACTGTAGTGATATTCACAATGAGGTATGTAACACCTGCTGTAGGATGAGTTCATGAACTTAGTTGTCAGGCCTCATATGTATGTGTGTGCACATATACAAATGGAGAAAGGCAAATATTTTCTCACCTAGACCACAAGGTCTCCTTTTGTTAATGCTGTCTTTTGTCACAGGTGAGTTTTTAGTTCTGATGTGTCAAACTTGTCCACGTATTTCTTTGTTTTGGTGATGTAAGCAGCTTCCGTGCCCTGACGTCACAGACATGTAATTTGTTCTGTATTCCAGGAGAACGTTTTAATCCTGATGCCCTTTGCTTGAGCTAGAAAGAGGTACATTTTTAACTAACAGTTCAATTTCTATAATGGTTATTAGTTTATTAATGTTTTCTACTTCTTAGACAAATTTTAGTTACTTATATATTTTTAGAAAATTGTCCTTTTCATCTGGGCCTCAGATTCACTCAATGGTATAAAGTTGTGCACAATGTTCCTTTTAAAAATTATTCTTCATATTTGTACATATCCCACTTCATGCCTGATAGTGTCTACTAATCATTTTCTCTTTTTTCATTAAATATTCTAGCCAAATAATTTTTACCTTAAAAAAGCAAGTTTGTGGTATTATTGATCAATTTTTGCTGAGTTTCTCCCCTATTTCACTAATTTCTGCTATTCTGTTAATTCATCTCTTACCACTGACTTGTCTTTATTTTTTTTCTTTTCATTATTTTTATAGCCTAATAAGTGAATGCAAAGCTACGGTTTTAGAGATCATTCTGGCCATATCCGCTGGTTTTGATATGTGCTGCTTTCATTGTGGTTCAGCTCCAGACCATTTACTTCCTCTTTAAACCAGTGGTCTTTAGAAGTATGTTTTTATATTTCAGGAGTATGGATTTTTTTGGCTCCTTGTTTGTTAATTTCTAAATTTATGGCATTATGGTTAATGAATGTGGCCTGTATAATAGTTTTTTTAAACAATGTGTTGTTATTTCCTTTAGATATAGAACAGACTCAAATTTGGTGAACTTTGCATGCGTGTTTTTCACTTAAGAAAACAGTACGATATTGCCTTAGTTTTGCCTTACGGTGTTGGTGTGGCTTCTGAGACGGGCCGTACTTTAGTTGCATTTGATAGCAAAACTATCGTTGACTTATTTATTCAACGACATTTACTGAATGCCTGCACATTCTAGGAACCGCAGGCCTGGGGGGGCACAGAGAAGCTGGCACACGTCATGTGAAATACAGGACTGAAGAAGACACATGGGATCACAAAAGGTCCTGCTCTAGAGACAGCCTTCCTGATACTCACACAGAGCCGAAGGGTGAGTGGAAGTTACCTAGGAAGGGGGACAGGGTCCTGGGAGAGCAGCACAGTATGGAGCCGTCTGTAGAAGGCAGTCAGGCTGGCTGGGGACCCCGCAACAGGCCTGCATGGCTGCGGCACCCACAGCCGGGCATCTCTGGAGCTGGAGGCAGCTGGGACAGGGGTGAGGTGGGGGGAGGGTGCAGACCATGTAAGGCCTTAATGGAGAATTTTTGTTTTTTTATTTAGGAAAAATAAGACATCCTTAAAGGAGTTTAGATAAGCTTATAGGATCAAATTTGTAGTTTTAAAAGAAAACGATAAGAGGAGATTTTGATGTTTGCCCTGGGGAGTTTTTATTCCTGATGTTGTCCATGTGGATCTCCACTTGTCACCTTGCTCCTCCCTGAGCGAAGTCGCACTAACTGTGTCAGGAAAACGGTCACCTGGCAGACTGGAGGGAGATTATAAACACGACGGCAGCCACCTCGTGATCTGTTCACTTAGCAGGTGCCCAGCTCCCAGCTGGGTCCTCTGTGAGTTCTCTCTCCCTGCATCGTCACGGTAACCTTGGACTTTTTTTTTGTTTTTGCTACCACATATGTCAGTCACCATGTCCGGCCCCCCTCGGAGGGGAGCAGCACTCCTGCCCAGCACCTGCGCAGAAGGCCGAGCCCTGGCTGGACCCAAGAGCAGCCAACCCAGAGGCCAGTTAGCACATGCATATCAGAAGACAGAAGGCTTTGTCCACATTGATTGTTGCTGTTAGGCAGTTCGTGTTTGGGTGTGTAGAGGAAATCAGTTCCTTGCAGAGATGGAAGATGAAAGATGACAGGCCCCGTGAGCCTGACGGAGCTGGGACCTGAGCGCGTGGAGGGCGTTAGTGAGCGGCAGCCGCGAGGTGGGGGAGGCACAGGGAGGAACAGGGGGAAAGATGGCAAGTGGAGAGCAGCTGGCGGCACGGACCCACACCCTCCTGGCCGGGGGTCTGTGCTCACCCTCGGAATGGTTCCCCTGCAGGTTGAGTGAGATGCCGGCCCCCACGTCAGGCTTGCCAGATGGCGCTCCCACCGTCGTCCGAAGGGGTCCCTGCTCCAGACAGCCTGGGACTCGGCACTGCAGGTCCAGATAAGAAACAGGCTTGGAGAGGCAAAGTAGCTCTATGGCACAAATTGCCACAGCTGATTGGCAGAGCAGACGTCTACATTCCAATTAGTGTGATACTAAACCTTACGCATGATACTGTTTATCACAGCAGCAGGAATTATCCGCTCACACAGACTTGCTCAGACCCTTAGCTCTTCCTTACCCTGAGCACTAACACAGGCACGCAGCTCTGAAATAGGAATCAGGCTACTGGCACTGTTGGCCTGTTGTTAACTATTATGGCTCAACAATCCTCAGCACAAGAGCACTCACTGTTGCTTTTGTGCGGTCTGCACGCAGGAGTTTTTCCACCCAGTCAGCTGCTGGGGGTGGGTCAGGAGCCGAGAAAGGTGGTCGTGACACTTCAAGAGGGAGGTCTGTAATTTCTCTTCCGAGAACTGGTACAAACTTTGCAGGTCTGAGACATAATTATCCATCACTCAGGCAGTGGTGCTGGGAGAACCAGGTCATGCAAAAGAAACTTCCAGCAATCACTGGGAAGCAGATTGCTTCAAATCTGGGTTTTGGTAGGGGAGGAACAGAGCTAGTGCTAATCAACCCTGACTGTGGTCCTCTCTGTAGGACATTCTCTTCCAGGGGCAGTGGGGGAATTCAGAACAAATTTAATGAGTACCTAGAATCTGAGGTCTTGTGCCCACAGAAAGTGCGAAGTTCAGAGTCATAGGTACACGGGCCTGAAGCAGCTCCCTTCCCTGTGATAGCATGGACTCTCTGAGGCTGCAGCCTCCTGGAAAACACAGCTTCTTCCCTGCGGACCCCTTTTTCTGTGTGTTGGGGTCCAGCTGCCTCTCCAGACTGGCTCCAGGACCTGTGCTGAGGACAGTGTCCCTTCCCAGCAAGCATTTCTGTGCCCTGTGCCAACTACAGCGGAAGACGCTTCCTTTCCTGACCTTTGTCAGATCACCTTTCACCTAATTCCTGGTGTTTGTCCTGACCAGATGGAATGCCCTGACCCAGAGATCAGATGGACCCATATGTGAAGGGCCCAGCGTGCCCCATGAGGGTGAGCAGACGGCCAGCAGCACAGAGTCCAAAGACAGAGATCAAATCAGCCTCCAGGATCACCTGCGTCCTCCACCCTCACTCTCCGTATCACACATCTCATCTGCTGCACTGTTACTTTCTGAGCTTTTTTTTTTTAGAGACAGAGTTTTATTTTGTCGCCCTCAGTAGAGTGCTGCAACATCACAGTTCACAGCAACCTCCAGCTCTTGGGCTTAGGCAATTCTCTTGCCTCAGCCTCCCGAGTAGCTGGGACTACAGGTGCCCGCCACAACGCCTGGCTATTTTTTTGTTGCAGTTTGGCCGGGGCCGGGTTCAAACCCTCCACCCCTGGTGTATGGGGCCGGCGCCCTACTCACTGAGCCACGGGCACTGCCCGTGAACATTTTTTTTAAGTTCACCTTTTTTGCCTAATTAAATAAAACTTTATGTCATCATAGTAAATTAAAAATAAGAATAACTCATCAAAAATAAAAAAGAGAGCTCTGAAAATCGATTTAACTATGATGGTAGAAATTGCTGTCCCAGGTTTCATCGGAAGCTGCAGCTCACAGCCCTCGGGGCTGCCTGCCTGGCCTGGAGTTCCAGGGTCAGCCCTCCACACAGGGCTCCCACTGTCTGTGGTTGACAAACCGCACAGAGGCAACTGAGCCTGCGGTTTCCTTCACTGTCCTCGGGGAATACCAATAATACCTGCCCTGCAGGACTGTGGCAAAGATTGGACGAAACCCTGCAGTGAAAGCGGTTGCCCCAGGCCTGGCACGTTGGGTCCCTACATTGGCACCGTCTGTACTTTGTGAAGTTCTCTCTATATGCGCATCTTGTGATT
Organism: Nycticebus coucang; assembly: GCF_027406575.1. Lineage (NCBI taxonomy): Eukaryota > Metazoa > Chordata > Mammalia > Primates > Lorisidae > Nycticebus > Nycticebus coucang. The sequence continues at coordinate 2,536,442 of NC_069784.1, read as the reverse complement.
TTCTGACTATCTATCACACTCTGTGTTTGGAATGTAGTTTTTATTCATTTTTATTTATTTTTTGACTTACATAAGGATATTTATTTCCATGCTGGTGTGTTGCAGGCTGATCCCATGTGGATTAATTTAGGATGGGCGTGGACAAGTGGCTTTGCTGTCGGCGGCTTGTTTGGATGGGGATCAAATTTGCCACTACATCCCTCTCATCCTCCTTGGCCAGCTTCGGTTCAGGGCGTATTATTCTCATGGCCAACAGCGCACGCTTTTTTCAAGACATAAACCAGATGATGCAAACCTTGACAGTGTCTTCTTAAGTCACATTTGCTGACATTATACTGCCCGGAGCACATAGCACCCCGTATCAACAGTGGAGGAGGTGGTGTTTAGAGGTAAGACCAAAGTCCAATTTGAGAGAGAAAGCTTCTAGGAAACAATGAGAATAGGTAAAATTGTGGTGTTCTTATTGCTCCAACGGGGTGAGGAGAGTAAACTAGAGCCACAGTTGGTGAGGACAGAGAGCTGAGGTAGCAGGAGCCCCGGGGCTGCCTCCCCAGCAGGTGTTGGGAGGTGCTCCCCAGCACAGCCCCTCTGGAGAGAAACCTAGGATTCTCGGCAGCATAGGCTAGAGGCAAATCAAGTTGTCTGAGTCCAGGGTAAGGTCTCAGCCCCTCTTGGCTCAGTGCCGGCCAAAGGTCAGTGCTCCCTAGCCATGGCCACGCCCAGCCAGCAGTGTGACGGGTGCCCAAGCTGGGCACAGCAGCTCCAGACGCTCTGCTGCCAAGCCCCCGGTGCAGAGCCCTGTCCCCGTATAGCAGGTGTCAGCGGCTGACCTCCGCTCGCTTCCAGCCACTCCCTTACTTTCTCAATAGCCACCTTCCCTGCGTGCTCCCCGCGTTTATTCGCAGCGTCAGTCACCCTAATTCCAGGGCTCTAGTCTACCCTTCTCTCTCCCCTCTCCTGTCTCTCTCTTTCTCTTCCCTTCTCTTCTTCTCTCTCTCTCTCTCTCTTTTCTTGCTTTTTCTTTCTCTTTCATTTCTATTTCATCCTACCTTTCCCTCCACTTTTCTTCTTCACAAACGCTTACTGAGCGTCACTCATGGGCTAGGTGTGGTGCTAGAGGTTACGCTGGGAATGGGATCCTTGTTGCTGTGGGATGTTTATTCTACTAGGGAAGACCAGCACTAACAAATAATTGCTCAAATACTAATTATACCAGCAATAATGCTGTAAATAGGAGATCCAGTGGCCACGTTCTGCAGGACTCACCTGACACTTTCTGTGCCTGAATGGAGTATCGAATGCAGTGGGTAGTGGGCACCCTCCACGCCAGGCCGTGCCACTTTGCAGCCCATCTCCAGCGTCTAGTGCAGAGTCTGACACACACATGAACTACACACTCAGTGGTTACTTGTGACAGAAATTAATCAGATCCTTCTTTTTGAGACCATGTCTCACTCTGTTACCCCAGGCTAGAGCAGAGTGCCATGGCCCAGCCTTGCTCACAGCAACCTTCAACTCCTGGGTTCAAGTGATCCTGCTGCCTTGACCTCCCAAGGTACTTTAAAATATAACTAGTCAGTGATCTATGATGTGGGAGAAAGTTAGAAGTGGTGAATCCCTTGCTCCAGCCCATCCTTCCCCCACCCTACCAACAGCCAGCTAGATGCCAGAGGCCTCCGTTGTCCAGGAATGGGTGCCGGCCAAGCGCCCTCCTAGTTCTCTGCCCTTAGCTCTCCCCTGCAGGAAACCTCTCCAGGAAGCCCCTTCCATGGACCTCCAACTTCAGGAGGAATTAAGGAATGCTCTCTCTGCCCAGCTTCTGACTTCCTTGGCATGGACGCATTTTGACCACTCGCATGTGGCCAGGTAAGTGTTTTCCAATTCACATCCACTTTGGGATTTTTATTCTAACTGCCTCCATTAGGTAGGAAGAAGTAGGTTACTGGAAACCATGTAACTATGATCAGCTGTGAGAAGAAACTGGGCAAAAATGGGGAGCGCAACCTTCAGTAGGAGTAGAAAGGAGAAAACCCCCAGAGCACGTTCACTCCGCCACATTCACTCTGTCACCTTCACTTCTCACATTTCTGCCTCAAACAGGAAGATGACAGCAGAGTATTAAGGGACGGGAAGGAACAATTGACAAATGAGCAGGAACCCCCTTTCAGAGGCAGGCGTGGGGGTCACGGTCACGTGGGTGAGCGGGCCTCCTAAGAGACCAGGCCTCAGGCAGGGCCTGCAGGCTCCAGCTTCCTGGGTTTGACTTGCTCTGATAAGGATTTGCCCGACTTGGCAGTGACGTGACAGTGAATTCCGTGGATTTGAGCAGCATAATTCATGCCAAAAAATGTGATTGCCTTTTTGAACAGAACTATCTTCATTGTTACTACATTCAGGACATAAAGAAAAAGTGCTTCCGTGACTTTCTGGCTCAGGACACAGTTGGCCCTCTCCTCCCTGCATGCAGGGGAAGGAAGCTGGTGCACGGGCTGGGTGAGGTCACCTTCAGCACGCTCAGAACTAAATTCAGAATTTTATAGCTGTAGAGGGTGTTAGTGGCTGCTCAGTTCACAGGCCCTGAGCTGGTCCAAGGTGGGGCTGAGGTCAAGATGTGCGGGGGGCAACCAGAACCTGCCTCTACATTCACTGTGTCCCTGGTAGGTGCCCAGCAAATGTCAGCCAGCGTGACCATCACCACTGCCACCTTCTTATACACCCTCCACACACCCTGTAGCAGTTGACTGCATCTTCCCACTCTGTGACTCCGGATACCGGGGACTTCACCCAGGGTCGTCCAGCTAAGGCATGTCAGGGAAGCCTGGAGCCCAGATGTGGGCTTTTCCAGCTGTGTTCTGTGTCCCGTGTGCTGTGAAACTGTGATCCCAGAATGACCCTGCGATTGACAGAATGTAGAGAACAGCTCTGCCAGCTGTGCACAAGGCCACCATACAGCTGCCACGCTCCCCGGGAGACACAGTAGGAGACCTCGTCACATTACGATGAGCATTTTCTCTCCCTCTGGTGCTTGCACAGCGGGGACTGAGCTGGAGGCACAGTGGGGGCCTGAGCTGGAGGCACAGTGGGGGCCCGAGCTGGAGGCACAGCAGCTTAGACACAGGCTGGAGAGGCAGGGGAGGATGGCCTAGGAGGCCTCGAGTCATAATGACGTGCCAGGACCTCTTTGTACCCATAGAGCCTCTCGTGGGGCTTAAGCACAGAAGTGCCACAGCCAGTCGCGTCCTCAAGGTGTCTGAGGGTGGCACCTGGGAGTAACATGGGTCAGAGGGTCGGAACAGAGGCCCAGGGGACTGAGGCATTGGGTGCAGGTGAGATGACGAGCCTTAGGCAGTGGTTTGGGGCGTGGAACACAGACAGACGCAGGACTAGGTTGAGGTTGTGATGAGGAAGAGGGCAGAGTCGATGTGAGCCCCAGTGTAGCTTTGGTGACTGACTGGGACAAGGGAGGTTAGGGAGGTGAACTGGGCCAAGACTGTGTTCTGTGTCGGACACATTGACAAGGAGGAGCTGGAGGATTTCTTAGCCTCGATTCCCCCAAAGGGAGGTCTGGGACAAAGGTTTGTGTCCCAGTCATTTATTTGGGAAGTGATGTCAAGAAACAGGAGTGAGGGGCCAGGGAGGGTGGAATAAGGAAGAATGAAAACCCAGGAAAGGACAGGCACCGTGCTGTCCAGGAGACGCCAGCCAGGAGACAGCAGCCCAGGTCCCGGAGGCCTCCCCAGGAGCACAAACACTGCATCTCAGACGGTCCACCTGAGACATGGGGAGAAGCAGCTGTCCACAGGCTATCCAGCTCCTGTCCGGGGCTTCCCCAGGCAGTGCTATTCCTGCCCTGTCCCCATGTCTGGGCTGCATGTGCACAAGTGTTGGGCACCCAGAGGGGGTGACAGGGCCTCCAGGGGTGTCATAGAAGCCTGAGACCTACAGCCCAGTGTAAGCTAATTGTCGAAAGAAGTCACTGTCGGTGCAAACAGAGGCAAAGCCAGGGCAGAGCCTCTGAGTCTTGGGGTGAGGCCAAGGTGATGAGAGATGGTGCACAAGAGACGCCCATGGATAAATCATCTAAACTTCTGGAGGGAGGCACGGGCTGGGCAATCCTTGGGGGTCATTGGCATCCAGGTGGTGGTTGAAAGAACGATGGGCAGAGTGTGTCAGGCGCATGGAGCAGCGAGCTGAGGACAGTCCCCGGGGCCCTGTGGGAGGGGACGGAGGACAGACGCCCACAGGGACAGCTCGAGAAAGGCCTGGAGAAACTGGGAAGTGTGCACCATGGTAACCAAGGTGGCAGTAGGTGACAAGGAGATTGGTCAAAGGTCTCTAACTTGTCACGCACCATAAAAATTTCAGCCAGTCCTGGCAATCAGGTCTTGGGTGCCATCAGCAAGAGGAAGCTCAGGAGAATTGCAGGCTCAGAAGCCAGTAAATGTCATCGTGTTATGAACACGAGGTAGAAAACTGGAAAAACAGTACAGCCCGTGCAGGTGTGAGGGACCACATCTGTAACCTGAGTTACTCAGGAGGCACAGGCGGAGGATCACTTGAGGCCAGGAGTTTGAGACCAGCCTGAGCAACATAGAGAGACCTTGTCTCTACAAATAATAATAATAACCTGCTGGGCCTGGTGGCACAGGGCTGCAGTCCCAGCTACTAGGGAGGCTGAGGCGCGAGGATTGCTTGAGCCCAGGAGTTTGAGACTATAGTGAGTTCTGATGGTGTCACTGTCCTCCAGCCTGGGGGTGAGTGAGACCCATCTCTGCAAAGATAATGAAAGAGCAGAATAGCGCAAGATGCAGTCACAGGTTCACCCGGAGCAGGGTGAGCAGTGAAGAGGTGAGAACAGACTGGAGACACGTCAAACTTGAGGACCTAGAGTGAGGAACGAAGGGAGGGACAGCCGAGGAGCCTTGGTTTTACTGGTGGAACAATACTGTGTGCTCGGGCCGTGACAGCCTGTGAGCTAGAGCTGGCCATCTGTGTCCCCCGCGAGAGTGCTCAACCCCAGGACGGCAGGGAGAGTCTGGGCCAGCCTTTAGTTACCTTTACTGTTCACCAGTCAGTCAGTACTTACTGAGCGCTAACCAGGTACAAGGCTTTGGAGGTGACCAAAGTCATTGCAAGGATGACTGTGATTTACCCCAATCATAAGACACTCTCAGGCTTAGGTCCCGGGAATTATCTGCACTCCACATGAAGTCAGAAATTGGACTGGGTCATGGATGAGGTCTGTGCCCAGGAGTCTCTGCATGTATTCAGCAGATTTACTGAGGGACGGACTGTTCCATGCCTGTCACTGCCCCAGGTGCTCAGAAAGCAGAAGTGACAAAAATTCTGCTCTCCCAACTTTATACTTTAGTGGGCTGGGCTATCAGGGAAGTCTCAATTACACTCTTATTAGTAAGTGCCTGCAAACTACTGTGACGTAATATATAAAGTAATGCTTCATTGATTTCTCTTCTGCACAAAGTCCATTGTGATTCTCCAGGGCAACTATCCTCCAAGCAGGGACTGGGGGTCCAGGGGTTTCACCGTATGGAGACCTGAGATTCCCTGGTGGCTCTGGCAGAAGAAAGAGAGAGGCGGATCTTTCCTGGGTTTGTCCACTCTGCAGTTTGAAAATGACCCACATCACCTTCTCTCAGGACTAACCACACGGCCTCACCTACTGAGGGAGCACATGGACTAGTTGGTGAGCGTCCCTACCACAGAGCAGGATTGGGGCACACGGAGCAGGTTGGGGGGGGCAGCAGGTGGAGGGCGGCATTTTTAAACAGAGCAGTCAGGGTGGGCCCCCCAGGAGGTGGCACATGAGCAGAGCCTCAGAGGATATGAGGGAGCCAACTGCTACTGAAGGGGAGAGTGGTCTCCCCAGCAGGAATAGCCCAGAAGGGGATGGAGTGGGTCGGGACGGAGAGCAGCAGCCGTGATGGGAGCGGGCTCTCGTCACACTTCTGTCACACGTTAGTTATGACCCCTTATAAAGTTGCTTTAACCTTGGTGAGCTTCAGTTTCCTTGTCTGAGAAATGAAGATAAAAAAACTATCTCATAGCATTGTTGTAACAGACACAATATATGTAAAATTACAGGCTCAGAACAGAAGGACCTGGTAGATCCTATGAACTGGCTCGCCTGAAGCACCTTCTTCAAACACCTTCTTCTTTGCCTGCCTTTATTAGAAAAGGTAAAAAACAAAAGAGAGAGAAAAAAAAAGAAAGGAAAAGAAAAGAAAAACTCCAGCTCCCCTGAAGCTAGAGGTAGCCCCCAAACCCAGTTATGGCCAGTGAGCTGTGAGTAGAAGTCACTGACTTTTCCAAATACAAAGGCAGTGAGTCCTTACCCCTCGACCCTGCCTCCTCCTTGCCTGGGTCTCAACCTCGAGGCTAGAGGTGGGGCAGCCACCTTGCAACCATGAGGCAACAAACACAAGGTTCAGACTGAGGAAGATGAAGCGGCAGGTAGAAAGACAGGGGCTTGATGACACCGTTGAGCCACTGTCCAGGGCAGCTTGCCCAGAGATTTACTGTTGTGTGAGACAAGCGCCTCATTCCGGGTATTTCCAGTGTTTACTGGGTCCCTGCTGTATGAAATGAACACAATAACAGCAGCCACCACCAGCACCATCGTCCTCATCTATTCTGTAACTGCAACAACATCCAGTTGACAGCCTTAGATTTTATTATCTAACTGGGAAGCCAATTAAGGTTTATTAAATGAATCTCCAAGGTATTGAGATTCATATTCCAAGTGTTCCAAGAACATAGGCTTTTTGCGATATCAATAAGTCTTCTGAGAAAAGAAAAAGCCCTATTACCCAGTGAACAAATGAAAGTACCTGGAAGAGGTCTTTACAGCAGGGGTTTCCAAGCTGGAGCAACATTTAAGGGCTTTCCAAAGGGTTTTAAAGACTCAGTTTCAGATCCCCAACTACCATGAATGCTCTTTCCAAAACTGTGATGTGGGAGGACTCCTGGTTACAGTTTCCTCTCCCTCCTGTGCTCTCACCATTGTCTCACCTTAGAAAAGGAAAGCACATCGGCCTGCTGACCAGACGTGGCCTGGGCACTGCTCCACGGCTTAGACACTTCCGTGCTGCAAAGGGACAATTCCACATGTCAGTACCTGATGGTTTCTAATGACCGGGGAATAGTCTTTGCAAGTCATGCAGTTCCCAGCTCTGCTTTCAGCAAAATAAAGGCTATACTAATATATCATTAAAAAATATTTTTTTGGTAAATGACTATGTGATCTTTGTCTTGTATCTCTGGCATAGTTTAGACTTGCGTGATGACGCAATTAAATCCATTTCCACCTACTTCCATGAACAGTTTCTCAGGGCCTGTGTCTGTAAAAATAATAAACAGAAATAGACTGGCCTCTGCTCATTTTAGCAATAAATAATTCCTCTCTGGGTACAAGAAGCAAGTGAAAAGAACAACTACTCAGCTTGCCAATAAATGCCATTCCAATAAAAATTTATTTTAATAATTTTGCATCGAACTTCTATCGAACTTTCTATTTGTTGTATGGACCAATTCTGTGCTAATGATAACCAAATACAGAAAAGAATTTAAAACACCTCCACCCTTCACCTCATGCATGCATTTTTTTGTTTTCGTTGTGGAGGTAGAGAATACGATAGTAAAAGACTTTCAAGCATTAAAATTTTATTTGAGAAATTATTTCTGTTGCAGAAGAGGAATGAAGAAAAATGGCGAAAATGTATACTGTTCATGTGATTTTTAACTAGATGGCGATAGACATAAAATCATGGTAGTTTTCTGTGGTATTTAGGATTCCTTGGAAAACAGTTAAAAGAGAAATATTCCTTTTTTAAAATGGCAATATTTACATGTCAGAAATTACAGCCTTTACAACTATTTAAACTTAGGACGTTTTTCTAGGTATTTATTTAAAAAATGAATAAGGGGGTGTACAGTTTTTAATTGTTTGGGAGGAGTGTACAGGCAAAGATTAAGAGATGATTGCCTTAAAACAGATAAAAATGTCAAGTAATTGAAAATGATATTGTTGAAAGGATGTTGCTACCAACAAACATTTGTTTTTCATGGAAAGACTAATTACAATCACTGTCTCCTGCGCGCACCCGACAAACTTCACTCCCAGTGTGAAGATGAGCTTCACCTCCTGTCTTGCTCCCTTAATCTCAAGACAGATGTTTGGAAGCCAAAGCTATTAATCTAGTAATAAGATTTCACTAAACCACGTGGATAAGAAGTTCATACAGTCCATGATCAAATGGCTTAAAAAATGAATACATTTGGAGAATATAGCTCATAAAAACGGGAAATTAAATATGTTGCCAGTGAGGCTGGGTAGAAAAAACACAGAGGAGAGCAATGATCGCCACACTTTCTGTCCCAGCTATCTTCTATGGACTGAATTTTTCTACTATTATCAGATACATATGTTGAGTCCCAGCACCTGGAAAGAGACAGGAATGCTGATTATTGATAGGTTTTAAAGTAGTACATTTATTAAAAGATTTATGTTTCTGTCTAGATATAATAAATAGGAAGTCAAATGGTCACCCAGGAGATGTTTTAGAAAGAGCTACACTTTAAGAATTATTTATGGTGTATTAAGGATGCCTTAACATTTCTTTGAAGGGATTATTTGTTTTAATAAAGAATACTTGGTGATCAAATTCTTTTTTTTTTTTTTGAGACAGAGTCTCACTCTGTCACCCTTGGTAGACAGCTGTGGGGTCATAGCTCTTGGGCTCAAGCGATCCTTTGAGTAGCTGGGACTACTATGCGTGGATATTTTTAGAGACGAGGTCTCGCTCTGGCTCAGGCTGGTCTGGAACCCACGAACTCAGGCAATCCACCCGCTTCAGCCTCCCAAGGGCTAGGATTGCAGGCATGATCAAATTCTTGTTTAAATTTTTTCCACTATATAAAAGGAAACAATGGGATATTATGACTTGAAATAATTCTAATAACTACAGGCATTCTGGGTAATTAATTTAACAATAATGGATGTTATTAACCATATAACCCATTTGTTAATTAACAAACTAATATTCATAACTGAAGAATTATATCACACCTAGTTTTCAAGCTTCATTTGAACAGGAAATCTTAAAATCTGCTCTGGTAGGGGTCAAACTGGTCTAAAGATGGGTGTGAGAGAAACACAGCAACTCACAGCGGGGGTGGAGGGGGTTGATGCCTGAAGATAAAGAGCCAAGTGAATACAGCAGGAAAGTGGGTTTCCTGGTCCACTCAAGAGAGAACAAAAGACTTGCTTTTAGGAAAATAAAATGGGCTTGGCACCTGTGGCTCAGCAGCTAAGGCGCCAGCCACATACACCTGAGCTGGCGGGTTCAAATCCAGCCTGGGCCTGCCAAACAACAATGACGGCTGCAATCAAAAAATAGCTGGGCATTGTGGCAGGCGTCTGTAGTCCCAGCTACTTGGGAGGCAGAGACAGGAGAATCTCTTGAGCCCAGGAGTTGGAGGTTGCTGTGAGCTGTGAGGCCACGGCACTCTACCCAGGGTGACAGCTTGAGGCTCTGTCTTAAATAAAGTAAAATAAAATGAAATAAAATAAAATAAAATAAAATGATTCTCTCCATTCCAGTGCATTCCAACATTGTATATCAAGTGCTGGTACTCTGGTATCAAGAACAAGACTTCTCCCTAGACTTTGCCCCCCTTCTGCACTGGGAGCCCACAGCCTGCACAGCTGCATGTGGCAGGCTGCCCTGGTCCACTACCTGCCCTTTCAGCTAAACCAAAAACCTGAGATTCATTGCTTATTTTCTCTAATATTTCTTTTACCAACCTCCACCCCCCCCAACCCCCACTGCTACTCTGAAGTTCCCAAGATCCTCCTGGAAGTGTTTTTCTCCTAGAGAAGAGCTCAGTGAACATGTGTAGAATAAATGACCTGATTTGATATGATCTATTATTGACCAAGAATGAGGAGAGGGACACAAAAACTCCTTTGTCCTTTAGGCTATTCAAGTGTCACCTCCTCCAGGAAGCCCCCAAGTCCTCTCCCACCAATCAGACTGCAGTATGTCATTCTCCTTTGATTTCCCCAAGCACCTTCTGCCTGCCTTTACCAAAAATCTTAAAATTCTATCTTGTAACAATCAATTCACTTGTCTGAGTTCCCCACTGGACAGGGATTTTACACCTGGGTCCTTAGCACCTAGCACAGTACCCGGTATAAAGTGCAAAGACGAACATTCCTGTCTAGATGAATGAATGAATGACAGAGAAGTTGGAGGCACACCCCAGGGCCGTGTGGGGAGACGCCTGGAGGAGAAGCTGGCACTGTGTTCCCGTGACTGACAGTGAGAAAGTGCCCTTTGGACTGATCCGGAAAGGTGAGTCAGAGTTTCTCCATAGACTGAGGTGTGGAAGGGTATTGGGAGCTGAAGGAATGGTGTGATCAAAGGCTTGTAGTTGAGAACCCACGTGAGGTGGGTAAGACCATGGGAGCCTGGCGGGCCCCAAGAAGGGCTGCGAGTGGGCGGAAAGGGGCAGGTGTGGGGAGGAAATTTGTTTTAAACAAGTTGTAAAAGACCCACAAGGGATACCAAGGGAACTGGAGCTTATAAAGCAGAAAGTCACTTAAGTTTTCAAGAAGAGTAAGAGCATGCCCAGATCTCTAAAAGAAAAATATATTTTGTTTCCTTTTTAGTAACTAAACATCATGGATCTCACTTCTTCTATTTTTGTATATCTTGATACTTCATGAAAATAGAAAAACAAAGTCCAGCTGAAGGATGTTTCTTTCCTTGAGTGGTCTCCACGAGGCGTGTGTTTTTTTCTTTGTTTCCTGGCCAGTCACTCGGTGAACTGAGCGCATCATCCAGCTGGGAAAACACGATCTTCTCCGGCCGGTTTGGCCTCTGCGCTCTGCGGGTGAGCACGAGTCTGGGCATTCTGTCAGCTCCTTCCTGAAAGTCTGGGTCGAGGAAGCCCACAACACAGCCTTGTTTACTTGGTTTTGCTTTCAGCGTGGAGAACAGTGGTTCTGATTACTGCAAAGGTGTATGCGTTCGCTGTTGGCTCCCAGCCCTGTAATTGCTTTGAAAAGACGATCTGATTGGGACAGCTGTGACTTGATTGTAAGACCTCAGTTCCTTTTGAAACACCAGATGAAAAGTGATGTGTTTTTTCCCAGTGGCTTTTGTTCCTGGCTAGCCATAACAGTTTGTTGGGTCACTGGGCGTCATTCTGCGGAACTGAGTTTGCTGGGCTGGCAGATCTAGAGGCAGGATGGCCAGCCCGAGGACACACTTCCAGCACAGACACAAGAGGTTACAGTTAGTCAACAAACGTTTACAAGTGCCTGCTGTGTGCCCAGCCCTGTACCAGGTCTGGGACACCCAGATGAGTGAGATGGTTTCTGCTGGAGTCTAGTAAAAAAGACTGAAAACTCATCAAAGGTGAAAGCCAACTGCTAATCCTCTTTACATCCCCCAAGTTTCCTAGCACAGAGTTCACCTGAAAGTTGAGCTCCAATAAATACTAAGTGTTTAATAGGTACACGTATTTCAATTTTGTACAACAAATATTTTCTAAGCACCTACACTGGGCTGGCATTAGACTACACGGCAGAGACACGAAGTTGAACAGCAGAGCCCGTGCCCTCAAGCTGCTCGCAGGTCTGGTGGGGGAGACAGACATTAAAATTTTATTCATCCTGTACAAATAAGAGCTGCCAAGGAGCCCCTGATAAGCCCCTTCCCCCAATCTCTCCTCTGGACACCACCCCCCCCATCTCCCTGTTAAAGGGCCAATGGGTGGCATTGACCAGGGACTCCAGAAAACTCCTACAGCGCCATGTCATTCTGACTGGTCCACACTTTTGCCTTTTTGGTTAATAATCTTTTAGTATCATTCCTGCAGATAGTAACAGAGGCACAAGCCACTCATATGTGGGGGATAGAGGAAGGAATAACTTCTTCATGACAAAAGGTGCCCAGTTAGGTCTGGGGGGTGGGGGTGGGTAGGGTGGCAGCCGCCAGCAAACCCAACGCAGTGGGTGATGTTTATTTCAGGAGACTACTGAGAGCCCCTGAGCAGAGACCTTAGCTTCAAGGAGTGGTGTCATCCAGGGGCAACGAGGCATCTGACCATCGTTTCATGTCAATAATTGTGGATTCCAGGTACAGAAAATCATTCTGAAATGGTATTATAAAATATATTTTTATTATTTTTTTTTGCAGTTTTGGCCGGGGCTGGGTTTGAACCCGCTACCTCCAGTACATGGGGCTGGCACCCTACTCCTTGAGGCACCACCCAGAACATTTTAATTTTTAAGGTTAATTTTTTAAAAATTTCTTCCTATTCCAGACTGACCACATTCACAAGTGTAGTTTTGTGGCCATCTTAATTCAAATAATCTCATTACCTGTGGAGTCATTAGACTTATTTATGAGCATGAGTGATCCAGGGAATCTTCTAAGAGCCGGTTAAAAAATCTTCAGGGCTAGTATTCACAGGGGAGGGAGGAGTGCGTTTATTTGCCTTTCTTCCCTTGCAATGCTGATGCTTAGTGTCTAGAAATACTATGGATCCTTCAGCATCCTGAAGAACTGAAAGAGAGGGGAAAGAAAGAGGAAAAGAGAAGGAAAGAAAAGAGAAGAACGGGAAGAGGATGGAAAAAAAGAGAGGAAACAGTCAAGTAAGCAAAAAACATGCAATTCTTCCCAAACCTCTTCTCAGATTTTCAAAATATAGATGTATAACAGCCTAAAGCTGGAGGGGCCCACTTCCCACTTGTAAAGGCATCGGATATCACCTGAGCTGGTTTCTCAATAGCCACCATAATTATTCCCTGGAAACATGTCAACTGTTCCTGGCTCAAATTTTATGAGCAAAACAATGAAACAAATTATACTTGTCCATGTTCTAAAGGTAATTGAATTTGGCTTCTTAAAATTCAGGTGCTAGACTGTTGGGATCATGCTACTTCCTTTATTAACTCTTCTGTTTTTATAGCCTTTCACTCAAAATGGGATTTCATAATATTGATTACCTTAAAATAAATTACTGGCATGAGAACAAATTAGGTTCCTGTCATTTCTCTAGCCTCGTTTTCCTTCATCTCTTGCTTTGCACACAAACCACGGTGCCATTCTCAAGCACAAAAGGCAGCATTTCCGCTTAGGACATCCTTACACTGACCCCTATCCACAGAAGGACCCTTTCCCAATTTTCTCTAGAAGCATGTTTTTTTCCAGAGTGACTCTCCGTGTCTCCCTTCCTCATCTGGATAAGGAGCCTCCCTCTGTGCTCCTGTGTACTGCTCAGCCCTCCTCCCCATCATACCTCCCACCTCTGTTGGAGGCCCCAGGCCTGTGTGTGCACCTGTCTTCCCTGTCCCCACAGCCACAGGCATCACTCACTTTTCACATTCTTCTGACCTCAAATACTACCTGAGAATAATGGTATTTGTATCCGTCATGTATTTCTGTGTGACAAACTACCCCAAAATGTAGCAGCTTACACTACAACATTTATGATCTCACGGTTTCTGTGTGGGAGAGTTAGGAGCAGATAGGTCACGGCTGGTTGATAACAGCTCAGGGTCTCTCCCAAGACCGCAGCCATCTCAAGCATCAACCTGGGGGGAGCTGTTTCCAAGCTCTTTCCCGTGGCTCCTGTCAAGCTGTAGGTCCTTGCTGGCTGGTGACTATTTCCTGGCCACATGAGCTTCCCCCTAATGTTAGTCAAAACACAGCAGCAGGATTCCCCCAGAGTGAGGGCTGCAGGAGAGAAAGCAGCAGACGGAAGCCTGGGCCTCCTGTAACCCACTCTCAGAAGTGACGTTCCATAGCTTTTGCTATGTTCTATTTGTTGGAAGTGAGTAACTCGGTCTGGCACACACCAGGGGAAGAAGCTACACACAGGTGTGACTCCCAGGACGTGGAGACCACTGGGGGCCATTGCAGAGGCCGCCTGCTACCGTGCACAGCAGATGTGTGCAGAAAGGGCTGGTGTTCCTGGTTGGAATGTGTCCTTCCTTCCCTGGAGAGCTCTCCCTAGAGAACGTGACGTTAGCTGACTGAATGTTCATATCCACTGATGGATTTTAAACAACTGAGTAACAGCAGTGCCACACACAAGAAAGGGTTGTGTCAGGCACAGTGGCTCACACCTGTGTCCTAACCCCTTGGGGAGGCTGAGGAGGGAGGATCACTTGAGGCCAGGAGTTAGAGACCAACCTGACTAACATAGTAAGACTCCTGTCTCTACAAACAAATTGTGAAAACTTACCAGGTGTAGTGGCACATGCCTGTAGTTCCAGCCGCTCAGCTACTTGGGAGACTGAGGTGGGAGGATTGCCTGAGCCAAGGAGCTCAAGGTTACAGTGAGCTATGCTGATGCCACTGCGCTCCAGCCAGGGCGAGAGTGAGGCCCTGTCTCTGAAGTTTAAAAGCGGGGGGTGGCAGAGCTGGGTACATGCCCAGTAGTATCTGTTCTTCAATTACAGATTCCCTGGCTTTTGCAGGCATGTAGGTACTCCACCAGAGACTACACTTCCCATGTCTCTTGTAACTCCAGGAAACCAAGTTTGGGCTAATGAGAAGTTTCTCTCTTTCCCCATGACTGGTTTGGGTGGGACCCTAAGAAGACAGACAAGCCATGAGGGACGCGGGACTCCTATCCGACCACCTGTCTCAGGGCTGGTAGTAAAGCAGAACTGAACTTTTGTCTCATAAAGGCCACTGTTCTTCTGAGCCTCATATCAGCATAGTTCGTAGCTGCCTGAGGTTGAATTTAAAGCAAGCACGAAGCCCCCCAGCCCACCCCTTCTCCTGCTTCGTAAGGAGCTCCATAAATATTTGTCAGATTCGACTGCGCCCTGGCCCGCTGCGCTGTGTCGGGACGGGGAGTGTGTGTCATCTTTCCTCTTCCTCGGGCCATTGCAGGCCTCTTCATTCAACTCTTGTAAAATCCAGCTGCTCTGGGCTCCTCAGAGCAGCAGGCCACAGGACAGCACAGAGTGGCCTGAACTCTCAAAGCCACCAAGGACAGGCACACATCAGAATGGATTCCTCTCAAGGAAAACCTGTCTGGGTGTGGGCTCCTCCTTGGAGTTTGGTGCTTTCCCCAGAGGGAGAAGTGGTCTCAGCACAGGCCCTGCAAAAGGCCAGGGCCAGCAGCCCCTCCAGAACCTGCAGCCATTGAGGGCCAGTGTCCTGCTGGGCAGCAGCGGCCATAGTTGTCCTCTGCTCTCAGGGAGCCAGCTAGGGCCTCGATCCTGGAGGAGCAGGGCTCCTGCCTCCATCTGGAACTGAAGGGGCTCCATGGCCTAGAACTGGATGTTTTTGTTCTGTGTGTGCTTCTTTTTACAGTATGTGGATAGAAAACTCCAACCAACACCATCTTCAGGTGCCAAAATAAAATGCTCACCCAGCCAGGTCATCTCTGCTGAGGCAAGCTTGGGGAGCTGAGAAAACCTTGTGAAAACACAGGAAGGGGATGGGAAGGAAGTGGAATAAGGTTTTATTGCTTTGGTTGAGAAATCTGTTAATAGGATAGATATAAGCCAAGCATAGCACTTGAAGAGATTTCTCCTTCATGGGGAGGCAATTTCAGAAAGCAGAGGAGAAAGGAGGGTGAGGAACCCCAGGTTGACACCTTCAGATTCAGTTGTTTGAGAATGTGGAGAAGTTTTAAAGCACCTGCTGACCCTAGACCTTCTAGAAGCATTCAAGGCCCCAAAGAAGTTAGCCATTTCCCTCCCCAACACTGATTCTGAGCGTGAAAACACTTTAACTTTTTTTTTTTTTTGTAGAGACAGAGTCTCACTGTACCGCCCTCGGGTAGAGTGCCGTGGCATCACACAGCTCACATCAACCTCCAACTCCTGGGCTTACGCGATTCTCTTGCCTCAGCCTCCAGAGCAGCTGGGACTACAGGCGTGTGCCACAACGCCCGGCTATTTTTCTGTTGCAGTTTGGCCAGGGCTGGGTCCGAACCCGCCACCCTCGGTATATGGGGCTGGCGCCCTACTCACTGAGCCACAGGCGCCACCCACACTTTAACGTTTTAATGCTGCTGATGTTCAAGGAGGGAGACAGTCCATCTGCCTGAAACAGGAGGATGATCTGACAGGTGGTCACCGGTGGACGGTGCCGCGCATGGAAGGCAGGGACTCTGGAGGCCTGAGAGTGCAAGGCACATCTCCGGAATTCCAGGGACCCAGCCAGGAAGAACCGTGGGGTCTTTGATGAGAGTGGGGATGACTTGTGCAGAGGAGAGCGAAGAAACTGCCTCAGGTTCACGGAGGAGAGAGATGAGAGAGTCATGTTCTACTCGGTAGAATCCAGCCCGCACAGGCAGGACAGGGGGTAATAACACGGCTGCGTCACTCCCTGGTTTAAGTCACAGCCTCTTGAATTAGCCACCCTAATAGCGTCCTAGGCTGCCGTAACAAAGTACCACAGATCGGGTGGTTTAAACATCAGAAATGCATTGTCTGGCAGTTTCAGGGAAGTCTGAGATCAAAGTGCCAGCAGGGGCGGCTCCTTCTGAGGGCTGGGAGGGGGCATCTGCGCACTGGTTCACTGGTGGCAGACGGAGCTGTGCCCTGATCTCTGCTTTCCTCTTCCTGTGCTGTTTGTTCTCCTGTGTGTGTGTCTGCCTCTATGCCTGATTTCCCTTTTTATAAGGATAGTGATGGCCAGGCTCAGTGGCCCACGCCTGTAATCCCAACACTCTGGGAGGCTGAGGCGGGAAGATCACTTGAGTTGAGGAATCTGAGACCAAACTAAGAGTGAGATCCTGTCTCTACTAAAAAAAGAAAATGTAGCTGGGCGTTGTGGGGGACGCCCGTAGTCCCAGCTACTAGGGAGGCTGAGGCAAGAGAATCTCCAAGAGTTTGAGGTTGCTGTGAGCTGTGACGCCACTACACTCCACCCAGGGTGACAGAGTGAGACTCTGTCATAAATAAATATAGACGGTCATATTGCATCAGGCCCACCCTAATAACCTCATCTTAATCTTGTCATCTACAAAGACTTTTTTCCAAAGAAGGTCAGATTTGATATAGTTTAAGAGCACATAGTTCTACCTGTAACAGCCATGTGAGTTGGAATCCCCACTCTCCACTCACTGGATGTGGTTTTGTGTCTCTCAGCCCCGGGAGTCTGCCCACGACAGGTGCCTTGTGAACACCTGCGATGACTGGTGTGCCCAGGGCGTCTCTGGACAGCCAGGACCGCAGGTCCCCATCTTGCCCATTTCCCCCACCCTGAGCACCAGTGCCTCAGGCCTAGACTCTTGGGGGCTTAATAAATACTTTCTGCAGTTTGAGACTCTGTAACTTGACTTCGTTTTTACTGTGAGCCACTGAACCCCAGGGGGCAGAAACCAGAATGATGACAGTTTGGGGTTCCTTCACCCTATTCCTAGGATCGTGGCTAAATTTTCATACCAAAACTCAGAACAGGGCGCGGGGCTGGTTCTTTATTTCACTGGTCCACCCAGGCTTCTGTGAGACCCATAGCGTCTGGGTTGCCCCCAAGGCAGCAGTCCCCCCAGGCCCTGCTTGCGTCCCAGCATGCCCCGAGGGCCCACAGCCTGGCCGCTCTGTCTGCACCAGCTGCAGCAGGGGAGTCTGGGTCTGCCTGGTTCCTAGGGCACTGCCCAGGTGAGAGGGAGAGCAGCCCCTGCCCCTCACTTCCTAAAGCATTCTGAGTGCTTAGGGGCCGTCCTGCCGACCTGCTGACACCGGCCCACCCTGCTGTTGGTAACTTCACTATTTCCCCCAGCCCTGCTGTTTTGTCTTTTCCCCCAGACGTTTTGGAGGATACCCTGATCCTCTTTGTTCCTTTGAGGATTCAAAAGTTTTTGGAAAGCAAAGGCAGAAGACAGTGGCGACCTCCTTGTGCCTTCTTCCCCAACAACCTCCCTCCCCTGAAGTACAAACTCAGACCAGTAGATTGCATCAGGGTAGAAATACCAGGGGAAAAAAAGTTAATATTTAAGAAACAGTAGTCTGGCTTGCTTTGTTAAGTAAATAAATAAATAAATGGTGTTGGCCCAAGGCCCTTGGTCCAGGCTGTGGTGGGGGGAGGAGGGATCCTGAGACAGCTCCGTGGAAAATTTCTCCTCTGGGGCCCTTCTAACACCTCCATTCCTGGCTGGAGGTCTCTGCACCCCCACACCTTTTGCAGAAGATGGAGTTCAGCCAGCAGCATCTCCAGCGTCCAGGTGTCCCTGACACCTGCAGCAGGTGGAATCACTGGTTTCTGCTCTGCGCTCCCAAGCGTGGCTGGGGTTCTAATGGGTACTCACCCACACCGCCTGAGAGCATCACAGTTAATGTTCTACATCTGACCTCCTTACTGCCTGGAACTAGTTCTTACACAAGCTGTGCAGCAAAGTGAAAAGTTTGTCACTTACTGCCGAAGTGACCTTGGGTGACACAGTCTTTCTCCTCATTTTCCTCATAGGTAAAGTGGAGATAAGAACACCCACCTGCTGGGCTGTAGTGACAAGTGAGTAACACAACCCACATAAAGCCCCAAACCCCTGGCCTGACAGGCGGTAGCTGGTCCAAGCTGTCTTTTGCCTTAGCTGGGTAGAGCAGAAAGCAGGTGGTCGTGCTGACAAGCTGCTGCAGCAGAAGGGTCCCAGCCTGTGGACCTCACCCAACAGAAAGGTGGTCACTCAACCCCCTATGCCTAC
The DNA here is from genome assembly GCF_027406575.1 of Nycticebus coucang. Lineage (NCBI taxonomy): Eukaryota > Metazoa > Chordata > Mammalia > Primates > Lorisidae > Nycticebus > Nycticebus coucang. Next base: position 2,517,743 of record NC_069784.1, on the reverse strand, counting down.
ACCTTCCCAGGGTAAGATCAGTGTTGAGCCCTTCAACAACGAGGCACTTGAGATCGTCAGCCATGAGCGGGGCATTTTCACACACCTGGGGGAGGCAGACAGAACACAACAGAACAAAACACTTGAGAGGCTGAGTCAAGAGAATCGCCTAAGCCCAAGGATTTGGAGGTTGCTGTGAGCTGTGTGACGCCACAGCACTCTACCGAGAGCGATCAGGTAAGACTCTGTCTCTACCAAAAAAAAAAAGAAAGAAAAGAACTAAACCGGGCTCAAGGTGTTGTGGGCTCATGGAGGACACCGTCCACTTGAGGCCATCCGTTTGTTCATGCTATCTTCGTAGCCACGTATTTTTCCAGGGATATAGGGAAGCCTAGAAGAAAGTATTCTACCCAGTTGGTCTCCTGTGAGATTGGCCCGGAAGGGTGAACATAACAGGGGAACAGAGACACCTAGGCTCAGGGACAGCTCAAGGCCACGGCCATGTGTACACAGGAAGGAAGCAGGGTGCTCATCCCCAATGCTCTGGCCTTGCTCCCTTACCTCTCAAAGTTTCTGTTCAAAAGTCACTTTCTCAATAAGGCCTTCCCTAACCCCCAGTAACCTGCCTGCCCAGCTAGCACCAGCTCAGAAGAGCTGACTGTTAAATTTTCCGGAAATTTGGGAGCCAGTCAGTAAATACAGACACCATTGAAAACTAAGTTATGTAAACTTATAATTAAATAAATTATATTAGAAGCCAAGATTTTAAAATACTCCGAACTCCTCATTTCCTAATTACTTTGCGTGTTACTGCTGTCTATATTAAGGTCATTTACATCTTGTTTCTGTTATGGTGAAAAGATAGCAACACCGTCCTACCTCACTCTTCTTCCAGATTTCACTTTTATTGGCAGCAAATTCATAGTTTATAATCTGCCATGTTGAGAATATTTACACCCTTGAAATTGGCCATTGCTACAAATCAGAACTTCACCCCCAGAAAGCCATCTGTTAAACAATTAGCAGCACCCCACTATTTGCCACCATCTTTAACATTGTAAGTCCCATTCCCACCTCCAGTCCTACTTATTCTGATTTTTTCCCCATGAACGTATTGCTTTTTAACATGTCACGGTATTTATTTAGTATCCCCTCTCACCACATCAGAACCTAAGTACCACGATGGCAAGGATTTTCTTCTGCTACATCCTCCGTGTATTCCAGCACCCAGAGAAATGGCTGGTATCCAGCTGGTGCTTAGCAAATATTTTATTTTGTTTTATTTTAGACAGAGTCTCACTCTGTGGCCCAGGTTAGAGTACTATGGCATCAGCCTATCTCACAGCAACCCCAAACTCCTGGGTCAAGCGATTCTCCTGTCTCAGCCTGCGGAGATGCTGGCCCTATAGGCGCCCACCAGGACATCTGGCTATGTTTTCCATTTTTAGTAAGACAGGGTCTTGCTCTTGCTCAGGCTAGTCTTGAACTCCAGAGCTCAAGGGATCCTCCTGTTTTAGCCTTGCAAAGTGCTGGCATTAAAGGAGTGAGACATCGCACCAGGCCTCAGCAAACCTTTTTTGAATGAATACTGGTGAAGGCCTCTGTGGGTATGACCGGTGGGGTAGGGGCTGGGGCTCCTTGCACTGCCTCCCCCTCGCCCAGCGTGGTCTGTCCTCACTTGACCCGCTCGGCTTGCTGTTTCTCGCCCTTCCTCTGTGCCTTCTGTTTCCTTGATGCCTGCAGATGGAGGGAGGTCTTTGTGAATGTGTTTCTCATAAGCTGAAGTCTGTGGGATTTCTCTTTACTCTGCCAGCTCTAGCCTCAGGCCCACAAGTACTCAGCACATGTCTGTTAGTGTCACAGAGACTTGAGCCTTGCTGGCTTCTCAGGCAGTGGTTCCCAAGTGGCCCCTGACAGCAGCGCCAGCATTAGAAATGCAAATTCTTGGGCCCACCCAACACAGTAAAGTAAACCAGAAATTCTGGGGACAAGGCCCAGCAATCCCTGTTTCTGAGACGCTGATACACATCAGTTTGAGAACCACCGACCTAAACCTTAGAGTCCTCAACTGGGACAAGTTTGCCTCACCCACCCCTTCTCCCCAGGGAGACATTTGGCAGTGTCTAGCAACATGTCTTGCTGTCATGGCAAGAGAAGGGCAGTGCTGCCGGCATCTAGGGGGTGGAGGCCCGGACGGCGCCAACCCTTCTGAGGTACGCAGGGAAGCCCCCCCACAGTCGCGTTATCTGGGCCAAATGTTCACAGTGCTAAGGCCAAGAAGCCCTGCTCTGTTGTGCCCCCACCTCTCTGTACCCACCCAGCCCTCTCCTCTTCCCTGTAATGTTTTCTGGGCAGCTAACACCCACTGGCTACGAGAAAGTCACAGGACGGGGGACCTGGCTTGTGATGTTTTCATGCACCGAGGAACAGAGCCCCTCAGGCTGACCCTTACACCCCGTGTGCTGAGTGTTATTACTGGGGAAATACCCAGGTGACGTGCCCAGCCCACACCTGATGCATCTTGGAGGGGTTCCTGGAGAAAGTGGGCTCTGTGCTGAGACTTCAGGGCAGAGTTAGAGTCACTCGGGGGACAGGTGGATGGGATAACTTTAGTCAGGGACTTGTGCAACCTTCAGTCACTGTTCTGAGTGTGCCACCAACCTCATGTCACCTAATCCCTGCAGCTCCCTCCGAGACGGTCACCATTGTTAGCTCCATACTGAAGATGGAGACGCTGGTGCCCAGAGACGCTGAAGGACAGAAACCAGATGATTAGAAAACACTGCAGCAAGAATTTGAGTCAAGTCTGTAGACTCCACAGCCTGAAAGAAGGTGCTTGCGGTTTGCAGAGGGGCAGAAGGGAACATTTTTTAAAAAAACACATTTAACCCTTATGTTATGGGCCACATTCATGTGCTGAAATCCCAACCTCTAGGGCCTTAGAATGTGCCGTATTTGGAGAAAAGTCTTTAAAGAGGTGATTTAGTTGAATGAGGCTTTCAGGATGGGCTTTAATCCTGTGTGACTGGTGTCCCTGATGGAAGTGACGCCAGGGTCGCCTGTGCACAGAGAAAAGGCCACGTGAGGACACAGGAAGGAGGGGTAAGCTGGGGAGGGAAGCCTCGGGAGAAACCAGGCCAACCTGCCAGCACCTTGGCCTCGGCCTCCCAGCCTCCAGGACTGTGAGGAAACCAGTCTCTGTCATCCTGTGCACGCTGTGATGGCAGCTGGGGAAACTGAGGTGTCCTAATCCCCCTTCTGGAAGTTGCTTTGATGGGGACCTTAAGGAAAACGGAAGGGATGTTAATCCTGTTCTGTCTTCTGGGTTTCTGTCTTCCTCTCCCTGCACACACGCACACACCTCCAGAGTATCCGGCCCCTTGTTTCCTCTGCCTCAGGGGCGTCTGGGAACCAGAGCTGCTGAGAGGTGATTTCTCTTTCTGGCTTTTGTAAGAGCAGAAATTCATTAAGAAGATTGTGCAGCAGAGCCTGGAGGGGAGGAGTGAGCCTTGAGCTGCAGAGACGATTTCCCAAGGCAAAGAGTTGACAGAGGCCTGAGGGTGGCAGGAGGGTGGTGGCAGGAGGGTGGAGAGAGACATCCAGTCTCACCTCCCTGCAGGCCACAGACACCTGGCCCAAAGCATGGCTGACTGGGCCTAAATTCTCATGCAACAGAACACGGGGACCTCAAAGCACAGCAATGCCAGCTCAGTCCACAGCTGCAGGGGCCCCAGAGAAGCTTTCTCTGCCCACAGCGCCTTAAGCTGATCCAGTCGAGGGGTGTGAGAGCCATCAGCACCAGTGAGAGCTGAAACGGAGTCTCCCAGCAGCCCAGAGAGACCAAGATGAATATAATGCTAAAAAGAAAACAACGTAATGGTTTGCACAACCGCCTTTGTACGTTAAGATTCAGACCAACCAGGCTTTATTTTCAGAACTAGGATACCAAAAAGCAAGGCAGAAGCCAACTCAAGGCGAAGCTGAAAACCCTTCTTTCAGCGAGAGAGGCGATGAGCCAGGAAAGGAGGGATAAGTGACCCAGTCTCCTGTCTGGCTCTGCCGCTGTCTCCTGGCTCTGTTTTGTCTCTAGATGAGGACTTATTAAGCTTGTCATCTGCATCAGAGGGAGGGGGCGAAGATTAACAAGTTAAGTGGGGAAAAGCTCTTGAAGCTCAGCAGATGAAAGGGGCTGTAATTGGCAAGGCCAGCAGTGACTGCAGGCAGGCAGGCACCCCCTGGTACTTACCAAAGAGCCCATGTCACTCCCGGGAGGGCCTTCTGCAGACTCCACCCGAGCCCTCCCCATGGGGAGAAGAATCTTCCATGTTTTCCTGCAGCCCCTGAAGTTCTGTGATTCTTCATAAGAGGAAGGGCAAGGGTGTGCACCTGTCTACCCGAGAGAGGAAAAGGCACAGGGCTTGTTCCTTCGTTCTCCGCACAGGCGGGTCCACACGAGTAGGGGTTAGTGCAGGCAGGGCACGGGAGGCAGGTAGTCACTGAAGGCAGGCCAGTCAGGTGATGGTGTGCGAGAGATGTAGGTTCAAATCCTGCTTCTGCCACTTACTAGATATAAGAACTTAGGCAAAAACCTCACCACCCTTGAGACTTAGGCTCTCCCATTTACCAAATGGGGATAATACTTCCTACCTGTGGAGCTGTAAGACTTAGATTTGTGTGTGTGTGTGTGTGTGTGTGTGCAGGACACATGGTACCTGAATAGCAAGTGTGTTCATTTATGAATTGAATATCAGTGTTGCCTGGCACATAATCAGTGATGGAAATATGGGTTGGGTTGAAGCCCTGCATTCAACAAATACTTACGGCATTATTTAAGATGGGTCAGGGCATACGGGCTTTGTAAACCGAGGGTATGTGACACTCAGCCACACAGACACGTTTGTGGTTCTGCCCTCACAGAGCTGATGTGTATCTCAGAGTATAATCTCTATCAACCCTCAAATCCTCCTTGATGCCTTGTTTCTACTCTTAGAAGGCATCACTTGAGTATTTTTCAAAAAGAAAGAAGTCCTGGCCAGCTGTAGTAGCCCACACCTGTAATCCTAGCACCTTTTGAGGCCAAGGTAGGAGGAGCTTGAGGCCAGCCTCAGCAAGAGTGAGACCTTGTCTCTACTAAATATAGACAAATTCAGCTGAGCACTATGGTGCCAGCCTATAGCTCCAGCTACGTGGGAGGCTGAGACAGGAGGATCACTTGAGCCCAGAAATTTGAGGTTGCTGAGAGCTATGAAGACACCACTGAGCTCTAGCCTGGAGATAGAGCAAGACTCTGTCTCAAATAAATAAATAAATAAATAAATAAATAAATCATAAAATAAAATATCCTAAAACCAGCTCCCGGGTATGTTTGCCTGAAAGAAAAGACAGTTAATTCCGCCCTAAGAATTGAAGGAGATTATTAGTTTAGGACACCTGGATTAGACCCAGGATTAGTCAAGGAGTGGTTGAGAGTTTTAAAATGCAGATGCTGAGCAAGTCTTTGACTTTTCCCCCACAGTTCCAGGACAAGGACCCAGAAGAGTTGCTGTCTCGCCCGTCATGTAAATGGCAGCCGGCAGGTAGGGGGCAGAACTTGCCTGAGCCTCTGAGGAAGACTGGTTCCCACCAGGCCCTTCTCCTCACCTCCTCAGCACACTGTCTCGAGGAACAAGGTGTAAATATTTAGATAGCGCTTCTTTCCCTACCAGGCCTCCAGAGCGCAGGGAGGGCAGGACCCTGATGCTGGAGCTGGTGTCCCCATCTGTGCTGGGGCTTCTGGAAGTTCTGCGGGTGCAGGGACAGTGAGAAGGGCTCTTCCGGTGTCTCCTCTAAACCCCCCCCCCCACCGCCCTAGGAAGGGATGCTCTTATCTAGCACTTTTTTTGCAGATGAGGAATATGAGTAACGGGAGGTTTTTCTGCCACGCTTGCTCAGATCGTGCAGTGGGGCTGCTGCGCTCTCAGATCCCTCTCCCTCTCCCCGTTCATGCTGCCTCGACAGAGGTTTGTACAACAGGATGGTGGAGGCTGCACTGGGTGGGACATTGGTGCCACACTGGGTGGGAGCAGCAGGGGCCACACTGGAGGCCTGTGGGCTTCCGCTGCCCACCCCAGAGCCGCCTGGCCTCTCCGCAGGTTAGCGGGTGAACTTGAGTGGTTAGCTCTAACATCTCAGGCAGGCACTCTTTCTGAAAAATGGTGATTAAAAATGAATAAATCTTGAAGTCAAAATGACCTCCAGATACCACCTCACACCATTAGGGTGGCTAGTGTAAAGAAAAGAAAAAAAGGAATAGTCGGTGTCTGTGAGGACTCAGAGAGATGGGAACCCTATATGCTGTAGGGGAAATGTGAAAAGGTGCAGCCTCTGCGGACGGCGGCTCTTCCAGAAACGTTAAGAAGAATTCCCAGGTCATCTAGCAATGCCAGACTGGGCACACAGCCCAGCAATGAAGCCAGGTCGGGGGATTTTTGTATCATAGCAGCAAAAAGGTGGAAGTGACCGCGGTCCCATCTCAGGACGCACGGAGAAGTAAAATGTGACATGTACATATGACAGGATGGGATTCAGCCTCACAGAGGGAGGACCCTTGGAGGCCTGGCACAGCACAGGGGAGTCTGAGGAAAGTACCGTCCTGCGTGAGGCGCCTGGAGTAGTCACAGTCCCAGAGATGGAAAGCAGGATGGCCGTGGCCAGGGCCCGGGGTCTGGGCCCAGGGAGCTGTTGTTTACCAAGGAAAGAGTTTCAGTTTTGTAGGATAGGAAGCGTTCTGGAGATGGATGGTGGTGACAGCGAATGTACTTACACGTCACCACCACTTCAGTTCACAATGAACAGACAGTAAAAGATGGCTAAGATCATGAATTTTACGTTATTTACCTCAATTAAAAAAAACAAACGAATGCCTCCAAAGTGTGCTGTGAGATCATGTGACATAAACACAACTGAGTTGGAGGGGTTCACGGCCCAGATACCCTAACACCTTAGGGTCTTCCCAGCAGCCTGCACTCTCCGAGAGAGAGCTGCTATACCTTTGGCCCTAAGGAAGTGGCGAGCACTGTCGGATTGATCCAGGGTGCTTTAGGATTGTTTTGTTTTGTTTTTTTAAACAGGGAGGACTTTGGGTGTAACTGCTAACTTCAAAGCAGACCCCTTTCACCACCCACGGTCATGGGCGTGTTTGGAACCAGCCTCCAGGCAGGGTGGGGTAAGAATGGAGCCTGCCTGCCTGGGGAGGACCCATATTTATGTCTCTGCCAGGCGCTGATGCCAGTTTGCTGTCAGCTGCTCGAACCTTCCAGCGCTGCCAATAAAAGGCCCAGGAATGCTCACCAGGCCAGAAATGCCAGGCCTCCCTCCTGCCCGCGCTGGGTGGCCCCTGCACAAGCAGGCTTCTCTCGGGAGGAGAGGGACAAGAGGTCCCTTTGTGGACACCCTGGTGATTTGCATATCTCATCTCATTCAACCCTCACAACACCCTCATAGGGTGTTATTTATTTTTCAGATGTGAAGACTCAAGTTCCAAGGGGTGAAGTGACTTGCTGAATCTAGTGAGTGGAAGAAATTGAGTTTGAACTTAGGTCATATCCAAAGCTGAAATCCATCTGATTATGCTACGGAAGGAAGGAAGGAAGGAAGCTGTTTCCAAATGCCTTCTACCTGAGGATTTCAAAGTATTTTCCCAGAATTCCACAGCAATTTATTGCATATCTATTTAGTCTCCAGGCACGACAGAATCCTGGGTTGATAAAGTGAGGCCAAAGCTGTCTTTGGCCTCAGGGGCCTGGCAGCCAACTGGGGCAACAGCCTGTGGCAGTCAGCAGTGACTTTAATAGCAGTCACTGGCATTGTCCAGCTGGCTTTCACAAGGGCTATTTTATTTAATCCATTAAAAAAAATAGCCTGTGAAAGAGGTGGTAATTTCTATTTTTGAAGTGAGGATACTGAGGTGCAGATGGGTTAAAGGTCTAACCTTTGGGGATATCTGACTGGTTGCTACTCCAAGGGCCGTCTCAGCACAGCCACCTGGCCGGGGTCAGCTGCAGTATACACGCTCTGTAGCAATCTCATAGAACAGCTTCATGTCGGTTGAGTAAAATTCTTTTTTAAAAAGTGTCTTGTATTTCATATGTTCATTTCTTTTTAAAGTTTTCATTTTTTTAAATAATCCACCTTGTTTTATTTAACACAGGTATTGATCTGAGGTGGGTTGGGGGGAAATGGCTTCTCATTTGCCGCAGAGCGTTTGGGAAGTTACACAGACCTGGTATTTGATGGGGACAGTCCCACTGCAAGGCCTGTGTGTGTCCTTGGGACTGGTGAAGGGAAAGGCGCATTCTCATGGGGTCATGCTGGCCTCCTTGCTGACTGTCACCCAGAGTTACTCCCAGCTCCCAGCCTTTGTTCCTGGTCGTCTCTCTCTGCAGACACCTGCACAGTCTGGTCCTTTACTCTGAACCTACACCTCCACACAGATGCAGTCTCCAGCCACCCTACCTGCCATGTGGCCACTGCCCTTTTACGTGCCAGCCCCGTGCCACCAACTGCTTGTACCTCTTGAGCACTGGCGGTGTGGTCACCCAGACCCGCATGAGATGGAAGTGCACGGTGCACAGAACTTCAGAGACTTCGTTCACAGACTGCACAACACCTCGTTGATGATTTTTATACTTATCACTTGTTGAAATGGTAATATTTGATATACCATATTAGGCTAAATAGAATATGTATCAATAAAACTAATTTTGCATGTTATCTTTACTCTTTTAAATGTGCCTACTAGGAAGTTGTAAATCACCTAAGTAGCTTTCATTATACTGTGCCACGCGGAATGACCTTTCAGCTGACAACAGACCTCACATACAGTGTTGCTCTCAATGATGTCTTAGGGCAACACCTTGCTCCTAAGTTTGTGGTGATGCTGCTGGGAGCAAAGCAACGGCCTGCCAGTCGTAGGCAAGCACAGCTTATCTGGTTATATGCATACATAATATACTTGACAATGACAATAAATGACTATGTGGCCAGTTGACACATTCACCATGCTATACTTTTTGCCTTTAGAGTACATTCCTTTACTTATTAAAAAAAAAAAAAAAAAAGTTAACTGTAAAGTAGCCTCAGGTCGGCCCTTCAGGAGGGAGCCAGAAGGAGCCCTTGTCCCAGGAGGGGACAGCTCTGCACATGTTACTGCCCCAATAAGAGGTGGAGTTAGAAGGCAGTGATATTGATGACCTTGACCTTGTGTAAAACGAGGCTAATGTTTCTATGTTAGTTTTTAATTAAAAAGTTAAAAAAGTAAAACAAAAAATATTTAATAGACAAGCTTACAGAATAGAGATACAAAGAAAAAAATGCAATGTGTGTTTTCACTAAGTGTTATTAGAAAAGAATCAAAAGTTAAAAAAATTTTTTATTTAAAAGTTTATGATGTGGGCGGCGCCTGTGGCTCAAGGAGTAGGGTGCCAGTCCCATATGCCAGAGGTGGCGGGTTCAAACCCAGCCCTGGCCAAAAAAAAAAATAAAATAAAATAAAGTTAAAAAAAAAATAAATAAAAAAAAAATAAAAGTTTATGATGTAGAAACATGACAGTAAGCTAAGGCCAATTTATTATTGAAGGAAGAAATACCTTTTTATAAATTCAGTGCAGCCTTCATGTACAGTGTTTATGAAGCCTGCAGGGGTGCACAGTGGCATCCCGGCCTCACAGTCACTCACAGACTCACCCCGAGCAGCTTCCACCCTGCAAGCTCTGTCCATGGTAAGTGCTCAGGGCAGGTGGACTGTCTTATCTTTTATACCAGACTTTTACTATAGCTTTTTGATGTTTAGAAATGTTTAGACACATTGATATTTACCATCATGTCACAATTGCTTATAGTATTCTGTACAGACCTGTGCTGCGCAGGCTCCAGCAGTGGGGACCCTGTGGCCTTGGGACCACACGTGACCTTCTAGATCCTTAAGTGTGGTCTTTTGACTGAGTCCAAATTTTACAAAACAAACCCTTTTATTAAAAAGGGGTACAGGCTGGGCACAGTGGCTCAATTCCAGCACTTTGGGAGGCCAAGGTGGGTGAATTGTTTAGGCTCAGGAGAACGGCCTAAGCCAGAGCAAGCCTCCATCTCTACTAAAAATTTTTAAAAAGGGTGGTGCCTGTGGCTCAGTGAGTAGGGCACCAGCCTCATAAACCAAAGGTGGTGGGTTCAAGCCCGGCCCCGGCCAAACTGTAACAACAACAAAAAATATTTTTAAAAATATATAGAAAAACTACCGAGGCATCATGGTGGGCACCTATAGTCCCAGCTACTTGGGAGGCTGAGGAAGGAAGATGGCTTGAAGCCAAGAGTTTGAGGTTGCTGTGAGCTATGACACCACAGCACTTTATCCAGAGCTACAAAGTGAGACTTTGTCTCCAAAATGAAGGGGGGTGCTGTGGGCAGGTGTGTAGTAGGCCCTCCACCTGGGTTTGTGTAAGTAGCTCTACGACATTCACACAGAATGAAACAGACTAATGGCACATGTCTCAGAACACGTCCCTGGCATTGAGCGACACATGGCTGCATTTCCATGGGACGGTGCCGTGCTGACTCTGACACTGCTTGACTTCCCTTCTGCTGAGCTGTCACTGTCAGGCATCAGATATGGCTTTAAGTTTCACTTGCCATCAGCCTCTCTCACAGGAATGGACGCTGCAGGTGTCAGGGACTTGGTCTCCCATTTGCCCCGTCACCCCGTGTCCAGTAACGGTGCTGGCATAATACCAGTATTCCTGAAATGTGTGAACAGTGAATAAGTAAGCCAACAAAACCAATGGACCAGAGGGTCTCCCAGGCCCTTTCCTCTCTGTGTTTGTATCACTTTGCCCAAGTAACAATCTGCTTTAAAGCAGGTCTCCATAAAAAGAAATGTGCAGTGAATGCCAAGTTTAGGTACCCTCCCCAGGCGGCTGGATAACTCAGACACCTGCCCTCTGGAGGCGGCTGCTGAAGCTTTCCAAATGTAGACATCTGCACCAGGAATTTGTTCAGTAGAGTCAGGGATGGGACAATAATTGTTCATTGCTGGAGAAAAAGCAGCAGTGCAGGAAGCTTGGCAGGAAAGACTGTGTACTAGGTGTGGACAGGAGTTGGCGGACTCCGTGGCTCTGTGCCTGGGGCAGCCCTCAAGGGCCCAAGCCCCTGAGTTGTGAGTCTCCCACTTCCCTTGGGACTCTTACTTTGATCTGGGATGTGGAAGGTTGGGCTTTGTTGGAGTGAATCTTTCATGCAGAGTGTTTGTATGACTCCCTTGTTTATCTCCCACACTTCAAATAATTGACTGTGGTTTTAGTGCCTAACTTGCAGATACATACAAATCTAAGACCTGCTTTCATGACAGCACATCTGCCTTAGTGGGGTGAGCGGCACTGCCTCCCTCTGCCTCCCATTGCCCTCCCCCCATGGCTGGAGGCTGCTGCTGTTTATCTAAAGGAGCCGGCAGCCGCTGTCCCAGCAGCAGATGGCTTTAGGCCTGTTAGTGAGAGACATTAGGTTTCTTCACCCCAGATGCTTCCCAGTAGCTTTGCTTTCTCTCGAAATTCCCCCTCTGCTATAACAGACTTCAGACCAGCTCAGACGCTGCCTGAGGCTCTCGGGTTGTCCGGGTTCTGGTCTCTTCCGTGCCTGTTGCAACAAGCAACCCTGGTTGGCGGTCAGACCTCTGCAGTGTCAGAGGTCAGGGTGAGTTGCTCAATCCGAGCCAAACTTTTAGAGGCAGCTGACATTCTCAGGGCCAGGCCTCTGGAGTTAGCCCTTATTATTGCTCCATTGAAGAGCAGAGAGCATCAGTCTTTAGACCTGAGGGACAGGTCCAACTCCAGGTTCACAGCCCCAGGGCCGCTGCCCTTCGTGGTCTCAGGTTCCTGCAGGTGATAGAACCATCCTCAGGTACACTGAGCATGGGCTGAAAATCCAGCAGAACCTCTGTAAGGTGACCATCCAAGGGACTGGGACACTCCGGTCAACATACGGAGGTGGTCACCATAAGGAACTAGGCCTGCTGTACTGAAACGTACATGGGGTGCATGTCCAGTCTATGGAAATGAGGTCAACTTGAAGAGGTGGTCAGCGCGGGGAGGTGGTCAGAAAGGGGAGGTGGTAAGTGTGGGGAGGTGGTCAGTAAGGGGAGGTGGTAAGTGTGGGGAGGTGGTCAGTACGGGGAGGTGGTTGATATGAGGAGGTGGTCAGTGGGGGAGGGGTCAGTCCAGGAAGGGGTCAACTATGAGATTTCAGTATAATATGTTTGTCATACGCAGACACCATGTTTTGTATGCTTATAGAAAAATAAAATTTATTCTGAATGTGTTACTGACTTCATAGACACTTTTTGTCAGGGTCTGAATCAACTGACCCTGGGGTCCTCACATGCAGAGAGCACCAGCCAGACCAGTGATTTTCAAATTTTTCAAGGTAGAGTCTTTTTCCTCCTCCAAGCTTCAATCCAAATTTTAAAACAGAAAGATAGAAGCCACAGATGTCCTCCTGCGTAAGCAAGTTGCATGCAGAGGAACATGGCTGGCCACTCCCAGCACGGCTGGCTGGGCTGAGAAGGCACAGATGTCTGCAGAGCCCACACCCCTGCAGCCAGGGACCCGCCACCTCTCCCTCTGGAGGAGTCATCTGTTCTTTCTGCCATTCGACAGACATTTGTAAACACCTACTGTGTGCCAGGCGGCATGTGTGCCCTGAGAAGAAAGTGGCAAATAATCTGGTGAGAGTCACCAGACAAGGGCACATGGTACCACGTAGGCAGCTACAGCAGGACTGGGGCGGCATTTGTGAGCCCTCTGGGTGTCTGCAGGAAGGTGAGTGCAGGGAGCCTGGGGTGGGGAGAACAGGGGCAGCATGAGTGTCCCTGGATAAGGGGTAGCTGGAGAGAATGACTATTGCCACTGACCCACAGGGCAGAGACCTAGGTGCGTGATGAGAACACAGCCCTCCAAGGAAGCTGCCATTACTCATCCCATCTTGCAGGTGGAAAACCAAAGCACAGAGCAGTCAAATACTTCGCCAGCATGGAAGAGCCAGGATTCAAATCCAGATTGTCTTAACTGCTGTGCTCCTGGCTGCCCAGAATATCAACTGAGCATGAACAAAACTCAGCTGGGTGCAGACTGGCCCGTGGCAGCCCAGCGGTGAGCAGAGACGGCAGGAAGGGCTAGACTGTGATGGGGTTTCTTCATAGCGCTGAGGAGTCGGACTTGCTCAAAGCGCAAGGAGGAGCTCTCAGAGATTTTGATGGGGAAGGGATCAGGAAGGGGAAGGGAGGGGGGAGGTTAGGATGGAGGCAGGGTGATAGATAGGGCCACACCTATGGTGCATCTTAGAATGGGTACAGGCAAAACTTACTAAAGGCAAAATACAAATGTCTACATACAATAACTAGGAAAATGCCATGAAGGCTGCGTTGTACAGTTTGATGGTAATGTTTCAGATTGTATATGAAACCAGCACATTGTACCCCTTGATTTCACTAATGTACACAGCTATGATTTAACAACAAAATATAATAAAAATATAAAGTAAAAAAAGAAAGAAAAGTGAGATAATCAGATGTCATTATATTCCTGCTACGAAACCAAATTCTTATGAGGTCATCAACACTGACCCCATTATTTCCTACCTCCCTGTTCACCTCTGCACTTCCAGAAGGTCAAGCCCCCACCCCACGCCTAGTCGCCAACTCTCGCCCCAGCCTCGCCACATGGTATCTGAGCCGAGGGCGCAGCCCCCCCTCCCAGCAGCCTCTGTCCTGTAGCCCTCATGTCTCAGGACATCTGCATCCCCACCCGACTCGGGCCTGCATTCGCCCTGGATCTCTGCTCCCATCACAGCAACTTGAGAGCAGGTGGTTTTCCCCTCTCACCCTGCCTGCTGACAGGACAGACGTGCACTTGCTGCCATCGCCACTTCCAGGCCCTTTGCTCCCTTCTTCAGCCCGTGTCCTTTGAAGTTCATGTCCTCAGACTTTGCCCCTCTGGGTGGTGCCCTCTCCTGCCCACCCTGACGCACCCCTGTCACTGGTAACTGACATAAGTATCCTTTTATTTCCCTCAATACCCCACTCTTGATCCCTTCATATTCTGGTGGCTTCTCCACTCAGTATCTCAGCTGCTTTGTTCTTCAACCAGCTCACAGGAATGGCCTGTCCCTGGCCTGCAGCTGACTGTCCCTTCCTGGGTCAGAGCCTGTAAGCCACACTAAACATGCCCCCACTGGGACTGCAGCCTCATGCATCCCAGCCTCCGCACATCCCCTCGCGTCCTCTGTCCTCCACCTCAGAGGGACCTTCAGTTGTCACTGACCCCACCTCCTCATCGGACACCCCAGCCTGGCTGTGGTGCTTTCTTACGATCACTGCCCTGCAAACTCTCTCTGACAGCCTCACCTGCCAGGCTCCAACCTAGTAGCTGTCACACCTGCGCCCAAGCAGCTACCAGTTCCTGCAGAGTCCCCTGGTTATGGTGACAGACTCCCGTTACATCTCAAGTGGCACTTACCATGACAAACATGTCCTAGTGACTGTCCACACCTTCCCCTCTGTACTCCAGGTCCCTGCACTGCTGCTCCCCACGCTCAGCTGATGGTCTTGACCTGTAGTTCATGGAGACAAAGAGCAACAGCCACTTGGAAACCTGCTCAGCATCCTGATGACAAAACTTGCAGCTTAACTGAGCCTGTGCCCGTGTTAGGTGCCTCCTGTGGAGGCGGAAGTCACGCCCCTGCCCCTGCCCCTGCCCCTGCCCATGGAGTCCACTCCTGCCTTTTCCTGGGTAGGCTTCTCCTCTTTCTCCTCTCTCCGGCATCACTTTCTTCCTTTCTGACCCCACCTCCTCTTCGGACACCCTGCTCTCACCCCAGCCTGGCTGTGGCCCATTCCACTCCCCTCCCTCCCCCTCCACCGAGGCTCAAGAATCAAGACTCACAAAAGCAAAACCAGAAACAAACAAAATGTTCTTATCTCACATCCACCTCCAGCTGCTGGTCGAAAGTTTGCCCTCCTTTACTGAAAACAAGGTTGGAAGTGGTCCTCTGTGGCTGCCCCTGCTCTTCCTGACCTCCTATCGTCTTCACCACTTTTCCCCTCTATGCTAGATGGCTCTTGGCAAAGTGGCAGGTGACCTCCAGAAGGCAACCCTCCCTTTGCTGTCCTTACCAGGCCTTTCCAGCAGCCTTACACACAGATCGCCAGCCCTCCGTTGGAAAATCCTTTTCTCTTCTGTTTTCTGTTTGGTTCTCCAAACCACTCCCTGTGACACCAGCTTTTCTGTGGTTTCCCCCAGACTCATGGCAGCTTCTTCTCTGATCCCTGTGCTGATTCTCTCCCCTCTTTGACTTTAAATGCAGTGGGATACACGTTTCAAGACCCCTGTGGACGCCTGAAGCTGTGGATAATGCTAAACTCTCTGTGTACCCATAGCAAAGTTTGATTTATAAACTAGGCACAGCAAGAGATGAACAGCAATAAGTAATAATAAGCTAGAAAAATTACGATGAAGTGCTGTCATACAAGCTGTGTGAAGTGCTCTCCTGCTCGCTCTCCAGTGTCTGTATTTTCAAACCCTGGTTGACCCTGGGCGACTCAAACCATAGGAAGTGAAACCAAGGATGAGTGTGGGACCCCAAGGCCCTTCTCCCATCTGTGTCCAGTGGTCTGATTCAGTCCCAAGGTTCAAATCTATGCTTCACAACTGCTGTCTCCAGAACTGATTTCTCAGCACAATTCCCAACTCCTGCACCCAACTCCCTCAGGACACCTCCACGTGGATAATCCAGCAACCTCTCCAATTCGGCATGGAGAAAGCTAATGCCTGGCTCTACCAAAAGCCTCACACCTAAAGCCTAGGGGTCCTTCGCTTGCTCATCCCCCTCAGCAAGTGCTCTTCAGTATCCATTCACCTCCTACAGCCCCTGTGACTCCCCCAACTGAGTCCCAGACTCTCAAGCCAGGATACTGCAAAAGGCTTCTAATTAGACTCTGCCTTCTCACGTGCTTCCTCCTCTCCAAACCACTCTGCATGCACCTGCCGGGTGTCTGTAAAAACTAAAGCATCATGTATCACTTGGCTGCCCAAACTCCCAGTGTCTTCACACCTGAACGAATAACATCCCTTTCTTGGTCCCAGTTTACAAAGCCCCCCATGCCTTCTCCCTGCCTGCTCTGCCCCCTTACTCTGCACCACTGGCGGGGATCCCCTTTGTCCTCTGCCCCCTTACTCTGCACCACTGGCGGGGACCCCCTTTGTCCTCTGCCCCCTTACTCTGCACCACTGGCGGGGACCCCCTTTGTCCTCTGCCCCCTTACTCTGCACCACTGGCGGGGACCCCCTTTGTCCTCTGCCCCTTTACTCTGCACCACTGCCGGGGACCCCCTTTGTCCTCTGCCCCCTTACTCTGCACCACTCGGAGGGACCCCCTTTGTCCTCTGCCCCCTTACTCTGCACCACTGGCAGGGACCCCCTTTGTCCTCTGCCCCCTTACTCTGCACCACTCGGAGGGACCCCCTTTGTCCTCTGCCCCCTTACTCTGCACCACTGGCGGGGACCCCCTTTGTCCTCTGCCCCCTTACTCTGCACCACTGGAGGGGACCCCCTTTGTCATCTGCCCCCTTACTCTGCACCACTGGCGGGGACCCCCTTTGTCCTCTGCCCCTTCCTCTGCACCACTCGGAGGGACCCCCTTTGCCCTCTGCCCCCTTACGCTATTCAGATGGTTGGTGCTGAGAGAGGGCTGGGGAAGGGTCCAGGGACGGGTGCTGACTACCTGTCACAAAGCTTCATCACAGTGCCTGTTGTCACCCCACTTCCTGAGGGAGAAAGAGGCGCAGACAGTGTAACTGGCCCAGAGCCACACAGTAGAAAGTGGATCTGAATCAGCCCACACTTTCGCCACCACAGGAACTAGCCCTCTCATCACCCCAAACCTCAGGGTCCTCGTCTGCAAAATGGGAGATAACATTCTTCATGGGTTGTTTGAGGTCTGGGAGACGCTGCACTCGGAGTTTACCCGGTGCCCACTCATTGCCTCCCAATTCTTATCAGTATCAGCCTTGTCCATATTACAAAACTAAGGGATGGGACAGCTAAGGCCCTCCCGGCTAGGGCAGAGGTAGGACCTGCAGCCTCAAGGAAGCTTGTGACCTTCCTGGTCCTTCAGTGCAGCTTTCTGACTCAATCCACATTTTACAGAACAAATCCTTTTATAAAAAGAGGTGTAGCACAGAAAGATGAAGCTTTTCTTGCCTCCTGTGGTACTTCAAAAAGAACGATCTTGAAATCTGAAGGCCACAGGTCCCCACCACTGTACAATTTTCATAACCACCCCCGAATTCTGAGAGTGTAGAATTTCTTTCTTTTTTTTTGCCGATTTTGGCTGGGGCTGGGTTTGAACCCGCCACCTCCGGCATATGGGAGCAGCACCCTACTCCTTTGAGCCACAGGTGCCGCCCTGTAGAATTTCTTTCTTTATCCTCATGGGCCAAGAGTAATTAGGGTTAGACGCTCCTCATCTCTCTCCACTTCAGAGTGGACCTGACTCACCTGGCTGTGGGAGCATAGATGAGGTAGCTGGGTGTCATGGCCATGATTATCTGTTCCCCACACTCACCTGGTCTGGGGTGAGTGCGCCCAGGTCCTTCCCCTCCTGCGGCCTGAGCTCCTTACTGTAAGAGGGAGCAGGGGCAACCAAGAGAAGATTTCAGAAGCAATGAAGAACACTATTCAGATGGTTGGTGCTGAGACAGGGCTGGGGAAGGGTCCAGGGACAATAACATCTACACCCATAGATGGCAGGGGCTGGAGAGGGTTGGTGCACACAGCGTGCCCGTCCCTGTGCCCACAGTCTGGCAGATATTAAAAGAGACCTCCCACGTGGTGGCCATGGACACTTTTCCCTCCCGGGAGCCCCTGAGTGCAGGGTGCCTTGTTCAAAGACCTCGGGCGGCTGTGTCTGTGCAGACTCCCCTTCCTATGGTTAGACTGTGGGATCTGCAGTCTGCAGGTCAGAATTCATTCCCGTGATTAAGTGACAGGACTCGAGGGCGGCCCGTGCCCAGCACACAAAGAGGCGGGCAGGTTATGCTGTTCCTGTTTGTCAGCTGCAGGGAGAAACCAAGGCTATTTTTAGCCGTGGAAGGTTTGGGTCCTGGGGAGGGCTCAGGGCCGTGTTTGTTACATTAAGTTTTGACATACTGCAGCGTCAGCCTCCACAGGGATCTGTTCCAGGTTGTTTTTATTAATCAAAGCGTGAGCTTTTTGTTTTTTTCAAGTTGTGATGTTCAGACTTAATGGGCAGCAAACAGCACCCGGCTACACAGATTTAACCTGATAAAAATACACCCTTTGTTCTGTCAAATTTCCATGAGGTATCCTAAAAACAGGAAAAAAGGTCACAAACATGGCACTGCCTCAGCTTGAGTCAGTTGTTTTTTAGGAAAAAAATATTTTGCGGTTCACTATTGTGCGTCTCACCCAAATAAACTGTGGGAGACTTGCTGTGATTGGAGAACAGAGGCGAGACCACCCCGTGGAACGTTTTCAGCTCCTTCAGGAGCAGGTACAGATAATGCAGGTTTGGGATGGTAGAAACAAAGTGTGCCTGGGCTATAGTGAAAGACATCTCCTCAGACCAGATGCAACACATGCATTAGGAAATGTGGGTGGAGTGTCCAGGACAGCCCACAGCTGGAGATAAGAAAGGGAACAGGTAGATTTAGGCCT
Organism: Nycticebus coucang; assembly: GCF_027406575.1. Taxonomy (NCBI): domain Eukaryota; kingdom Metazoa; phylum Chordata; class Mammalia; order Primates; family Lorisidae; genus Nycticebus; species Nycticebus coucang. The sequence goes on along the minus strand of NC_069784.1, from coordinate 2,499,009 downwards.
TGCCTTTAGAGAGCTCAAGGCTCACTAGGAAAGAGACAGAAAACTGGATGGGAGCTCTCACAGCAGTACTCTGCTGGACCAACCTGGCAATTTCCAAGTTGCTTAATCATCCTGAGTTTCAACTGCTTCATCTCTGGCAGGAGGCTCCTGTAGATGGGGTGTAAACAAGGGCACGTGTGGCCGAAACGAACACACAGACCCTCACAAGTCCTCTTCCCATGCTCTACAAATGAAAGGCTCCTCTACGAAAGGGCGAAGACTGAGACCCAGGGGTAAAGAGTTCCAACCTGAGACAGAGGCCCGGGAAAGGCCTAGGACGGTGCTGAAGGGATCCTAGCACGACAGTGTGTACCCACCGCAAAGGCCACCGGTTCAGACCTGTGCCAGTTAGAAGGCCCCCAGAGAGATTGCTTTGAAAAGAGGAAAGTGACAGAGTGCCAAATGTACTTGGAGATGCTTAGGAAGCACTTGAGCAATTGGAGACAGGTTTGCGGTTGTATCAGAGATCAGTACATAGAAAATGAAGCAAATTTTCAAAATAAGAAAATCATTTCAGAGGAAAGACAAAGATGAGCAAGCAAAGTAAAAAAATCTGTTGTGCTGGGATGCAACTGTGAACACACTCATCTGGCCCAAACTGAGTTGTGTCTCTATTAGGAAGCTAGGAGGGCAGGGGAAGGGTGCACGGGGTGGTGGGTGATGGAGGGCAGGGGAAGGGGCATGTATGTTGTGCGTGGGGTGGGGGGTGATGGAGGGCAGGGGAAGGGGCGTGTATGTTGGGCGTGGGGTGGTGGGTGATGGAGGGCAGGGGAAGGGGCGTGTATGTTGGGCGTGGGGTGGTGGGTGATGGAGGGCAGGGGAAGGGGCGTGTATGTTGGGCGTGGGGTGGTGGGTGATGGAGGGCAAGGGAAGAGGAGTGTATGTTGTGCGTGGGGTGGTGGGTGATGGAGGGCAGGGGAAGGGGTGTGTATGTTGGGCGTGGGGTGGTGGGTGATGGAGGGCAGGGGAAGGGGCGTGTATGTTGTGCGTGGGCTGGTGATGGAAAACCCTTATCTTTCACTTTGCAAAGCCAATTGTCTAATGCCTAAAATTCATAAATCACAAACCCCAGTAAAAGCATGTTACTGAGATGACAGTGAGTCCACCAAGGTGTTGAAAGTGGCTGTCTCTAGAGCTGGGGAAATTGCACTGAAGGGGTTTGGGAAAGGAGCAGGGGACAGGGAGATAATTAATCACCACCTTTTGAATCAAAGTATGTAGAACATTTTGACCTTTAGCTACATTCACCTATAACTTGGATTACCATAAAACTAAATTCAGACTAATAGTCAAGCATGAACACCAAGTGCTGGAATTCCTTGCTGTGTTTAACAAACATGAGAATCATGTGCACATCACATGGAAACCTCTCTGAGAAAGAGCTGCTGTCACATGGTGTACCCAGGCTGACCCTTCCTATTATTTCTCAGATTTACAAAGTTGGCTTGTTGATAAAACAGCATCTGCTTAAAAATGGGAGGGGGATAATAACAGCATCGGGAGAGTGGCTGAGCAGGCCGGTATGGACAGGCCAGCCTCGGCCACACTCCGTGCATGTTGCCAGTTGTCCTCTGCCGTGGTCATAGGTTCCAGGTGTGGCCCTAACGTGGTGGGGAGAAGGAGCCTGCTCTCTCCACTTCCCTCCTGCCCCCATACAGTGTGGTGGAGTGTTAGACTTGGTGGTGACCCATGTGAGGCCACGGCGGAGTCACACCCCAAGGGTGGAGAAACAAGGAGATGGAAGGAGCCTTGAGCTCCCACCTACCCCCAGCCTCCGATGTACCATGGGGGAAGAAATGCACTTCTCACAGCCCAACTAACACCGCCCGGATTCCTCGCAGCAGCAGCACCAGTGTTACCCGTTGTTCACGGCGGGCTAAGGGCAGACCCTGACCGGGGCCCTGAAGTCCTGACCGCTGTGCAAGCTTGCAGGAACTGTCAGCCTCAGGCAAAGAGAAGGGCAGGAGGGTCCTGGCAGGGAGAGCAGCCTGGACCCCAGAGCTGAAGACGAGAGGGACAGATAGGGTTAGGAGAACAAGAAGTCAAAGAAGAGGTGGGAGAGGGAAGCTTCATGAAGTGGAGCTGGAGGAGCAGGCTGTGTGCTGCCTCGAAAGTTGCGTCCCGGAGTAGACTTTCCTCCTTGGGGACGACGGGGACCACCAAGGGGAAGACGACCGTGTGATTCTGTTTTCATTGGTGGCACTGGTAGTATGGAGATGGGACTGGAGGTTAGAAAGAACCCAGGCAAGGGGGCAAGGAAGGAAGCTGTTTCAGTAACGTGAGGAGGAAATAAAAGAGGGCTGGGCAGTGCTGGGGTGGGGGATGGAGACCAGAGTGTGGATCTGGGCAGATTCAACAGTGGGAGACGGCTCTGCATGAAGACAGAGGGAGAAATGGGCAGTGAGAAGCAGGCTAATATTTCCACTGCCCTGGAAGGATGACCGTGCTGCTCAAAGAGGCAGGGGGCGAGGGAAGAGGCATGGTTTGGGGACGGGCAAGGGGATCGTGCGGCCTGCTCTCTCTACTTCCCTCCGACCTCCATGCAGTGTGGCTGGAGTGTTAGGAAGCTGAAAGCTGGGTTTCAGAGGAGGAAGCTCCTTGGAGGAGCCTGTAAACTTAGCCCAGATGCTAAGTTCAGGGAGTAGCTAGATATTCAAGAGAGTACGTGGGCCTGTCTGTTGGTGTGCACTCAATCCAGAATTAGCCTTTCCAAAGCATTTTCAAAAAGTGAATTAGGCATATTAGGCTGGGGACAGGGTAATCACCCTTTTATAGCAGAGGAAACTGAGGCCCAGAAAGATCCAAAACTTGCACTCAGGGAAGTGGGGGACTAATCCCTTAATTTTTCTCAAAAATAAAAATCCAGATCACACATTTAAACACTGTGTACCAGCCTGGGTCTCTGCAGGACTGCCCTGCTGACTCCAAGCAAGCGTCTCGTGAAGCCAGCCATTCACTCCCAGGAGGGCGACGAGGGTCTGCCCGGGCTGTGTGCGCTTCTAGGAATCGCAAAAATATACACTGAGCAAGACGGAGCGCTGTGTTAATGATCTTTCTTCCTTTGGAAGAGGTTATTCTCACCGGGCAAGTCAGAGCATAAACAAACAACCCCAACACCACCCAGAAAATGTGGGGCAGTGAGTGGTAAACACTACGAAAATACAGCAAGCTGAGTGTGCTGGAGAGTGACAGGGAGATACTTTCAGTGTGACCACCCAGAAAGACCTCTCTGAGAATGTGTTGTGAGTAACAAGAAAAGCCAACCATGTAAAAAATCTAGAGAATTAACATTCCAGGAGGAATGTTAATTCCTTGCCAGTGCAAAGGACCTAGGGTGAGATTGACCCAGGTGTGGAGCGGCCATTGGAGGACAGTGTGGCAGGGTGGGGTGAACAGGGAAAAGTCACAGGAGATGAGGTCGGGGATGGGGGAGGGTGCAGAGCAGGGGGTGGGGTGCAGAGTGGGGGATGGGGTTGCTGCCCAGGGTCTTACCCCCACCTTGGGTGGAGTCTATTCCCTGCAGCACTGTGCCAGGGTTAGCAGGAGCAGCGCCTCGCGGTGTATTTATATGACTAGTCTCTAGGCACAGGGTGGATGTGGGCTAGGGCAGCAGGCAGGGTGCAGCAGAGGGAGGGAGGATTCTCATTCCCTCTGGCTCTGGCTTCACGTCCACAAGACATCTTGGAGAGGTGGGAATCATCACCCCCAGTTTTCCTTGAGGATCTTAGTTTTATATCCCTCCACAAACCCAAGCAGTTTGTCCGCAGTGTGCAGCTGTCCCTTTAATAATGTCTGACACTTGATTAATAAGTTAAACAACCCATTGATTCCATTTATTCAGAGAATCGGACCAACCAATTAAAAAGCCTAAAAACAAAGTGTGGCCATACCAGCTGTTTGCCAGCACCGGGCAGTTGTCTGAGCGAGAAGCCTTGTCAAGTTCAATCAACAGGGTGAAGCCAATAGCTCACAGTGACACAGAGGTCCCCATGTCTGCCATTGTTCTCACTTGGCGCTCTTAGGCGGTGGCTCTGTGCCTCCAGGAACCTGGGGGAAAACAAAAACATTCTTACTCAAAGCCAGTGTTTGCTTCAGCCGCTTGTTCTCACGGAGCCGTCACAGGAGCACCACAGGCACAGATGTGGCTCCGCAGGGCACCCTGGCAGGAGCTGCCCACACGCTGTCTGCTTCCTGCTGGCTTCACTGGCTAGCACAGGGTCTTTGGCTGTCTCTGCAGACGGGGCCTGAACCTCCCCAAATCTGGGGAGTAGAGCTCATGCTTTGCGTCTTAGCGGCCCAGCTCCTGGACTACACAGTTAGCGGCCCAGCTCCTGGACTAGACAAGCCACCAATGCTGGCCACCGGGTCACTGTGTCCTGAGACAAAAAGCACAAGATCTTGGAGTCGCCCGCCCCTAAGCCCCTCCTGGGGGGATCCCCAACCAGCCCTTATAGAGACAGGATAAAATCTCGAGACCTGAGGGTCAGGAGTGAGCCCCGAACACAAGTGTTTCCAATGTCCAGTGGCCTTTGATGAGCAGCCTGGCATGAGAAGATGAGCCCAGTCACTCAGGTCACTCTCCTCGGGTTTGGAGACGTGGACAGTCCCCTGTGGGCCCTGGGTCGAGCAGTGAGGTGGGAAATGTGGAGCTGGGAATTTCGGTGGCCGACGAGGGTGCTGAGGGAGCTGGGATGGAGTGAGAGAGAGAAAGAAGAAAGGTCTTGAACGGTGCCAACAACATAGCAGCCACAGGTTTCTATTTAATTTTATTTACATGACAGTTTTAATTAATCAATCAATTTATTGGTTTAAACTTAATTTACTTAAATTATATTAGAAATTAAAACTTAGTTGTCTTGTCTAGATAGCACAGTTCGCTCATTGCCTGTGACTCCGCTGGACAGCACTGGTCTAGGACACACACCAAGACAGAGGGCAGGGAGTCTTAGTCCTGGGTTCCTGACTCAATCTACCTGAAGCTCAGCTATGACCCCACCCCGATCCCATAAGACAGTTTGCAGCCTTACAATAGTCTGTCACTGTGCTGCTCCTGTGACTGCTTTCTGCTTCTGCTATAGTAGATTTTAGCTCTTAGTTTAGTCTAATGGGTCTAATAAAAAGGGTCTAATAAAAAGACCCTTAACTAAGTCTGTACATGACCAACTTCTATGAATAATAAAAACAGTGTTATAATTTATTGAGTGCTTGTGTGTATGAGCACCATGTTTATCCTGATTTAATCTTTTAGGAACCTAATAGTGTAGGTATTTTGTCTTCACTTAACAGCCAGAGGAACCCAGACATACAGAGCTTAAGCTAACTGAGGTCTCAGCCTAACTGCTGCATGAGTGGACTCTGTCATTCCCCTTTCTGATGCACAAGAGCTGGCCTTCCTACCACAGAAGGGGGCTCTGAGAGCCGGACAGCTGAGACTCCCCTGTAGGACACAGCTGGCAGGCGCTGGAAGTCGGAACCTGCCTTAGGGCAGCTGTTCTGATCCCTGTCATCTTCCTGCCACAGACTTCCCCCCCCCCCCCACTGATAACAGGAAGTTTGAGAGGCGCCAAGGCCCGGGGCACAGGCTTGTCCTGCTGAGAAGCAGGACATCAGGAGCAAATCTTGTGTCTGGTGAGCTCTGGGACCTGCCAGTAAAATTCCCTGAGGCGAGAACTTGGGTTAGGGAGCCTACGTTGGGTGCTGACAGCCACTGAAGGCCAAGTTTAGGAGGGAGTCAGCACATACTTCTCTGCTGAGCTCCACTTCCCATTTGGTCTGGCAGCTTGTTTTTAATGAAATGAGGCCAATCCAAGAATTCCCTGTCCACATGGCTCTTCTTCCTGGAACCACAAACTCAGCCCTCTGGGACCTGGCTCTGTCTCCGGGCAGACATCAAAAACAATTCCTGTGAGAAATTCTAACCGTCTGCTGAAAGCTACCCATTTCCCCACCTTCCCTCCCCTCCCCACCCCCCGAAGAAAGTAAGGGCACAGTTTGTGGGCGGCAGCCCCGGAAGTTACTGTTGGCAGAGAAGGCCCCGGGGTGGCCAGGCTGCGGGGTTCTCCCTTTCTTGTCTTTCCAAGGCCTCGTGGTTCCTTCCTGCCTGCTTCTCTCCTTTCCAGCACAGCTCCATGAGTAGGCCCGGCCTGCACCTCCCTCATCATCCTGCCCCGGCTGCCCTCCTGCTGGGACTTCAGCAGGGGGTGCAAACAGTGCTGGCCCCATGCCCCTGTCCCGGCCAGGGAGGACGCCTGACATGTACCATGGAAACTTGCATGGCTCTGCAGCTCTCCTGCCGGGGTCAGGAGCCGTCTTTCGGCTGCTCCAGCTGGGGCTAGTGGTGGTGTGAGGGTGGGAGGAAGCTGGGGCACATTTGGGGAAGGAAAATAATAGTGACTGGTGCTTGCAGGACAGTTAAAGTGGACGTGCTGATAACTGGGTGGATGACCACGTGGGGCTGGCGGCGTACAAGGTTCTCCCAGTGAGAGCTGAGGTAGAAGTGCTGTCCCCTGGGGCATGGGATGACCTGGCTCCAGGTCACCCTCTCCAGGAAGGCTCCTGTGACTCCTGCCTGCTGAAGCATGAATATGTGGCCCTCCTGTGTGTCCTCACGGCATCCTGCACTTCCTCCTCTGTGAATGTAACCACCCAGGGGCTCTCTGCTCTGGCCTAGCCTCCTGACACCTGCTCCCAGCACACTGTGTGTACGCAGTGGGTGTTAACAAGCCCTTACTGAGGGAATAAATGAATTTGAGCAGCTCCTTGAAAGGCTCGGGGGGCAGCAGGTGAGGGGGTGAGGGGTGGGGGGACAATGACTGCTGTAAACGAGTGGAGGCTCTAATCCCAGGACAGCACGGAGGTGAGGTGTGCACCGTGTTTATTCAGGCTCAGCCCTTGCCGTCTCAGTGCCTGGCAAACCGCTTCATCCATGCGTGTTGCAGTCCCTTCATTGATAATGCGGGGCGATAACCCCTCTAATGGTGTTCTGTAAGAAATAAACGGTTTAGTACAGTTAAGGCCCTCGAAGTCTGATACATAGTGAGGTCTCAATAAATGTCAGCTAAAGAAACAAATGAACAAAAACGAGCCCTACAAGCGTCAGCTCTGACTGCTGCTGACTCCGTGGGCCACCTTGCTGGGTGCCTTCTGTAGTTCCGACCTGCTGGCCTTCCTCTCCAGGCCCCATCTACAGGACCCCGCCCTCACTCCACTGCGGCCTCATCGCACCGCGCTTATCCTACGGTGCAGGGCATGGTGTTGGCACATTGCTCTGACTTTCGTTTGTGTCGGTGCTGAGATGTCGGCCCCGTGAAGACAGGTGCTTTGTTCTGTTCCGGATCATTCCCAGCGCCTGGTATTGTGTCTGCCCCAGAGCAGGTGCTGGAGAAGTAGCTGTGGAGCAAATAAATGAGCAGGTGAGTGGGGGCCCCACTGACCCCTGTGGGAGACTTTCATGTCCATTTGCACCAGCCTTCCCATCCTCAGACTCCCAGTCACACACCCTCCTAGGTAGCCCTTCGCTTGCCCAACTTGCTCCCTGCACTCCCCTCTGCCCTCAGCTGGCCCAGTTTGGGATTTGCTGACTAGTCCAGAAAGATCAGCTGTCCTAGGGTCAGCTGTTAAGGGGACACAGGGAATAAGGCAGACACAGGCCAGTGGGAGAGACAGATGAATAGAGATACAGTCATATCTGCATCATACCTGGGTCAGAGTCCCAGGGAATATGGGACCACATACCCACCCTAGGGAAGGAGTCCCCCTAGACCTGGGGCAGCTCAATTGTGAAGTGTCCCCCTGCACAGGAAGTGCATACGGATGACACCCAAGTATTCGGTTGGAGTGATCCTGAGCCAAAAAGTACCTGGAGAACCAAGCTCTGTGAAACTCAAAGCTTTTATCAGCCAGAAGAGCTCAGATGCCCTATCACCAGCGAGGCATTCACAGGCCCCAGGCGATGGCAGGCAGTGTAATGAGCAGTGAGGGGAGAACCTCCTCCATGCTGGGTGGGAACACGGGCTCCAGATGCTGTGGGCCCAGTCTGGGGACTGGGGGGGCAGAGGTCCAACTGTGTGTCACACAGCCAAAGGCCTTTCTCTTCCCTTTTTTCTTTCTTTTCTTTTTTTTTTTTTTTGTAGAGACAGAGTCTCACTTAATCATCCTCGGTAGAGTGCTGTGGCATCACACAGCTCACAGCAACCTCCAGCTCTTGTGCTTAGGTGATTCTCTTGCCTCAGCCTCCTGAGTAACTGGAACTATAGGCACCCACCACAACGCCCTGCTATTTTTTTTTTTTTGTTTTGCAGTTCAGCCAGGGCCAGGTTTGAACCTGCCACCCTCGGTATATGGGACCGGAGCCCTACTCACTGAGCCACAGGCACCACCCTTCTTTTTTTTCTTTTAATATCCCAGAAGACTCCTGCTGATTATTGTTCCTTACTAGGACTTTAAAATAATTTTTAATTGCTTCTCAGCCTTTTGGCTAAGGTCAAGTGATTTTAAAATAATTGTCAGAAGTACTGTTATGTGTTGAATGGCAACCCTAAAAATTGCTATGTTGAAGTCCCTCCATGTGCGACCTTATTGGAGCCAGTGACTTTACACGTTAAAACAAAGCCATTAAGCTAGGTTCTAATCCAGTGTGACAGCTGTTCTCATAGGAAAAGGAGTTTTGAACGCAGACAGGAACAAAGGAGGAGACATGGGGAGAGGACGGCTGTCACCAGCCAAGGAGAGCGGCTGGAACACGGCCTCCCTCACCGCCCTCGGAGGGAGCCAGCCTGCTGCTGGACCGGGCTTATGGCTTCCAGAACTACCAGACAATGAAATTCTGTTGTTGAAGCCCCCACGTTTGGATAGAGTAGCCCTGGGAACTTAAACAGAGTAAACAGGCGGAGAAGAGAAAGATGCTATCCCTGTGTTTCCTGAGCATCGTGAGTCTGCGTATCTCATAGGGTGCTTCCCTCTCTCTATTAGAAAACACACACACACACAGAGGAGGCTAGACAATTAAATTCACCAACTTATCCTAGTGAGCACTATGTGTCTCATCACTGAACATCCCTACGGTCACCTCTGAAGTGCTCCCCTTGACCATGTATGTAATACATATTGCATGTTTATTATATGTGTGATTTGGTGAGGGAGAAACCAGGCCTTTAAACCTTGTGCAGGAGTTGGTAAAGTGTTAAGCACGTAGATTCAGCTTAATTTAACAAATATATATTGATCTTACCATGTGGTAGTCACTGGGCTACAGACTCAAAAAGCACAGTCCTGCTTTCATGAAACCCCGAATCTGGTAGTGAAAAACACAGGTGTATTAATAATTACACTTCATCACGATAAGAGCAGGGACTGCAGTGTGTATGGGGCACGAAGGTAACACGAGGAAGATGTGACTGTCTCAAAGAAAGAGGCCGCCAGAGATGGCTTCTTGGAGGAGGGTCCAAGGGGAGTTAACTCTGCAACCTTTTCCTTGAGGTAAACCTACAAATCGGTGAGGTAGATAGTAGTTTAGCAAATTATAATATATTCGTACAATGGTCACACTATGGAAAGTTATGCAACTGTTAAAAAATGAGGGCAAGCTACACGCACCACCAAGAAAAGATCTCTGAGATGTTTTACTAAGCAAGCAAATTAAATGGTAGGGCAAGGCACAGGAGGCCGCTGTTGAGGGTGTGCACAGTGGGAGGTATGAAAAGCTACTGATGGGGGGCGCCTGTGGCTCAGTAAGTAGGGTGCCAGCCCCATATGCCGAGGGTGGCAGGTTCAAACCCAGCCCCGGCCAAACTGCAACCAAAAAATAGCCGGGCGTTGTGGCGGGCGCCTGTAGTCCCAGCTGCTCGGGAGGCTGAGGCAAGAGAATCGCGTAAGCCCAAGGGTTAAGAGGTTGCTGTGAGCCGTGTGACGCCACGGCACTCTACCCGAGGACGGTACAGTGAGACTCTGTCTCTACAAAAAAAAAAAAAAAAAAGAAAAGCTACTGATGGTCTTGAATGCAGAGAAAGAACTCTGTAAGAAAACATAACAACTCAGTGTAAATGGCCCAGAAGATTGGGGAGGAGAGGCAGGGATAAGTAGAAACCTCCAGATTTTATTCAACCTAGGTGCAATATTAATTCAACCTTTTACAATAAAAGAGTTTTTAAGGAAAAGGGCAAACACATTTTTCAAATACCTGTTACGTAAATGACCACTCTGCCTCCTTGGGCCTGGGGCCTGGGTATCTCTGTGAGCTGCTTAAATAGACTGCTGGAGAACTCATCTCCCAGGAGAGTCACCTGCCACCCTAGGCCCAATGGGACATGCACTCAGCCGACGTATCCTCTGCTCATCAGCCCAGTCCCCACTTGGCACAGTCAAGCATGTGGTGTTTTCTTTGCTGTACCTGCAGCTAAATGCTCTGAATCAAAGGCAGGAGGCCTAGATTCAGAGCATTTAGCTGATTCAAATCCCCAAATTTTCTATTGCTGACTGTGTGACCTTGAAAAAGTTATTTATCCTCTGAACTTCAGTTCCCACCTCACAGGGTGATGGTGAGAATTAAATAAGGTGATATACAGTAAGTGCTCAGTAAATCAAAAGTATGAACACCAGGGGTCAGCAGTTTCTGGGGTCACCTGACCCCTCTCCCCCTCAGCTGCCCTTGGCCATGGTCAACAGATGGTGTACCTACATCATCTTGCTGGGTGGACTTCTGCTTTAGGGAAAAATCATGTCAAATGGAAACAACGAGAAATAAACAATGGGTCTATAGATTCAATCAGGAGTGTTTGTTTTCAGTAAATCACAGATTCTTCTTTCTCCCTCTGTCCTCTCCATGCCCAACCCCCACCCCCCCCTTAAAACTCTGGAAGTTGGTGCAGACCTGTTGTCACAGGAAGAAAACCCAGTATGGCAGCATCTGGCTGCACAGACTCGATATGCCTTTTATCAAAGCATATGTGGAGAAGTTTCTCTGAAACGCTTGCCCTGCAGCTTTGAGCATGTGTTCGCAGAACAAAGGCAACTCACTAAACATTTACTCAGTCATCCTAACATTAACAACAATAGCGTGGTGGACTCTTGCCATTTTCAGCTGACTGGTATCTGAGCCCAATTTCTCTTTTGGGAAATTCCCTCTTTTGGCAGGCCCCTTCTCCCTCTGTAGAAGCTGGAAGAAGGGTGCCTCTTTTTATGCATTTGCTGGGCAACCAGGGCTGTGGCCTGCACACTGGAACTTTAAATCTGGAGCAAGTGACACAAAGACACAGGGGTGGCCAAATGACTTGGGCGTCTGGTGGCAAATGCCTCCAGGGCCAGCAGGGCCAGCACCTGGTCCTAACCAGACAGTTCTCCCATAGACAAGGTCCAGGCTGCCTGGTCAACCTTGGTTCCTGCCCATTTTCCACGCCTGGTTCACCAGCCTTCCTGTTGATTGTGTGAGCTATCCTATATCCTTCCAATAAATTCCTGTTCTCTTTAAGTTAAACAGACTTGGTATCTATTTATTTGTAACCAAGAACCATGACTGCGAATTATTGAAGAGCTATAAGCCAGAATTATTCTAAGTTCCTACAGGGAGTATTGCACTTACCTCATAACAAGCCTGGAACCTGATACTCACATCTGACGATGGGAAAGTGAGGGCTGCTAAGGTTACCTGCTGACCTGTAGTCAACAGCTAGAAAGAGGCCGAGTCAGGATTCAAACCAAATCCATCTGAGGGAGGGTCCTTCTCCTGGCCAGCTCCCCAAGTATTTGTGGGTTAGTCTGCTAGTTATTCTAAGTGTTCTTGCTTCATGTAACCCTCACAACTCCCTGAGGTTGAAATTTCTAATCCCTCTTTTCAAATGATGAAACTGAAATGATGAGACTCAGGGGGACTGAAAATGACTCGCACAGGGCTGGCGCCTGTGGCTCAAAGGAGTAGGGCGCTGGCCCCATATGCCAGAGGTGGCGGGTTCAAACCCAGCCCCGGCCATAAACTGCAAAAAAAAAAGACTCGCACAGATATTTACCATAACTCACAAAACTGTGTCCTTTAATCCAACAATGCAGGTCTGGGCGTTTATCCCAGGGAAACAATCAGAGGCATGACCGAAGACCGTTCACTGGATTGTAACTTAGTACAGAGAAAAGTTAAATACCATTCTCACATCTAGTGATTGGGAAATGGTCAAATTAGGCATAGCAGAGAATGGAATGTTATGTAGTTGATCTAATACTAATAAAAAAAAATCAAGATGTAGAAGGAAATCAGTCATGTGGAAGGTGGGTTTTGAAGGAGTTAATTAGGACGCCAATCTAAAGAAAGGAAAACGACATGAAGTTCAGCATCACTGGCATAAAAATGGTGGGAAGGATGAGGCTGGGGAGGCAGGGAGAGGCTAGGGGATGAGGCCCTTACAAGCCTCTATCCTGCAAGGGTGGTGGCCAATGAACGATTTTGAATGAGTGGGAGACTGATGTTCGAGTTAGAAAGACTTTCTGGGAGCAGGATGTTCGGTGCTTTGTTGGGGGGAGGGAGAGCCCAGGGACACGATGGCAGCCAAGGCACAGTGTACTGTGGTCCAAGGAGTAGACGAAGGTCTGAACAGGAAGCTAAGAAGTCATCTTCTCCTGAGCTGCTCACCCATGAGCAACCTTGTCCTCTTCAAGCCTGTAGCAGGTGGCTGCCCGTCCTCACGGCCCTGGGACCCTGAGCCCCATCTGTGTACTTGTTCTCCCTCCACTGCCAGGCTGGGAGCACTATTTCCTCTCTGCAATCCAGGGCTGAGGACCTGGTGCACAGCTGACATCGCCTGGTTCTGAGGGTCCTGGGATTCAGGAAGAGGCGTGTGGGGTGAACGCAGCCTGTGATCAGTTCATGAGGCGAGCCAAACCTCCAGGCCCTCTGCTCCTCCACTTGCTCAACTCCATCTGTTCTTAAACTACGTAAATTAATGTCTTAACTGCCTTCTGCACTGTTTTGTGAATCAACAGAAGAGTCTAAGCCTTTTCTCTGGTATGTTTACCAACCAGAACTTTAAGGAAATAGCACATCATCAGGGGAGGAAAGACCAGCTGGCGATAGCTGGATGTTGTCTGCTTGTCCGTCTGTTTCCCCTGCAATAGAAAGGCAATGGTGGCTGGCCGTCTGGGGCAGTTTCCAGGGGTGACTGTGCCAGTGCACGGAGACGCCTGCGAGCCCTTTTCGTCCTGTCCTCACTCCTCCACGCCTCACCTTTGCTGTTTTCTGCTGCACCTGCATAGGCACAGGCAGGGTGGCGCAGGTTAACTGGGGCCGAAGAGTTGTTATCACCTGTCATCTGTGCCAACAGCTTATGTAAAATGAACCGATTCCAGCAAGCGCATGTCCCAGGCAGGGCCAGGCACCAAAAGAAAGCAGGACGCCAGGGCCGTGTGGGGGCAAGGAGCAGCCTGGGAGGAGGGCCCAACCTTGTGGGCAGAGGAGTCGGGCCAGAGAGGACTGCGAGTCCCCAGCAGCACCTGTTCCCAGGGAGTAAATAATACTTTACCCCTGTGTCATATGCCTGCCTGTCGCCACACCGGCCTCTGGCTCATCCTCAGCACGCTCCCTGCACCAGCCTGCTACTGTGTAAAGTGTGCTTAGGAAAAGACAACAGCTCCCTGCGCAGCTCAGCGTCCCTTCCCAATGCCCATTTCACAGCTGTTGCCTGCTGGGGGGCTTGTGGGGTCGCCTGCTCAATATTTGGGTCTGGTGCCCCCAGGTTGGGCAGGAGTGGTGATGGGGGGCCGAGGGCCTGAGCCTGCCCTGGGCTGTGGTCCCAGGAGGACAGGTGCTGGTGGCCACAGCCGTCCCATTCCCCCCCTCCACTTCCCCGGCTGCTCCCCTCTCTGTTTACAGTCTGACAATATTTGAAGTATTCTAGATATGGACGTCATGGCCCAGGACAGAGCTGCCAGGCCTGTTGTGCGTAGGGAGAATTAGTGAGTTTAAAGACGGGAAAGATTAATTGGCCTGTTTGGGAATGAATCAGTTTAGCAACGACTCCGTTTTTAAAGAACATCAATTGCAGGTTTAAGTAACAGGTGCTGAGGGCAAACAGGCCTGAGTTCCAATTCCAGCTCAGCTGCTTGCCTTGAGTAAAGTCCTCTGTCCCTGTTCAGTGGAGACAACTCCCCCAGGCTTGCTGAGTGCTAGAAACTGCTCAGTTCTGGACACACCTAGGTAGCTACGACTCACGGTGCTTGTCACGGTGCTGGGCGCGGTGGACGCACCATGCTGTGAGTGCACCACTTGGTAAGCTAGTCCCATGCCCCACTGAGTGCCCGAAAGTCTGGGCTGCTCCAGGGACCTGCTTTGGGGTGCAAGAGATGAAGCCACAGACGTGTCTGTCTCTGCGCAGACCCATTTCAGAGCTCACCCTGTTACGCAGTGGTGCTATCTCTATTGTACTCCAGAGGGCAATAGGACTTGCTGAAGGTTAACAGCTGGAAAGGGAAGCTGTATCCCTCTTGGATACAGGTCTTTTTCAGGCCCAGGCTGGTCCACCTGCAGGTCACCTCTGCTGAGGTTGGCTCCTCTGACCACCTCCCCCAGTTCTGTCCCCTTCAGCTGGCAGACTCCTGCTCCCCTGTGGCACCGGCTCCGGCATCCCCTCGCCACTCTCTGCTGTCTATGCCCCCTCCATGTCTCTGCGGCAGCATTCCCCTCTCCGTGATAATTTGCTAGTGGACTGTGTCCTGGGAGCCTCTGGTCTCCCCCTCCCCCAGAACCAAGCCTGGTCCCCGACACATGGTAGCTGCCTCAGCAATGCGGCAGGGCTGGACTGCGTTCGTCCAGGTGTGACAGTGCCGTCTCAGGCTTCATGGAAGAGCTGCTCTTACTCAGGGCCTGTCACACGCCACGCACGGTGCTGAGCTATGTTTCTCATTTAGTCCTCACCACAAACCCATGAGTTTTGATAAATGACATGTCAGAAGATAAGACTCAGAGAGGGTTGTTTTTTATGTTATTTTTTTTTTTTTTTTGAGACAGAGTCTCAGTATATCACCCTCGGTAGAGTGCCGTGGCAGCATCATAGCTCACAGCAACATCAAACTCCTGGGCTTAAGCGATTCTCTTGCCTCAGCCTCCCAGTAGCTGGGACTACAGGCACCTGCCACAACGCCTGGCTATTTTTTTTTTTTTTTTTTTTTTTGTGCAGTTGGCCCTGGCTGTGTTTGAACCCGCCAGCCTCCGTGTATGTGGCTGGCGCTGTAACCACTGTGCTACGGGCACCGAGCCGAGACTCAGGTTAAACAAGCTGCTGGAGATCACACAGCCAGTGAGCAGCAGATGCAACTCGAGTCCAGATGGGGCTGAGGCCCCTAACCACCAGCACCCAGCCCAGTTTCTTGCACATATTAGGCGTTTGGGACCAGCTGTCAAGTTGCGTGGGTGGCAGGGTCAGCGGCTGCAGGCTCTCTGCAGGGGTTCTACCCCGGCCACAGGGTCATTTCCCCTGGGCTCTCACAGGCCAGCTGTTGTCAGTGATGTGCTTTCAGAAGCTGTGAATTCCATGGGCTGGCACAAAAAGCTCTTCCTAATTCTAGGGCTCATTTTCAAGTTCATGCCTTCCCGGCCTTCCTCATCTTCCCAGGGCAAGGTGAGGTCTGAGAAAGCTAAGGAATGCATCTGAATTGTCTTCAGTGAATTCTTTGCTGGTACAACCTGGGGATTTTCCAGACACTTTCCTATGACTGTTCTAGCTAAGAACAGGGGCTAAGCTGCAATGACTCAGCCTGAAAACCAGGCCCACTGCAGTTCCCAGGAAGTGGAGCTGCTGCACACACGGCCTTCTTCAGCCGGGGCAGAAAGTCCCAGCAGCCACGACATCTCCAGGCCCTCCCTGTGGAGCAGATCTGCTGAGTGACACTGTCCCGGTGAGAGAGCTAGTGTGGTCTCGTGGCTCTCTCTACCATAACTTCTGATCTATTAGCAAACCTTGAAAACAGACCAGAGTCCTGACCTTGCACTCACTAGCCGTGGACCACAGCTGGTGACATAGCCTTCCTGAGGGTCAGGGCTCTCTCTGCAGAGTGAGGACAGCACCTCCTGGAGGAACCAGTGTCTATACAGTGCCCTGAACACACAGTAGGTACCCTGCAGGGGCCAGTGTCCGTATAGTGCCCTGAGCACACAGTAGGTACCCTGCAGGGGGCCAATATCTATACAGTGCCCTGAGCACACAGTAGGTACCCTGCAGGGGCCAGTGTCCATACAGTGCCCTGAGCACACAGTAGGTACCCTGCCGGGGCCAGTGTCTGTATAGCACTGAGCACTGAGTAGGTACTTGAGAATGGCAGCCGCTATCACGTGGGCGGGCGGGAAGGGTTGGGAAAACCATGAGTGGAGGTTGCACCATCTGGGGTGGGCGCACGGCTACCCGACCTCCCGGCCTTGTTGCTGTGGCATCTGTGACTTCTCCCAGGCTGAGCGGTACACACCACGTTACCCTGGACAGAGGCTTCCGAGCCCTGTTTTTCACAGGCTGGTATCTTCAGGAAGAAATGGTTCCCCCTGAGCCCATTGTGTCTGCAGCACGTGTGTGTTGTCTTGGGAAGCTGGAAGCGCACGACCCTGGGACGTGGTCTTAAGGGGACTTTTCCTCCAGAGTCCGGCTGCTTTCTTGCCTGAAATTTCTTCTGGACACAGAACATTTCTCAGGAGCTCCGCAGTCTGTCTGTGTTTCCCCTTCCCCTCCCACCCACCTCCTTACGGCCCAGCCAAAAGCAGAATGGAAAATTTGATTTGTGCTCAGGTGAAGAAAGATGTGCAATGTCAGATAGTATCTTTTTATTTCTGACTTTGAAGTGTGTTGGAAGAAAGCCAAATGGAGTAAAATTGATAATACATAGCCCTTTAAGTGTGGCCTCAACTTCTTGTCAAGTCAACAAGTATCTATTAAGCTGTAAGTGCTCAAAGATGGAGAGTTGAGAAGCTTTTCTGGAGAGAAAGGGCTGTGGGACTGATTTCACAGTGAAGAGATTAAAACCCGGAGAGGAATGACATTGCAAAGGTCGCAGCCAGCTGGGGGAGAGGCGGAATTTAATCACAAGACTGCTGTTTGGCTTAAAATTCTCTGTCCTTCTACTCTTTCTTTCCTTTTTTTTTTTTTTTTGTGGTTTTTGGCCGGGGCTGGGTTTGAACCCGCCACCTCCGGCATATGGGACCAGCGCCCTACTCCTTGAGCCACAGGCACCGTCCCCTTCTACTCTTTCTAATGACCATGCCGTGGTGTTGCTGGTGAGGCACAGGATGGGAAAAGAATTAAGGGGAACACCTTCCACCTTTGGGGGGCTATCAGGGCAGTGTGCAACGGAGAGGCTGGAAGAGGTGCGTGCGTCTTCATAACACGATGGAGTCACGCCAGGCAGACTACATCCGGGTCTGAGCTCAGATGTGCCCCACCATTCACCACCGTAGGACTGGAACAAGTTACCTAACCCCTTGACGCCCCAGTTTCCTCCTCTGTAAGACCACCCCTCAGGAGTGTGATGGAAGCACGTGTCCCAGAGCCTGGCTCAGGATAGGTGTTCAATGAACGGTGGCAAAATAAACCCCAGTCACGCAGAAACACCGCCTCTCCCTATTCACCACCCTGGGGTAGCCTGCCAATTGCAAGGTGCATTTATGGCTGTTTGGTTTTTTTTTTCTTTCAGTTCCCATAAAAGCCTTCAAAGATAACCAGGAAAGACCATGCACAAATATTTGTTGAACAAAGGGCTAAATGGACACACGAGTGGTGAAGCTAACACAGACAGAGCACTTACCCCGGGCACAGTTCTGTCCAGCTTGTGACTTGCATAACACTCAATCCAGCTGCCCCAGCTGGGCACCCCATCATTCCCATTTTACAGACACAGACACTGAGGTTCTATACAGGTAGTGTGTGACTTAGGCAAAAACGAGCCCAGGTAAGCTGGCTGCAGAGTTTGGGCCCCTAACCAGAAAACTGTACTGACTGACTGAATGGAGAGGCCAGGTAAACCCCCTGTTTTACAGATACTGAAGCTGAGACTGATGGAGCATAACCGACCTGCCCAAGGTCGCACAGTTGGTGGAATGAAAAAAGTGGCAATCATGTGGCCTGTTTCTACTTCCCCACCCCCTTTAAATTAGGTGCAGCTAGTCGGGACTTGCCTTGTGTATAGAACAGGCATGAAAGTTGCATGCTATATAGACGGAAGCTTGAAGAACAGGCCACATTTCTTAGAAACACGTGTTAAAATGAAGCCTCTATCTGCCTGGGTCCCAGAATGATGGGAATGAGCAGGCCATCTGCCTACCAGCGATAGTATTCAGTGAGAATGAACGAGTGTTATATTAAGCTTCCAGGGGAGGGAGTCTGTTATCACAGCAGCCCCTGGCGTCTCCTGAATGACACAGGTGAGGCTAACAGAGTTTGGGTGATCAGCCACCTCCTGCAGCTCAGGTCACACAACCTAATACATAATTTCATTTTCCACTTGTCAGATACAGTAACAATTAAACAAGGGACAGAGACGTCAAAATACTCAACTAACTTTCAAAAACAATTTTTTTTTTTATTGGTTAACTGAATTCAACCAGAATTTTTAAAAGCTACTTCTTTACATGAAAAGAATTTCTGATATTTTACTGATGAGAGAGTGTACAAAAGGAAAATACTGAGATTTTAAATACTGACTTCCATGTATTGATTCTGTTTAGTCAAAGATGTATAGTAACACCAACACGTTAACAAGGTTAGATGAACTTTATATTCACCTTTGTATATGTGGCAGTCAATGGATTTCTTATAGACTTTATATTCTTCTTGATAGACTTTATATTCTTCTTTATATTTCTGTGTTTTTTGAATTTTTACATATACTATTCTTATAATAAACTGAGTTGTGGTAAGTGATATTTTCATTCCTGAGGTCATCAGGCAGGTCCCAAAGTTGAAGGTATATCTGAGCCCAGCTCAGGACCTCACCAAGTTAGAGCTGGGAAAGACCCTTGAACCTGCCAGTACATCCTCTCCATCTTAAAGATAAGAGAATCGAGGCCCAGAGAAGGTACATGCTTGAGGGACACAGCTAGTAAGTGGCAAAGCAGAGCAAGGACTAGAACCCAGGTCTGCATGATGCCAAAACTTTCTACTGCCCCTCCAATCTACAGTAGCCCGTAGGACTCCACGGTTAGCAGGAACGCGCCAGACGCTCTTCTGGGGCTTATGTACATAGATACAACTTTACTCCTGGTGTTCGGATACTATCTTCCGCTTGCATAGCACTTCATAGTTCAAGTATTTTTTTTTTTTTTTTTTAGAGACCGAGTCTCACTGTACCGCCCTCAGGTAGAGTGCCGTGGCGTCACACGGCTCACAGCAACCTCTTAACTCTTGGGCTTACGCGATTTTCTTGCCTCAGCCTCCCGAGCAGCTGGGACTACAGGCGCCCGTCACAACGCCCGGCTATTTTTTTGTTGCAGTTTGGCCGGGGCTGGGTTTGAACCCGCCACCCTCGGCATATGGGGCTGGCGCCCTACTCACTGAGCCACAGGCGCCAAGGGTGGTGGCTTCAAACATAGTTCAAGTATTTTTAAATGCATTATGTCATTTAAACCCATAACAGCCCTGTGGGCTACAAAGGACATTTAGCACTACAGGTCAGTCCTTCTGTTTTCTTGACCACCTCTTTCCACACTTGAATGCCCCTGACCTTTATACATTTATTGAGGGTGGAAGCCCCTGTGACATTAGCCATATCCTGGTGCCCCTGTTCCCTAACTAGTGCAAGTGGCTTAACCTACCTGTACAACAGACATAATAATGTAGGTTATAGAGATAATCAGAAGTGATAACCTGGGCGGGGTGCCCGGTCCACCTTCACTTCCGTGCCAAGGCTCACCAGGCCCTGTCACACAGGCACTTGACTAACTTCTCGTCACACCCCTTCCGCTGTCTTTTATAAGCTCTTCTCTGGGTCACAGGCTGGTGCCATCTGTCTTGCCAAACCCTGCCTTCCAACCCAGTGTCACCTCCTGCCCTGCCCTGACCCCTGCGGCCTGTACATGTGTGTGTAGAGTGTGCACGTGACGTATGTTTTTTTTTTTTAAATACTTCATCCCTCCTTTTTGCTCCATAAAAGAACATATCAAGGGGCTGCGCCTGTGGCTCAGTGAGTGGGGCGCCGGCCCCATATGCCGAGGGTGGCGGGTTCAGGCCCGGCCCCAGCCAAAACTGCAACAACAAAAAAATAGCCGGGCGTTGTGGCGGGCGCCTGTAGTCCCAGCTACTCGGGAGGCTGAGGCAAGAGAATCGCGTAAGCCCAGGAGTTGGAGGTTGCTGTGAGCTGTGTGAGGCCACGGCACTCTACCGAGGGCCATAAAGTGAGACTCTGTCTCTACAAAAAAAAAAAAAAAAAGAACATATCAAGATCTGGAAGGTCTGTGCTTTTCTTCACAAGCTTCAAAAAACAAAGGTAAAGAAATGCGGAAGTTAACTAGGAGCAGAAGGGAATGGGGAAGGGAAGTAAGGAAAGGGAGTGCCTGCCTGCGTTACCTCATCTAGCCCTCAAAACAGCCCCGCTTTGGTCTCCCCGTCACAGTGGAGGAAAGCTAAGTGTCACAGCCAAGGCTGCAGAATTCTGAATTGGTGCTTTTCCTGCAAAACCCAGCTGTGT